>NW_020229255.1:0-454985 GCF_003227725.1 Camponotus floridanus
AGACAATGATATATTTCATTTGCGTTACCATTGTTTACAGATTGACATTTCTTGATCAAAATATTTACAACTCTTACAAATATGTAGCATTATGACAAGCCATTTTTAAAATCTATTAAAACAAATAAACCAAAATTGTCTGTTTTCACTCTGCTTTGTCATAGTCTGCTTTTAGGCGATCTCTGAAAGCAATGCATCCTATGAACAAAAAAATATAAACATGAACTACGTAGTCAAATATAGAATGGTTTTAATATGAGGTAACATAAATTTCGATTATATTTCGATGCCTCGTACACGAAATGTCGATAACATAAGTAGCGCAAAACATTTGTATATATTAAATAAATTTGTAATATAAATAAGTTTTGTGATCTCTCTCTGTCTATAATATTTATCTATCTATTCTATCTATCAAGTATAATTATTAAAATATATTACCCGATATTATATTATATATATATTAATCACACATTATCTATCACCACCATCGCCATATTATATGTAATTTAATATATACTACCGTTTAATTAAAAAAATATTTGCCTCAATTAATTTCAATCAGAAAGAAGAATAAGAAAACATCTAGATCACTTGGTAATTCCTAAAGGCAATACGCCCTCTGAAATAAAAACGTGGACATGAACTACGAAGCTAAAATGAATGTTTTCAAGTAGGTAACATTATTTTGGATAGTTCCGTCCGTTCGAATAACAAAGTATCGATAATGCAAAACGCTAAATTTTTAATACAAATCTAAGTTTTGGGTGGTCTTTCCTCCCTGTATTAATAATATAATTAATTATTAATATATTCCTTGATACAATATATTAATCACACATCAACCCATCATCACATCGCCATCGCCATTTTTAGTGATCTTTATCACGTAAATCTTATCAACGGTTCATCATTGAAAATAAATTATAACACAAAAAATATTCTAGTTTATTTTTAAATATTAGTTTTAAATATTAAATAATATAAGTATTAAAATTAAAATAAAAAATTGGCTCAAATAATAAATTAAAAATTAACTAAACAATTGATAACTAAGAACCAATAAAAAGCGCGATAACTGGAGCACAAGAAAAATCCTTTCTCTTTTAATCATTAATATATTTCAAATTATTAGTATATTTCAAATTACTCGTCACAATACATACAATAAATACGAACGTTTCGGATTATCTTTTAATCTACCTTCAACGTGACATTAATATTATTACACATTCGAAAATATTAGACAATGACATATGAAAAATTATATAAATCAGATGCAAATAGCATTTGTAATATCTGCATGCCGATTATGAAACGATTTATATAATTTCATATTTATTCATATTTATATAATTTTATATTGTCTAATATTTTTTGAGTAATATAATGATACGCCGTTAAATTTCTTTTCTAGATGCGATCGCGATCAACACCGAAAATTATTTATTATAATTACTATATGATTAATTAGCTTTTATAATAACACATAATTAATATCTATATACAAATCGCGACAAAAATTCTCTATCGCATTTAATCGTAATTTATTCATTTAATCAACTAAGAATTATAGTAACAGAAATCTAAAATAATAAATTATTATTTCGATATGAAATCGATTTTTACGAGCAGAAATTATTTCTTTAGTATTTATAGATATTTATAGAGTCAAATACAATATATCTGCGATGCTTTATTTTTCAATCATTGAAATATTTTGAATTGTGAGAACGCACAATAAAATAATTGAATCATGAATCTAAACATAATGAAAGACTCCATACATCAATCTTTTAATAAATAATCCTATAATTAAAAAATCTATGTAATCTAAAATACTTTTATATACTTAAATATATTCCATATATACATATATGTATATATTAAAATACGTAAAATATTTCGATGACGAACAAACAATAACCGATCTTGGTGCCGTAATAGCGCGCTAATGTTTATATGCTATAGTCTTGAAAAATGTTTCGATAAAAAATAATAATAACACGGTCTTTCGGACGTGTTAACTTTTTCGGTTCTATTATTATTCGCGCGTCGACACTCAAAGAGTAAAGTAGTGGTATACAAGACGCTCCGTTAAATCCTTTTCTAGACGCGATCGCGATCAATATCGAGAAATTATTTGCTGTATTTATTATATTATATTATAATATAAAATATAATATAATATAATACAATATATTTCGATATGACGAACGAACAATAACACGGTTCGCGTTCGACCTTGACGTAAACAATAGCGCGCTAGTCATACGGTCTTAGTATCATTCACAAAGCGACACTCAAGCAGTAAAGTCGTAGTGCGAAATATGTCGTATATTCTTATCGCTCGTATATGTTTATATGCCATAGTCTTGAAAAATGTTTCGGTACAAAAATAATAATAACACGGTCTTTTGGATTAATTTGTTCGGTTCTATTATCATTCGCGCGATGACACTCAAAGAGTAAAGTAGTAGTATAAGACGCTCCGTTAAATTCTTTTCTAGACGCGATCGCGATCAATATCGAAAAATTATTTGCTGTATTAAAATATGTAAAATATAATATAATATAATATAATATAATATAATATAATAAAAATACGTATTGTTTACGCCAAGATTGATATTATTATCTATTTGTGATCGAAATATCATACGTACGTTAACATATTTATATTACCTTATATTGTAATATAAAATATAATACAATATATTTCGATATGACGAACGAACAATAACACGGCATTCGATCTTGACGTAAACAATAGCGCGCTAGTCGTACAACGTATGGCCTTCGTATCATTCATAAAGCGACACTCGAGCAATAAAGATCGTAGTGCGAAATACGTCGTATATTCTTAAATTAATTATTAATTAAACGATTGTTGTATCGTGACTTTCAATTATATTAAACTTTCGACTATAATCGTATTAATATACATGTATTGCATATATATATATCAATAATGAAAACAACAAATTCATTCACGCGTAATAATTAGTTTTACAAAATGAATTATTTTGTGTTTTATAAAGAAGATTTATAATTATATATCTATTAATTATATATTATATTATATATAAAATTATATATAATATAACCCTCCCACGGGGTACACCTTGTCGCGGTGGGAGGGCTTAGTACTTGGATGGTGCCTTGAAGTTTATTTTAAATTTTTTAATTTAGAATAAATCTCAAGGAGCCTGAAGAGGAAGCTAAGTACCCTTTCGCGTCGTCGGTGCCGTCAACGTGTCGCGGATGGCGGCGTCTCGTTACCGCGTTTTCGCGTTTAGCTTTTTCGCGTCATCGCGTCATCGCGTTTTCGCGTTGGACTTTCTCGCAATCCCAATTTCATTTATTTGTCATCGAATTGTCATCTTCCGACGTCAATTAACTGGGATGTTCATTGAGTCGTTGCTGCAACGATCTTTGTCTCACGCCTGGTGCAACGCGGCACTTAGGTGATGCCGGCGCGCATGCGGATGCCAGTACTGTGTATGTGGGCGCGCGATTTTGAGCTTTTGCTCAAAAGTCCGGCTGATTGAGGTCACGCTCTGCTTCTGGCTCCAGTTCGGTACGGATCGGTTAGGATTCGATCGATTGCTTGGAATCGTCGTTAATGGATCCCTTCTCTTGTTCCGTCTGAGATAGGATATTAGGCGCGGACAAGAGTCGAGTGAACTCCATTCGCGTTGATTCCATCAATCGATAGTTTTCTTCCGTTTCGGACTTAACTCTTGTTCGGAGGTAAGATGCGTTGAATTCCCGACCTGTTGACTCGAAGATGACTCTTGTAAAAGTGAAACGGGATTTTCGCTCGTACCGAAACCGGGAGTGCCGTTTAAAGTATATATATATTAAATATATACATCGCGCGACAAAACAGAAAATTTTTAATCGTATCGAATAGTGCGGGAGTGCCGTTCAGTATCGCGCGTAAAAGTGCGAAAATAGCGATATAAAAATATCGCACGTGAGTGCGGGAGTGCCGCTAAAAGTATCGCGCGATTAAGACTGAGAGGAGGAGGAGGCCTAGGAGAGGCATCGAGCTTCGGCAGAGCAACCGTCTGGTAAATAAATAGTTTATTTATTTGCAATTATATATATATATATAAATTAAATATTGAATATATTTATTATATTTTAAATTAAGCAGTTAATCGTAATTTGATTTTTTTATTCATATGATTTAAATACGAATTTTAAAGTAAAAGATTTTTATATAAAATTTATAATCTTGTAAAGGTTTTATAAAATTATTCAAGAATTATTAGTAATATTTTATTTTATTAATCTGCTATTATTATATGCGTCGGATATAAAATTCAATGCATACAATAATTTTTAAAATATTAATTATTTTGAACATTATTACAATTTAGATCTTCTATTTGTATGTTATAGATCGACGCAACAACTCAGATGATCTGAGAGGAGGAGCAGGCCTAGGAGAGGCATCCTGCACCAGCGGAACAACCTGATGGTGAATATTATTATTTATATTAATTGTATATAAATGAATTAATTAATTTATTAATTTGATTTATGTGAATGATTTAAACAAGAAAAAATTCGGAAAATTTTTGTAATATTTATTTCTATATAATTCTTTCTAAAGGTTCTACTTGAAAAATTAATTAATTATAAAATTATTTTATATTTATATATCTATTTATAATTGCGCACATCGGACATAAAATTCAATGAATCCAATAATAAACTTCTTAAAATATTAATTATTTTAAACATTGATGTAATTTGCATTTTATATTTGTATGTTACAGACAACGTAGCTTCAATATCAATTCCGCTGTTGCGCATCAGTGCCGGTAAGTGACAACCTTTTATTTTGAAGCAAAGGATTTATAAATGCATGAAGAAATCCATTGCTTCTAACTCTCCGTTGGCGGGACAATACGCGAGTAAAAATTAAAGTGAAAAAGTAAAGGAAAAATATTTTTAATAAAGATAGATGATATTTTTGTTGCAATTGTATGATATACATGAAATATTCTAAAATTCTATTATATATCGATCTCTATAAAAAACAATTTTATAAAAATATAGGTTTTTAATCGATAAATATTTAATCTATAAAATAGAGATATTTCTAACCAATCTGCCAACCGAGAGTTAAAATGCATGCTTTTTATCTTTTATGCATGATAATTTATAACTTGTAATTTTTGACTGAATAACGTGCGTAAAGAAACGATCATAATATCGTTTTTGAAACAAATTAGTCGTCAGAATGAATGGCCAGAAGTGGAGATAACTGGCCTGAAAAATACATGGTCAATATTGGCCAAAAGATGTGTTGCGCGATTAAGGGTCTTTAAATTTTATCGCGAATTTCCGATTAGGGCTCCCCAAATTGCACCTTATCGCGAATTTTTGCTGGTGTAAGCCAGCAAGTAAGGCGGCTAGGGCTGTTAGGACTGCTAGGACTGTTAGGGATGTTAGGGCTGTTAGGGAATATAAAAATTAAATTTATTTTCAGAGAAAAAAAACATATATATATATATATAATATATATATATATATATATATATATATTGCGTCGTCGACTTTTCGTCGTCGGTGCCGTCAACGTGTCGCGGACGGCGGCGTCTCGTTACCGCGTTTTCGCGTTTAGTTTTCTCGCGTCATCGCGTTTTCGCGCTTCCGCGTTGGACTTTTCGTATAAAAATACGATCGCGCGATCAAATATAAAATTTTTAATCGCATCGAAATAATAGTGCGGGAGTGCCGTTCAGTATCGCGCGTAAAAGTGCGAAAATAGCGATATAAAAATATCGCACGTGAGTGCGGGAGTGCCGCTAAAAGTATCGCGCGATTAAGACTGAGAGGAGGAGGAGACCTAGGAGAGGCATCAGGCTCCGGCAGAGCAACCTTCTGGTAAATAGTTTATTTATTTGCAATTATATATTAAATATTAAATATATTTATTATAATTTAAATCAAACAATTAATCGCAACAATTAATTTGATTTCTTTATTTATATGATTTAAATAAGAGAGAAAAAGATTTTTAAGTAAAAGCTATAATCTCTTGTAAAGATATAAGCTTTTATAAAATTATTAAAGAATTATTAATAATGTTTTTCTTTAATTTATAGAATTATTTTATGAATCTACTTATTATTATATGGATTGAATATAAGATACACAATACAATAATAATTCTTTGAAATATTAATTGTTTTGGACGTTATTATAATTTGGATTTTCTATGTGTATGTTATAGATTCTATGTGTATGTAACCAACCCAGATGATCTGAGAGGAGGAGCAGGCCTAGGAAAGGCATTTTGCACCAGCGGAACAACCTGATGGTGTGTATTATTATTTATATTAATTTTATATAAATTAATTAATTAATTAATTTGATTTAGATAAATGATTTAAACATGAAAAAATTGGACAAATTTTTATAATAATTCTTTCTATAAAAGTTTCTACTTAAAAAAATTAATTACTTATAAAATTATTTCATATTTATACATCTATTTATAATTGCGTACATCGGATATAAAATTCAATGAGTCCAATAATAATTTCTTAAAATATTAATTATTTTGAACATTGATATAATTTGCATTTTATATTTGTATGTTACAGACAACATAGCTTCAATATCAATTCCGCTGTTGCGCATCAGTGCCGGTAAGTGACAACTTTTTATTTTGAAGCAAAGGATTTGTAAATGCATGAAGAAATCCGTTGCTTCTAACTCTTGATTGGCGGGACAATACGTGTAAAAATTAAAGTAAAAGAAAAAATATTTGTAAAATAACAATAGATATAGACATACATGAAATATTTATTTCCATTATATATATTTGGACACACAGACTTTTACAAAACGATTTTAAAAATAGATTTTTAATTTCTAAATATTTAATCTAAAAAATAAAAATATTTATAAGCAACCCGCCGATCGAGAGTTAAAATGCATGCTAATTATATTTTATGCATGATAATTTATTTTGCGATTTCTGACGACTAAATGACGCACGTTAAAATACGATCATAATATCGTACGATCGTACGAATAGTCGACGACTAAACAAATAGTCGTCAAAATGAATATAGCCAGAAGCAGAGATAACTGGCTTGGAAAATACATCAATATTGGCAATATTGGCCAAAAGATGTGTTGCGCCGCTAAGGCTTCCTTTTATCGCGAATTTCCAGTTAGGGCTTAAATTTTTCATTATCGCGGATTCCTAATTAGGATTCCCCAAATTTCTTATCGTGAATTTCTGTTGGTGTAAAGCCAGCAAATAAGGCGGCTAGTCTGTGTTAGGTCTGCTAGAGCGAGCCATTAAGTCTGTTAGGACTCTTAGGACTGTTAGGACTGTTAGGTGTGTTAGGGTTATTAGAACTATTAGGGCTATTAGGGCTATTAGGGCTATTAGGACATATAAAAATTAAATTTATTTTCAGGAAAACGAAACATAAAAATACGTTATTTTTAGGGGTATTTTCATATATATAATTTATTTAATGTAGAATTAAATAAATTATAAAGAATTGAAATTAATTATGGAAAAATTATAAATAAAAATAAAAAATTAATGTACGGAAAATGTAAAAAATGTAACTTAAATACATAATATACATTTAAGTTGCATTTTATTATAATTTTAGTATAATATGTATTAAATTTAACATTTAATATTTTATTTTTTTATAAACTGTATTAATACTTTATTTCATCATATAAAAATTGTATTTTCTTAAAAATTATACAATTTTAAAATTAAATGTGAATGTTATTAGTATCTAATATGATAATATTGATTCGATAAAATATTGAGAAAATAAGTAACTTCAAACTAAATAATTTTTTAGAAAATAAGTAACTTCAAACTAAATAATTTTTTTAAAATTTATTTAAATCTATGTATATTGATTATCATTGATTAATCATTTTGAATAATAAACATACATTACAATTTTCTTAAATTGAGTATATTGATACTAATAGCATCAATTATTAAATTATATCTATTATAATTATATCTATAAATTGTATTATTTTTTATTTTTTTTTTTAATTTTCTGTGCAATTGTATATAAATTGTAATCTAATTGTTATAATATAAAAGAAATCTATTGTACATTACACGAAATTAGAAAAATACGTACAATAACAAAATTTGTTTAATTAACACGTTCGATATATATTTTATTTGTATATTTTTATTGCAAAATTATTCAAATATTTGGATAGCTTACTTTTTATACTAAAAGATTATTAATAAATTTGAGAAACTTTCGTAATCGCGCAAATACCGTAAGAAAACATTTTAATATAAAGATTATTATATACATAATATAAAGATTATTAAATAAAAGTGTCAAGAGAGACAACAATGTTAACGCAATAATTAGATATTAACTTTTTATTCGTAAAATTTGGTGCGCTTTTAATATTACAGAAACGCAAGTATATTCAAAAATAAAATATTGCGAAAGATTAAAATTAATCATAATCGATCACGCGGAAATTAAAATCTATAAAATAAAATAATTTTATTTAATTATTGTTTTTAATTAAATGTATTTCGAGGATTTTGCATCGCGTTAGATATTTATTGAACGATTTTATAATAAATTATATTGCAAATAATTGCGTTCTTTTCACGTTTTTGAGCGTGATCTCTGTCTCGGCGAAAAAGCTTTATCGCTATTCCTCATGTCAGGTGGACGCTAGCAAATGCGCGGTTTGTACTGACGGATAGTCGAAACGATTTTCATTGTGGAGAGTTATTTCTTGTCGGTTTTGGGGATCTATCTTCAACGCATAGTTCAGTGCTTTATTAAAAATTGGAAATTTCCATTACAGAGTTGGAATTAAACCCATATTTTCTTGGTGGTTTCTGGAAACAATGTTTTTGGCAGTGATTAAACGACGATCACCGTACATTGTTTGAAATCGAATCATAAAATTCATTAAATATATTTTGAGAAAAAATATATTTTTTTGTTAAAAATGTTCTTCTATTAATGTCAATATTATTTTATAATGAACATATCTAATAATAGTTCAAAGATGAATATAATAGAAAAATTGACTTTTAAAATTGCCTTTTTCAAATATAAATTTAATTTAATAAGTGTTTGCAGACTTTTTGTGCAAAATTTTCATTATTTGAAAAATTATGGTTACAAACAAGTATATTTTACTAATTAATTTTGAATTAATTTTATTTTTGGTCTCTTTTAAGAAACCACTTACAGGCACTGGAAGTTCCACTATTTCAGTACATGGTATCCACTATACAGTTTATTTATGTTAGATAAGACAAATATATATGTATATATAATAAAATACATGTGCGAAATTGTGATATATTTGAAAAAACTATTTTTTGTATTATTCTTAATTAATATATTAGGAATGCATGATATAATATAAAATGTGTGAGTAATTAAAAAATTCGAGATAAATCGAATGGGTACTCTGATATCAGTAAGATGAGATCAGCAAATTATTGTTACGTGCTAAGTGTTAACTGTTAAATGCAACAGAAAAATTAATTTCTTGATAATCATTTGATGTTGCTAAATATTTAAATTAAATTTTTTTTAAATCTTACTGTTATTAGATTTGATTTGTCTCGAGCACATTTAGTACCCTAAAATTATTATTATTCACATATTTAATCAAGCAACGCTAAAAGCGCATGTATTTCATTTTTTCTAAATATACTTGATTCTAACATGTATATAAAAATCATTATATTCAGTCATTATTTAGTAAAAAAAGATATTTCTTAAAATGGAAGAACATTTTTTTACGCGAATTTTAATTTCATTTATTGAAAATGATAAGAAAGGTAACAGTTAATTCGCTGCCGAAATCACTGTTATCAGGAGCAATTAGGAAGATCAGGGATTCGTTCCTTCCTGTAAAGGGATTTCTGATGTTTAATGAATCACTTAACTATTCATTGTAGATCGATTTCGCAAGATCCAAAATAGAAAAAAATAAGACAAATTGAAGTCGTTTTCCACTTTTAGGATCGTTCTTCTCTCTGTCAGATATTAACCAGCGTGTCACTCGGCAGAGGGATTTTGATCTGGTTTAATCGTTGGGTTAGTTATCCTTCATTGAACGTGGTGATAATGCGATTTTAAGGAACATTAAAATTTAGCCTGTTTGCAATTGTCCGCGGAACAAGATATATTTTTTATTTTTAATCACAAAATTTACATGAAATTGTATATTTGAAAAGAAATCGAGTATTACATTCTGAATACGCGTTTGGTTTTTTACGTCATATATTATAATTGCAGATTCCTCGTATATTATAATTGCAGATCATATAAAATGCGCCTGTAATATCGCAATCTTTTTATTATCATATAAAACGATAATAATTATATTGCGTGTGCGCACGTTGTATTCCGATTATAGAAATTATATGTATTGTGATTAAATATTATTATCAATTTATTCATCACATACATTCGTGAAATTTAAATCGCGATTTTTTCTTTAATTTAATCAAAGCTCAATTTATCTTTTCGCGATAATATTGTAGAAAAGAAAACCATTTACAAAATGCATTAAAATTCCGGGTACTCTTTCTTAATTGAAAGACATAATCGATAAATTTATTAATGATTCTTTTGGTTGCGATAGATTATCAGCGCTACGCCAATCTAAAAATTTCTAATAAATTTTACATTGTACGCATTTCTGATATTTTCGTGTAATATAATAAAATACTCTATGTATGTAAAATTGTACGTATTAACTATTTTATGTATAATGTATTATAAATTATGTATATTTTATTTTATTATTATTGTTATACATTATACACTTTCAATTTAATTGTATTATTATATATTAAATTAATTTTGTAATTTATATTTTATAATTCTTTATATTATATTTCGAGTTAACATATAGTCAAAATAAAATATTATGTATCAAGTTATACAATTATGGAAATTATAACAAAACTATGTGGAAAAGTTATTTATAACACTCACAATAGAGAGGGAGAGAGAGAGAGAGAGAGAATAAATCTTGAATAAAAGTCGAAAAATGGAAAATTTTCCTTTCCCTTTCTTTCTATATACATAATATTATTGTTAAGTCCAAGTGTATATGTTGATGCTTTCAACATTATTATCCATATTATTGATAATATTTGAATAAATTCGAATATACATATATTTATTTGATGTTGATAGCACCACCAATCTAAATAACTTGTATTATAATTATAATAAATATTTTGTAATATATTTTTATATGACTGCAAGCTATGTAATTATACATTATAATATTTTATAATTATATAATATATATTTTATAAATTGTTTGTATTATATTTTCTATTTGGAAAGTTTGAAAAATCTACACTATTAAAAGAAAATAAAATAAAATTGTATTCCTCCTCGATGGTATCTCCACCTTAACGAAGGCATTTGCCGGGTGAGGAGGTTTGAGTATTCTAATGAACCTAAGAGCTATGCCGGCGGTAACGTAGGCCAGTATTCATATATAATCTGTTCTTATGTTTAAAATTATCTTAGATTGTATCTTAAAATTTTATTCAGTCAATGAAGTGGTCACAATATTTTCTTTGACTTAAGACGGCCTTAAATATAAAAACAGACTATGAATATTAGCTGTAGTTATCAGTAGGGTCACCCATGCCGGACAGGTCGAAGGGGAAGAGTCTGACTAAGAGAGATACACAAAAATTACATAAATTATATATATTATAATAATATATAATAATAATATAATATATAAATTATATGTCATTAATCATATATATAAATTATGTATGTTATATTAATATTTTTGAACAAATTGGAAGCAAAAAGAAATAGTAATCGGAGGAATAGAGAAAAGTCGCTTCAGTGAATTGAACATTTTTTAAGAATGTCTGAAGATAAATAACTATGGAAGATATTCCAACAAACATCAAGAAGGAGGAAATGCATGTGCCTATTATCTTAGGAATGCGACAGTATAACAATCAAAAGATTCACAGAAGAGGATAGCGTTAAGTAAAAATTATATAGTAATAATTAAGAACGAAAAAATAGCTTGCAATTATATAAAATCTGCTAATATTAATTATATTTTATAATTGTTATATTTTACAATTTAATATTAGGATATAGGTATTAAGTATTCAAATATTTTGCTGTTATGGAAACTATAATAAAATAATATAAAACATGTTTGTGTGTGTTATATAGAGGGGAATATATAATTTCATTAATCTACAGAATACTAATTACGTTCAAAAAGATTAAATAAATTATAAAAGATTGAATTATTATTTTGTGGACATTTAAAATCATTAATTATTACGAAAGATAACGAAAACTTCTTGAGGTTATTGAAAGAAAGAGCAAAAGTAAATAAAGAGCAAGCCAGATGACATATATCATCAAAAGAGTTTTGAAGTCTTTTATATGATACTTCTTTTACTTATAGTTTTTTACAAGTATTATCTTATCATAAAAAATAAACTGCATTGTATTCGTTTACAATTAATAGAATGTAAATATCCTATAAAGTAAAAACTGAAACTTTTATTTCTTATTTTATTAGTTTAAAATTTTATTTTTATTCAATTTTAATAGAATAATAAGAATTTTACAATTAAATGATTACAATTAAATAATTTTACAATTAAATAATTTTACAATCAAACAGGACATAAATCGGATGTATTTTATTGTTAAATATGTAATCAAAAATTTTTATTATTAGACTAAATTATAAATTATTATTTACGTCGTGTTTAATGTCATTTTAAATCGCAAAAATCTCACTAATTTTTTAAAATTAAATAAAAATAACTTTTTTAAAATTAAATAAAAATAAAATTTCAAACCAATAAAATAAAAAATAAAGGATCCCTCTCCCTCCGGCAGAGAGATAGAAAATACATAGATTAACTAATTAATTTTTTCCCCCAATATATAAATAATTTTAATTTTATAATTTAAGTAACAAATATTTCTATAATAAACAGAAATTTATTTGTTTTTAAATATATAAATAATAATATTTATAATTCGTAGAGAAACTAGTATTTACTAGAAATTTTTGCATTGCGTTTTGTTGCAAACAGAAATGGCTAGAAATATTTGTTAAATTATCGCCAAAGTTATGCCAGGATTATGTCACAATAAATTATCCATAAATATTATAGGATGCGATATAACTTACAGAAGCATAATAATTAAGTGAAATAGTCGGTAGCATGCACGTTACAGTTACGGATACAGGCTGCTGATATCACGATTTAACATATATTAGTCTTTCTGTAAAGATACTTCTTTCTTATACCATAACGATTCGTATGCAGCATAACCAACATTATTGCTCTGAAATAAAATTATATTTTAATTATAATGTTATAACAGTGCTTTTCATTTAAATTTAAAAATAATCAGCTGGCCACGCGCAAACAAAAAAGTTATGGGAATGATACTCAAGTTATGGGAAAAATACTGGAAATACGTGCCACTTCTGAGTACGCAACTGTTTTGCAGTCTACTAATCAGCAGATTTACCCAGGGTATGATCCCTTGAAGAATTTAATTGCTTAAAATTCGAAGAGCTATTTTGTATTTTCAAATTAACCACAACTTAAATAAAAGTTACGCAATTTTGTAAGATGCGTAGAATATAAATAAATAAATTTTGGCTCTAGGAATTTTAAGCAAATTCGCTGATTTAGACTCGAAAAACTACGTCTAATTAAGTGCAAAGTTTTTCGAATTTATAGAAACACACACATATATAGATACATATATAGATACATATTTAGACAAATTATTTACTGTTGATAGAAAAAAAGAACAAAAAATTAAGTGTTTTTATTATAATTTATGTCAATAATTTAAATAAAAATGTTAAGATTATAATATAAATTTTTAATATTATATACAAATTTTTTTATTGAACTTTTATTATTTTTTAGTTATTTTAATTTTTCTTAGTTAATGAACTAATATAAAAAAAGGTGTCTTAAAATTAATTACTTATAATAATTAAAATAAAAAATAAATTCTAATTTAATTCTAATTTGACATCAAATTAACATCAAATTTACAATGTATTTTTTATTCTAAAACCATGGATTATTTTGTAGGATTATTTTGGAATCGCAATATTACGCCGATTAAATATTTATTCGATGAATATAAATGCATTGTGCGGATTAATGGCCCTTTTATGAATGATATAATTATGATTCACAGGTGAGATATTGCAATTAATATATTTCTGTTTTTGAGCTAATTTATCAATTATTCTAGGCCTGAATAAGCAAACAAGACGAGTTACTTTGTATATTATTTAAATATTTTTTTTGTACGGTTAGAAGAAGATAAGTATATTCAGGCATCGAAAAGAAAAGAAAGAACTGAAAATTAAAATAAAAATAAGTGCGCCTTCGAATTTACGAAGAATCGTCGAACTTCGAAGAGACGTCAAATTGGAAGATAATGAGAAATCGATACCTCAAATATCGACACAGATAAGCGCGGATGAAGCTTACGATTCGATGACAAAATTATCAGAAATGAAACAAGAAAAACCGCAAAAACTCTCGAGAATTGAACAATTAGAAACTTTGGTGAATGAGAAAAAGTTTAAACGCGCGTCACGAATAAACCCGGATTCTGAAAAATCCAATAAATAAAAATAAAACAAATAATATAATTAATTACTCAATAATTAATTAGATGAATTTTTTCTTTTTCACGGCATATTTAAATTATTTCTTAATCTTTTTTAAAACCAGAGATTGTAATAAGCAAACAAGATGACTTTGTATATTGTTATTTAAATATTTTTTTGCACGCTTAGAATAAAATAAGTATAAGCGTATATTCAGACATCGAAAGGAAAAGGAAGAACTGAAAATTAAAAATAAGTACGCGCGAAAAATACAGCTGCAGAAGAATCTACATTATCATCGTCCAATTGAAGTGTCGGTAACCTCGTGTCAAGAAGTAAGCATACTCGCCGCCAGGTGGCTGAGCGGCAGCTGCGAGCGGGCCGTTGCGTCAGTTCATTCGGCGGGATAAAAAAGTTGACATTTTATACATTTCGTCATTTTTCCTGAAGAAAAGGGACTCGCGAGTCGCGCACGAAGAGCGCGCGTCTTCGTCCTCCTCGCGATCACGAGCAAGCGGCGAAGAAGCGATCCCTCCCTCTCACGATCACTGGACCAGTCCGGCGACCGGAACATAACCGCTGCATCGATCCGACATACCGCTCCCTAACCCGCCTGCCCTCCCCCCGTCCTTCCTGCCTACATCTCGTCGAGAGCCGTATCCGGTAAGAGGTTATGTTGATTCTGTCAGCTCGCATCGCGCGATCCTCGCTGGTTGGCGATTGCTCGGTGTGAGGTGAGCAGATAGATTGTACATGTAACTGAAGACTGACTGGAGTCCTGTCGTAGAGACGAGGATCGAGCACGTGATCGGTAAGAAAAATGGAGCGCGCTCTTGCAAGAGCAACGACAATTGCACGTGCAACGCTCGGGCTCCCGGAGCGAAGCTACTCCTCACCGTGAGAAAAAAAAATAATGCTCTGTCGAATGTCGTTGTCGCTCCTGGGCTTCCTCCGCAGTGCTGGCCACCGAGTGGACCACCGATGTCTTGCAGAGGAGCCGCTGTCATCGCTTGCACGTCGAGACGACGCAGTCGAGAGAAGATTGGCTCCGAGGGAACGGAATGCGTGCCCTCCGACAGGTTCCTTGCCCCTTCGAAAGCGGAGGGGAACGGTAAGAGGGATAGGACAGTTAGGAAGAACGAGGCTTGGCACCAGACGACGGTCAGCAAGAGCGCCGACGTCGTCGAGACGGTAGCCGATTTTGAGAAATGGCTGAAAATGCGCAACACGGAGCCACCGGTATCGTCAAGCATGGACCTGGACGCGGCCAAGGTGGTGGAGGGCGTGGATCGGTATCTGGGCGAGGAAGTGCTGTCGCATGGTTACTTTCTAAGCAAGGATCCGTATGGATTGTCCATCGATATTGATTTGGCCGACACCAAGAAGCTCAATCTATCATCAGGCTACGATCCGATACTGCAGGATCTGACACAGAGTGAAAATCGACTGCTAGAACCTCCATGCGAGAAGGTCGTCGACGAGTTCATGCTGCCAGAATTTCAATTGGATCATCTGGATCCACTGGCAGCTCTCTCATCGGATGACATGATGGTGGCTGGTGAGATCCTGCCATCAACGAGCAATCAACCGATACTAAATCAAATAGAGAACCAAGATGTTGAACAAATGACTCCAAAAATAAAAGTTTTAGAGCAGAATAGTCAGGTACCCTGTGAAAAATCTATGCAGGTTTCTCTCAATGAAATACCGGCGAATTTAGGAACCATAAGTAAGATGGAGGATATAAAGTCAGAGCAGGAAACCATGATACAGTGTTCGAGAAGTTCTTCAGAACTCTTCATCGAGTCATTACCGATGGAGGAGAACTCATCTCCAAATTCCATAGAAGCAGATACTCAAAATAGCATAATAGAACAATTAAAGTCGAAAACTAAGATAAAACTTGAACCTCGTATCATTAAAAAGCGTCGACAGATGACGGAGCGATTGGAAAAGAAGTTTGACAAGCACATCAATGGAAAGAATTTTACCGATGTAGATTCACAGGACGGCGTAATGGCTGTAGTTGCCATATCTACCGATAAAATATCCAACACGACACAAATCGTCATCAACACTGGCACAGAGAAACAGATCTATCAGGGCAAGACTTCAGAATTGATCGAGGCAACGGGCAATTTTCCGAAATTGCCCAAGATAGATACTTCTGCTGCGATCTGGAACGGTAACGTTGAGTACAATATTGATAATAATCCGAGTAGCTCGTATGAAATTGTCATATCCAATGCGTTGGAGGAACTAGGCATCACCGACGACAGTCTACAACCTGTAAATGTTACCGAACACGACAAAGTATGGCTCTGCCCACGAGCCGGTTGCAACAGGCAATTTGGCAGACTTTATACTTTGAAAGGTCACTTGCTAGCCCATTATGGAGTTAGGCCATTTAAGGTACGTTGAAAAGTATCATATATTTAGCTTTATCCTTTAATCCCTTTCTTCTGCTATAAATGATACAATTTTGAAGATTATTTGAATAAAACCGAATTAAATTAAATATTTTCATAAAAATTTTTTAATATTGTTCAACATTTTTTTCTTTATAATTATCTTTATTGATCACGTTATTTTTATAGTGCGACTTCCAAGACTGCACTTGGGCTTTTTATTCCGAGTTCAAGTTAAAGAGACACAAGGAGACTCATCTGAAGCGCAAGGATCACGTGTGCCAAGTGGAGGGTTGCAACCGTCGCTTCACTACTGTTTATAATCTCTGGAGTCACGAGAAACTGCATAGTCGTCCAAATCGGATTGTTTGCCAGGTACCGAATTGTGGCGAGAAATTTCAAACGAAGCGGGCACTGGAACTGCATATGAAATCGCACGATCAACGTCACGCGCCTTATGTTTGCCAACATGAAGGTTGCGGTAAACGTTACTACAGCAGTAATGCATTGACATCGCATCAACGATCTCACAGCTATAAAGAAGTGGATATCAAGTGTTCGTGGCCGGGCTGCGGCAAAGTTTTCGACAAACCATGTCGACTCAAGGCTCACACGCGCTCTCATACCGGCTGTAAACCTTATCATTGTACGTTTCAGGATTGTAAATGGGCATTTTCATCGTCCAGTAAGCTCAAGCGTCACCAAAAGAAACATACCAATGAACGCAAATTCATGTGTGACGCACCGGACTGCGGCAAAGCTTTCATGCGATCGGAACATTTAAAAGAGCATCGGTTGACACATAAGGAAGGTCGCTTCTTCCAATGTTTTGTATGCGATGCCCGGTTCTCTGCCAAGAGCAGCCTGTATGTGCACATTAAAAAGCATCAGCAGACCAAGACGGATATAAGCATAACCGATAATATGCCGACAGAGTTTGATTACATTTCTGGTGATCAGAAACGTGTGAAGACGAAAGAATCTAATTGCTCACGAGTGAAGCCGATCGCGAAACAGAAGCGAAAATCCACGGAATTAACGAGTGTCATAGAAACTATCACGAAGGAAGATGACCTTGAGAAGCCGGATATGATATGTGACACCAGTGCGCGTTCCCAAAATTCTCAGAATCAACTAGAATGGTTGTATCATTGTCCGATAGAGAATTGCGATTATCTAATTGGAAACGAGGCGAGCTTACGCGAGCACCTACTGAAGGTACACAATATACATTGTGACGATTTGCTGGATAAACCTTCGGACGTTGCCGACACAAACTACATTCTGTACACGGTAGACGAGTCGCCCTCGACTTCGCCCATCGCCATCGAGGAAGAACAGACGGTTATGGTGACGCCGTGCGATGCTGTTATCCTCGGTACCTCGTCATCAAGCGTGGATCGTCTACCGGAACCGGAACCGCCTCCTTTCAATTTACTTACTAAGAATTCGGAATCGTTACATACTGATGTGTGTACCGAGCAAATCGATAAGGAAATGCTATCGATTAAGACGGATCAGAGCTCTGCGAGGACAGATCTAACATATTCGGATTGGTCCAGGCTAAAGAAAAACGGCACACTGACGGATTCGATAGTGACAAATACACCGGACATTGCGCTGGGCACGAGTAGCGATCTGAGCGAGAGTCTGTTGCTCACAGAGGAACTACCATCGATGTACTATCAGGACGATGTGGCAGGTACGGAGTATCAGGTGTTATTATTGGACTCAAGTCCGCTTGAGAGTACCGTTAATTTGCGCGGTCTCGAATGACTTTCGTGATAAATGTGAGTGAGACTTGAATAATCGAATAATTTTTATGATAAGCGAATGGTCGAATGACTATAGTATGTTTTGGATGACATGATGATTCTTGTTATTTTAAATGTAGCTTAAAATTGACACGATCGTTCTAAACTATGTGATGTGTGATCATTATATTAAACATAGCTTTTTTAAAAATGGTGACTCTAATACGATCTGTGATCTAGGAGCTGGCCTCAGCCTGATATCCATTTGTACTATGCGGCTCATAATCGCTTTAAATCGTTATTTTATTAATAAATCGTTGATATTTTTCCATAAAAGTCATCACCTGCGTATTTTATTGTTATTGCTATCCGACGCGTGTTTCGAAGTCATATATATTGTTTACAAATACTTTACTGTTTTTTGGTTTTCATTTCATTTTTAATCTGTGTCTTTTTACACGTGCATACACATATGTTCATAAGAGCACTCATTATTTGGTATACAATTTAACGATCATATCGTGTGAGATTTATCTGAAACATGCAGATTAATATCTTTTCTGAAACAGACTTATATATATTAAATTATCGTAGGATCATAATAACTAAAAATTTACAGCGAACTGTAATAGTAACAATGGAAAAAAAGAGACATATAAAATGTACAAAAATAGATCTACATACACATTAAAGAATAATTTTTTATCTTTTCATATTCTACTCGTGAAATTGATCCATACCGTATCGAAAATTGCGTCGAAAAAAGCATTTAGCCAATGTATAATCAGTGTAATCAATTTAATTTTATTGATTTATAATGATAAATTATAAATTTTAATCACACTCGTATATGTGATATGTGATTAAAACACATAAACAAACATTGGTTTCTAAAGACACAAATCTCTTCACAGTTTTAAATCAATATTATATAATATACTAATGTCATTCTGGAATGTATATGCATTCTTCATTTATTTCATTTATAATTGTCTTTAGATTTATACGAGAATTTATTCTATTAAAATTTCTAAATTAATTTTCTAAGATTAATTTTATTTACATTATCTATATTATTTCGAAATTATTGTAAATATAAAAAAGATCTGCAACTCGTGTAATTAATGCTAATACGCGTTCGCGTTTAAATTTGAATTGTATACAATGTTTATTTGATTAATTCAATTAACGACGCCATTGACACTAGTTGCGAGGTGATTTTCATCAATTTATAAATATGCGTTCATACAATATTTTCAATTAAAAAAATAATTAAAAATAATAATTAAAAAATGCGAGACAAATGTCATGCATAGCGAAAATATCATACAATGTTTACATATAATTTAAATGTACAAAAAATGCTTGCATAATTAATATTCTTGCCTTCCTTAGTGAAATGTTCACATTTAGCGAAAGGAAATACATATATTTTCTATATTTTACATGGATCTTTATCTTTTTATATAAATAGCAAATTTAATCACGCGGAAAATCTGAACGGTTATTATAATATAACCGAGCGTTCACTAATCTGGCTTCTATGATATTATTATGGAATCTTATTTGATATCACACAATAATTATCGTTCTCCTTAGAAATATCATTAAAAATAAAGTTCACAGAGTCGCGCAAGGAATTACCTAATCCGATCGTATCATTCAAATACCCTGTTAATATCCTATTAATATTTTCTTGTTTTTCTAGCAAGATAGATGAGCTTAAGAATCATTCGCGAGGGAATTCTAGTTACTTGAAAGCGTAGCTACATCAAGAAGGCATCAGAAGTGAACTTTTTCCTTGTCGAATATTAATCTGCCCTACTAATATCCTGCATCCAGGATTAGAAGATACCGGATGGACAAAGATATCGTATATAAACTTGTATTAATTAAACTACTTCTGGCTGTTTTTCCGGAAGCGGTTTAGCGTTATTAGTCTGTGCGGATTTGCCGAGTTTCTCGGCAATCTTGCGGTAGATGCGATCTCTGATATCCGCAAGCATACAACCGACGCAGTGCAACACTGTGATGAACGTGCAACCGCCGACACAAACGAGTAACGTCCGCGGCGGTCGTTTCCAATCGATGACTCTGTAAATGTAATGGTAGCCGTTTTTATCGAGTCCACCGGCGATGTAGTAGATCGCTGTGAATACACAGTAGAATATGGCGATCGACAGACACCACCAGAAATTTCGCAGACGGAACGGTATACTGGTGACTACAAAGTCGACCAACATCAACACGCTATTGCACACATGCATCATGATGTTGAGCGGATCCAGCTGATGAATTTCCGGATTGTATACAGTGAACCAGTAGCAGAACGTCACACCGATTGCCAGATTAGTCGTAACAACATACAGGAACCAATACAATCGCTCGGTGGACTTCAACTTGAGGCCGCAAGGATCGAAACCGGGTATCTTCTGCAATCGCCATCGCTTCGACACGAGTATACCGCCGATCAGCGCCTGGGTGAAGCCCAATAAAATATCCCAGTTGGTCAGGTAGATCGGCCACTTTTCGTACTGGAATAGCGGCTTATAGCTGCCAAATTCGAACACCGAACAAATTATGAAGCCGGCCCATACGAGGAAGATGATCCAGCGGTAGAATAGGTACCAGGTGGCCACGTGTGACTGACACTTGGGTTCCGTCAACACGCGTGCTTGCGGTGGCTCCTGTTTACCCTGACGCCACCTGCGCCCGATCTCGTGGCACCAAAACTTGCTCACCATTGCACGTCGACCTGGGAGAAAAAATGCACATTACTTAATGTCTATTATATTTTATTCTCGCAATTTCCGCAAAAATTCATAGATTATGTGCCTTAAAATTCGTCACAATTAGGAAAAAGAAACGAAAAGATCACATTTATTATTCAGAAAGGATATAAGAGTGCGTACTTTCTTTTAAATAACTGACTGTAATCAAGTGAAAGGGGACACACGCGTTAGAAAGAGATCGAGAGCGGAAGCGAAAAGAACAGAACCGCGTCTACGACACGAGATAAGTAAGACTAATTTTAAGTTTGAAAAACGAATAAAGAGAGTTTGCGGTAATAAGCTATGAAGAACAGAGCATAAATTCAGTGATTCATGTCTTGATAAATTTAATTATATGCCAAAAGCCACCCGTGCATGGCTTCGTTTCCTTTCAGGAAGTCTATCGTGAATCTCTTCTTCCAGCATGAACTCGTGAATAATGAAAAGTTTTATTGACAAATTCAATATTTGTCAATAAAATTTTTCATTTTTCACGAGTTCACGATAGAAGAAAAGATTCATGATCGATTTTCAGATGAACGACGTGTATAACGCAACTTATTTCCGGTTACCGTAAGCTGGACGCATTCGAATGGAACTCCATAAAAAATTTCACCAGAGATTTAAATATAATTATTTATTTATTTACTTATTATATGTATATATTTAATTTGTCAAATCTTATGAACACAAATTTAATTATTTTTTAAAATTTTATTTAGAAAGTTTTCATGGTTCTCAAATCTTTTCAATTGAGCGATTCAGTTATATATAATAAGTATAATTCAGTTATATATAATAAGGATTATGAGATGCTGATTTTATTACTTGAATTAAATTATTGTGAAAGGTCCACCTTTCATCCAAAATTAAGCCATTAAATTATTGTGAAAGGTCCAACTTTAATCCATAATTAATTTATCTCTCTGAGATGCGCGCATGTTTCTCGATCAAAAGAAACACATGCATATTTAGTAATATTTATAAATATTGTTATAAATAATTATTATGCGTTGAAACATATTTGTAATCGAATTCCATTCGTTTGCAAAATGATATCTCGATAATCTGAAGAATATTTCAGCCGCATATTCCTCACATGACTTACATAACGAGCATTGCAAAAGGAGCAACAGTAAACGTTTCAAGGACGGTAATCCTGTGAATGACAGCACCATTCTTGAGAGTGACAATTGCGGGAAGACGACGAATATGTATCCGAAAAGGTATCTAACCGTATCCTGACCTAACCTAACTCTACTCTCATCAGCTGTAGCATATGTTACGCAATCCGATTTGCCGCATCTGACAAGCGGAATGCGCGAGCGCGCCCAGATGTAGGCGCCAAAATTTAAATATCTCAAATCCCGATATTCTCGAAGAACGATGTACCATCTTAATATTATATAATTTATATGCAATATCCATGAATCGTTTCACGAAGGTAAGACTCAGATTACATTTAACATCTAATTTCTAATTATCTAGCTTCTCGAATCGATCAATTTTTCGCGATAAAAATATTAAACGTAATTTTAAACAATGAGCATTCGTTTCACAGAAAAGTTTCGCGTAATTTCTCTCTCAACCTACGTCTGTCAAAATCTTGTTTACAGAATTTAAAAAATTATTCGCAGATCGAGTTTCATCCACGCACTGCAACGAGAGACGAGGATTTTCTCATTAATAATAAAAAAAAAGAAAAGAAAAACAACCGTGCGCGATAATTCATGGTATTTTACGATCACGCGAGTAGGAGTGGTTTCAGAAGTCGCGGAAGCATCGAGACGATCTTATCGAGGAACGATGCGCGGTCACGTATTCGGGTGTTCGGGTCGTCCAGCGGATCGGCCTCCAGACCATCGTCGTCGCGTCGCAGATGGTGAGCCACTTTGAACTAATTAACCCCCGTTGGTCCGCGCGCGATGCTGAGGTTCACACGACTCCGGCCGGAGGGAGAGAGAGACAGAGAGCGAGAGAGAGAGAGGCCAGAAAGAGAGAGAGAGATAGAGAGAGAGAGAGGGGGATTGGCCGGCGCTTGCAGCGCGAGAGGTCGCGTCAGTGCGGTCAATCAGCCAATATTAATTCGTCGTTAATTTATTACAATCTTGGTCTATTATGTGCTACCGGTACCGAGCGCTGGAACAAGCAGGTAGCCCTGAAGATGGCGAGATTGCGGAATTATTTTTATCTACCGTAAAAAGAAAGAGAAAAGAAAATGGACGTGAATCGGGATGAGATCGTTAGGTAAAATTCTTCTCGTTCCGAGCTGCGTTTGAAAATTTTTCAAATGGCTTTTTAATTGCACTTTATAGTTTTATAATCTCTTGTTATAAAATTCTTCGCCCACTTATGGCTTGCCTAATGGTTCTTATTGAAAGTCTAACGATCGATCCGTACGGGAGATAGAAGATTGTCGCGCATTGTAACCTGAGTAATTGATTAAGTTCATCTGTTAAGTAGTATAGTCTATTATTACTCAATTGTCGCGTGAATTCGAAATATGTAACAATTGATTTCTCAGAGGAAAATAGGAATCTACAAATATTTAATAGGAAATCAAACAAGAAATCTATATCGCAAAGTCAATTATTACGTCAATTTATACTTTTGGAAATCACAAGTTTATAATGTCACGCACAAAGCGTAAATTTCTGGCTAGTTCTTCCTAACACATATATATATATATTTTTACAGAGTTTTGAGACAGGAAAAAACAAGATCGAGAACAAAGGTGTAAGTAGAGGGGGAAAGATTGGCCTAGATTCCTCAATAAACAGGATTAATTTAGCTCTATATTCTCGTTTCCAATTAATATAAGACACCTGTGCCGTTCATTATCGATATATTTCGAATTTACCTTATCAATGTGCATATTCCCGTCGTTTGAGTCCCCGAACTCTTTCGTATTTTCGAAAGATCGTGTAAAGTTTACATCAATAAAATTCACAGATGTTCTATTTACTTATTTATTTTTTCTTCTTTGATTACGTAGAAATTTTCTCTAACAAAAATTCAGAAACAAGACACTCGAGCTATATTTGACAATTTCCAATTTGATGTTTCCGAGATCTTAAAATTTTAAATCGCAAATTTTGCCTTTCCAAGGAACATCATATGTATTCGCGGTTGTTATCGATGATGGACTAAACTCTAGGATTAAGTTTTTAGAGAATTATACGTGAGAATTGGCGTAACACGTCAGAAATTGACGTCAAGATAAACCATAATCGTTCGACTTTTTCGTAGGAGGCGAGAGTGACGTCATAGACATCGACGTAGGCGTCGATCAGGAGAGAAACAGAGATGGAATAAAAAAGATAAAGATCTTTTAATAACCTTCCCAGAAGGCACCCGAGAGAGAAAAAGAGAGAGAAAAAGAGATAATACACAGGTAATATCAGTTTCCGCATTTCTAGTCAGAATTCATTTGTGTAAACTCATTGGCACCTGAATGCATAGATTGATATTGGAAAAATAATGCGTACAGGTTTCTTCGATGTTATAATATTAATTTGTTTTCATTATTGGAAGATTTCTAAAATTTGTAATTGCAGATAAAAATAACATTAATTAGTAATGTCAATTTAAATATATATAATGACGCGGCTTTGATAAAAAATATTCATCTGTTCATATTTGCATACGTTATTGCATGCTACTTTACTTCTTAAGTGTTACATAATTCGCGATTTCTTTTTATATGATTTCTATTAAAAGACACTTGACATGCTTATATTAGCGTCAATCAGAAAAAAAATAATTCAAGAATAATATCTGTAAACTATCCGAGAAACAATCATCATCTACGCAATGAAATTTTTTTTCTTTTAATTTTATCGTTGAAATACATTTTAGATGAGAAACTCATTAGAAGAAGTTGGTTAATAAAAAATAATGCAATTATTTAAAAATTTACGATTGTCAATTTTGCCGAAATAGCAATTTAAGGTACTTAATTGTGAATTTTTCCCGTTATAAATTTTATTAATTATAAGTGCGTATGTGTTATGTCATTACGCACTTTGTGACAGTTGGGCACGAAAGCGTGATATAGATATCTCAAGATACACAAATACATTTCTTGATATGCTCTACATAATTATATACGTATCTTTTTGTCATTTTATATCGAAAAATCATATTTTTAGGTAGCTAATAAATTTTTATTCAGATAATATTTTTGTTAGTTTATTGTTGCACGCAATTAATGGCGCGGAAAACAATAATATTTGCGGCTTCAAATATTTCAATCTCCGCACAAGTTGAGTCAACACTACTTCTATTTGCACATAAATTGCTTTTCAATTAATAATTAAATATTAATGTATTTTCTAAATATTAATTAATGTATTTTCAAAATATTAACCAAAGTTTTAGTGATAGTTTTAGAAAAAAACTTGACAATTTTCAAAATAAGGCAACGATACATGGAGAAAATATTGTCAAATTGAAAATATTGTAAAAATTACAATACAATTTTTGTAATCGTGGAATATTTAAAAGAAATCGCGATATTTTTATTCGCTGTTATATACGTTTTATATTTTTTTAAAAAGAAGTATTGTAATTATTCAAATATATAATATTTGACGTATGAAAAAACGTATAATCCTTAATAAACAATAGAACAATTTCAATTTTTAGAAATTACAATTTATAGAAATAAATTATATTTAGAAATAAGTTATATTTAAGCTTTACAATAAATGTTGTAAAAGGGAATGTATTTTTCGTGTAATTTGTACTGTAAAATATTTTCTCTATGTTTCAAATGGCATAGAATTTATATTCTATCTATCAATTGATACACCGAATATTTGATCTATTGCCATATTGTATGCACATTTCTGTGCACATTGTTAATATATCCTGCATGTACATTTCATGCAGTGACTTTTCCACTTTTCCTCTTTAACTAGAGACACAATATGTGCCAAATCATGATTATGATGCATTATATGTTCGCGGTTTATAAAATTAGTATCATTACATCGAGCTGTTTACTATAAATACATAATGCACTACCAAAAATTGTATCTCGCGATTTTATTCCGAATTGCAGTTTCGATGCAGTCGATTTTCGGGCCACCCTTGCATTGGGAGGATTGTCGGATGACGCACGTCATTAAACTACCTCGATATCATTTTCACTGTTTTGGGGATCTTTCGAAAAATCAGTTCGCGATGGATCTTTAATTTAATAGAAAAATTGAGGAATAAAGACCATGTAAAAGAATAGAAACGCGGATAAACACGCACCGCATAGCGCGAGTAACTTTGGTGACTTGTTCACGACGACTTGGTTGATTGCACACTCATTCCTTTCCAACATGCCGCGGATCTCAATTTCCTCGCACTCGGGAGGCATTTCTTTTTTTTTTTTCTCTCAACACTCGAGCCGACCTCTCCTGCTTGATGTACGTTTAGCTTCCAACTACCCGGCAACCGGCACCGCGTGCTCGCGATCAATATCAATCCTGGGATAGACACCGGCGCGGGGAGTTTCCCTTCCCAGATCGACATCAGCCTATGTTCCCGAGGAATCCCCACTCTGTCCGATATAAACACGTGTCAGACGATTCGAAGCGAAAGCTGATTGGAGGATCGCGATTCGTGATTGAAATTTTGATGAAATTTTGACGACTATTGCTTTGAGACATAATTTGACAGAAGAGTTAATTAGTTATGAAAATTATAGATTGGTCAATTCTGATAAGTAATACCCAGGTAGCACATGTTTTATATTCGTTATGTTTATATACGTTTTATATACGTTTTATAAAATAAAAATTAATTTTTTAGTAATTTCAAATTAATTTCAAATTATATATACATTTATACATATATACAATAATTTTATATATATATATAATTATTACGAAAACTATTGATTTCTATTTACAAATAAATGGATATTAATTATGAATAATTGCCAGTATCAGTGACTCTATTCACTATTTTCACTGATAATGTACTGAATCATTTTTAGAGAGTGTACATAAATGTATTGTTTTATTAATTCCTTGAGAAAGCACAAACGTTTAATGAATAAATGGAAAAAAACGTATTTTAACGGTTTTTAAACGTTTTTTTTTATCAGAAAGGGAACGTATTTCTTAACGTTTTTCAAGTGGAAATTTTAACCAATTAAAAACATTTTCAATAGTCGATTATGAAACGTTTTAAAAAGACATTTGTGAAACGTTTTTGAAATGAATATGTGCTACCTGGGATATTATTTTAATGTCTTAGGAAAATATTTATAACAGTAATATTGTTTTATCTATAATTAACAAAAATATTTATAGTTCGATACTTCACACATGAGTACAAATGTAATGTATAGAAAAGAAATTAAACAAAGTTAAAGGCTCCTCTAAATTAACAAAACTAAATGAATAATGAAAAGCAATAAAGAGCCAACGCAGTTGTAGGGCGTGGATAAAATAATTTCCAAAGCAGCAATTCAATTTTAACGATCCTTTCACTTTATTCCAAGTGGAATTATTCATTTATTTCATTATTCATTTAGTATAGAAAAGATTTAAAAATTTTATTCTTTTTCTTTTACATACAAGTATGTCATGGAATAGGGTTGAATTCTAGTCTATTATAGATTATTAAGAGCTATTTATTTTTTCTAAAATGCATTTAGTTATACGTTATTTCCATTTACAAGGATACAGTGTTTTTCCAATATTTATGTACAATATTTATGTAAATTTGTGCATATGCTATTTCGATAAGTATTCATATACTATTCAAATTTCCTTGTGTTAAGAATGCATATATTCTTACATCTAATCATATGTCTCTGGTTTTCTAACTGTACAAGTGATTTTGAATTAAATTATTTTCTCAATAATCAATTTTTATTTCTTGTTTTTGCATAATTAAATTTAATCTTTAAGAATATTTATAAATTAATTTTTTTATAATCATGAGAAGAAGGCATATTTTATTACAATATCTTTTGCTTGTATTAACAGTTTTTTCTCTTAAATAAAATTTATATATTATAGTAATAAATATATAATTTATATATTACTTTCGAGAAAGCAAATATTATTTAAAATTGAATGTTGTTCTGAATTCTCGAATATTTTTCAAAACATTCCATTCAAAATAGATATTAATATATCTGCCAGTTTTTCGAATTCTACGTCATCGAGCAAACATCCAAATTTGTGACAAACAACTCGGTATTGATTTTTTGGTTGCCTAAATCGAACAATCGAAACTCGTGTTATTGTAGCTCATATTATTATTTAGTACATCGAAGTTTGTTCATTCATCTAAGGATAAAACTTTGCCACGAGTTACACACATGTCAGATGTTTATCTCGAAAGAAACGCGCTCGCTTATTTTCGCAAAATAAAGTATCTATCGCTTGACTTAGCTGTCACGACTTCAAGTGCACTTAATAGGAGTTTATACAAACTTCACTTTTTTAATATATAAATTTAACATTAAATAGACTCGATTATATTTATTTCTCACATTGATGATTAAATGAATAATTTTAATGATTAATGAATTGAAGATACGTTTATAATTACTATTATATTATAGACACGATAATTCTCGCAAGAATAAAACTATAAATGTATAAATAAATAAAATATATATATATATATATATATATATATCTGGACAGTTATAATATTCAGATTATAATAAAATAATTATTTCAATCACTTAAATAAGTTTTCGAATTATCTCAATAATTATCGTGTTTATAATACATCTTGTTATTGAATATGTATAAAACATATGCACAAGAGTTCTCTTAAAATTGTATATAATTTTTATACAGGATGTATGTGTTCTTTTGAAATAAGTCGTCCATCTTAAAAGCGCGTTTTTCTTATGCCAATTATGAAAGAAAATGTCCGGGATCGCTTTTCCAATTATATCAATTTTTATTTATGACAGAGTTTTTGTATAATAACCCTTCGTTAAATAAATTATTGAAAATTATTTTCTTCCGTGGCAATACGTGGTCCGTATCAATATCTCGGATTATTTTCATTTTTTTCGCTGATTCCAAAACAGTTCTCCATTGTGAGAATTATCGTAATTACTGTACATAAAAACTATATATTATTTGATAAATAATTATACGGTATTGTCTTCAAAATCGATAACAAAAACATTCAATAAATAAATAAATAAATAAATACACACACATACACACACACATATATATATTTACATATATTTATTTATAATTATACACATATATTTACATACATTTATATATATTTATATATATTAATATATATTAATATATATGTATATATTAATATATATGTATATATTAATATATATGTATATATTAATATATATATATTAATATGTATAATATAAATATAAATATAAATATAGGAAAATGTAAAACAGTAGTTGAATTCTTTTGAAAATGAATAATGATAGTAGGAAGTAGACCGTTGTATTATTATCAAAAGTCAGTTGACCTTCATATGTTAAATATAAAATATTTATTATTATTATATAATTGTATTACATTCACGTGAGCTTGTAATAAAAATGAAATTGAAATAAATTAATACAAATTAAAATATATGTATTTATAACAAAGGAAATAATACATATAGAATTGATTTTTATTTTATTTTAATTGTATTTTTATTGTATATAATATAATCTCTAGTAAATTTGATATACTCTGTAAATTTTTATTTTCTATCTAATTTTTTTTAATGGATAGTTTGAATATGAATTAATAGTATAACATATTCAGATAGATTCTTCGGTTATAAAGATTCTCGAATTATTGAATTATATTAAGTTATAAATACCATAATAAGTCACCATGATATCGAATGGATCTTTGATAAACCATGAATCCAGCTCTTCGTGATTCTCTACATTTTTCCACTCGGAGTAACCCTGCCGTCGTCGACCGTTCACTTGCCAGCATTTATTACTATTATTCAAATCCATATCGATTTCGCGATATCACTTTCGCGAATTTGACAGCCGAGTGCGATGAAACCGACGACGATGACACTCTCTACTTATAAGCGACGCGCACGCGACACGTCCGTGAATATATACCGAGAACCGGTAGTGTCCCCCTTAATGTCTTTTAACGATAATTAATATTTATCATTTGACTTTGTGTCGCACGCTCGAAAGAGTCTCATTTTCTTTCTGGTCTTCTTTCGACACGACCACGCATGGTTGAGCGAATTTATCCGTCATTTCTAGACAAAGAAGGAGCATTTTCCTCCTCTTCTTCCTACTCTCCGCAAAATGGAACTGTGGTCGCCAATTCGGTCATCATTTCGCAATCTACAGTCGTAAATGATGTATGTATTTTTTATTTTCTTTCATTTTACGATCGCGCTGAATTTGTTAGCGATTTAGAAAGGAGATCTCTAGGAGAAAAAATCGATAAAACGATAATGTAAAAATCTTTTTCTTCGATTAAACTTAAAAAATTATCCACGAAAGTAATTTGAATTGAATTACGAAACACGATGTTCTTCAAATTTTTAATTGCAAACAATCCAATATTGAAAATAGAAGAAGAGGAGAAAAGTATAATATTTCTATTACATTTTGCAATTAAATATGCAATTAAAAAATTTAGAGTACCTAATTACGAAGAAACATTTAATTAACTTTACTTGCTCCAACAATTTTTATTTGTGAAATGTTTATTTGTGATATTTCTTTAAATATTTCAAATCTACTTTCACATTTATAAATAAATATTTTTAATAAAATAATTATATTTGCAAATTAACATAAATTTGTACAAAAATTGTAGAATGTTTTCCACTTTTGAGGACGAATGTACATTTATAAAAACTATTGTGAGGCTAGCGTTGAATGTTGCTTTCTTATAATATTTGCACGTGACAAGCATTATTCCTCTGTAATGCACGAATGTATGACGTTGCAGTTGTCAGGCCACCATATAACGACAGCAATAATGCTATAATGATTTTTTCAAACGTAAAGGTAATTTATGCTACAATACAATAGAAATGCATAGGTACTCATTACTTTTTACTGTTTTTAAATAGTTGTAAAATTCATCATTAAGTAGATTAACGAGACTTTTTTCAAATCAATGTATCTATTAATTTTTGATTATAAAAAAATGTAGTCAATTATTTTTTGTTTGTTGGATATAAATTTTTATATATGATATTTTATGATGAAACGAATAATTTTTAGTTTATATATTAATACGTTTAAAAATGCATAAATAAGTTATTGCTTGCATATTATCCAAAATGATGGTTTTATTTTTATATCAAATAAATAAAAATCGTTTATTTTTTATAATAAACAAATTTTAATACATAAATATAAATATATTAATAAATAAATAAGTTTTATAATAAATAAATATTTTTTATAATAAATTAACAAGGAAAAGAATTGGAAATATTCGCTTCCGATTTTGATCAACTTTGACCGTTTGGGCACGTATAAAACAATAAATGTTTCTTATTTTGACCTACATTATAATATTTACATTATAATATTATATAAAAGTAATTAAAATCGTAGATGGATGTCCAATTATTTGTGCCAATTCTTGACAATTGGAAATTCAGAACTTACTTTTTTCTCGTTTTTCCGAGATCATAGACAGCATCCTGAAATAAAATTTTCTTTAATGTTTTACTATTTAATCTGCCTTTAATTTTCGATTGAACTGATCGACAATTAATTAGTTTTGTTTAGATTATTCTTGACTTCTTTCTGCTTTGAACAGTTTGATTATATATACAGATTCATTCGAATTTCTCGTTCAAACTTTAACTTTTGCAGGGAATTCGCATTATAAGATATCGTTAAATCATATCCCTGGGGATACCCTACGTGAGCTAGACAAAGGAATACCGTCTCAATAAGGAATACCCTTGGAAACAATCTCGTCATGTCTGGCGATGGCTTCTGAGAGCCCTTTAGTTTCAATTCGTATAATGATTGCAAAATCGCAAATATCGTGACACAAGAATCTCATGCGTGCTGCATGGGCACGTCTGGATTGCACACAATTACAGATGTTATTTTCTGAGAAATTATTACATTACTCGATTCCTGGATGTAATATTCTGCACATGATACATGTTATAATACGAGGCAGCTTATATAAAGTGAAAACAATGAAAGTAGCGACTTTCCTTATATTGAAATCCACTAAGAAATTTAACAGTATGTTCCAGATCATTTATTTGTACGCACTTCTTTAATTCATTCAATTAATATATATAACAGAAAATTATTAATTAAATTTCAAACTTTTGCACTTTCTTATTTTGCTGAAAAGCCAAGTCTCATTAAGAATTATTGCTATGTTATTATAATGCATGCTTGTATAATGTTTTTATAATTCTTTACTCTAGCTTTTATACTATAATCTTATCTAATATTGCATATTATATAAAAATATAAATATAAGCAGCTGTGCACATTTACGATTTCCTCTCGTAAGATATGATATTTTTAAAATGCATGCAAATAATTGTCAAAAATAATATTAAAAAAATTACTTCAATATATATTTCTTAATTGATAACTGTTTTATAATTATTTGTCGTAACAGATAAATTTGAAGCGAATAGACAAGCGCTGAAAGAAAAGACGAAATTGGTGAAGCTGCTTTCTGATCTTCAAGAATCAAAGATTTGCAACTGCAGTCAAAATCAATTTCTAGCAATCCCCCGCTTTAGTTTCTCTCTTGGAAGCGTCGCTCTGAACGGTCGGCACGATTTTATTAATACCCGCGGACGATGCCAGAAAGTGAAGAAAAAGTCTCGAGAGAGACGGCGCAGCTTGAGCACCAAAAATAATCAGACCGGAGGTGAATCTCGTAGCCGGTTTGTCCCAGTGGCAGATGCCATCTGATCGCGAGGTTTCTTTCATGGATATCCGTGTCTTTTCTAAAAAAGAGTGAAGAAGCGTTATACGATCGGAAACGAATATCCATCGCGGAGGAAGGAAAAGAAGACAGGAAAGAGGGACGCGGCTTAGTTTTGTTCATGCCGACGACGACAGGTCAATGTCTTGTCTCTTATTTCGCGCTGATGTTCGCTGTATGTCTGGCCAAAGATGCGCACATGTGAGTTCTGCATAACGGTCCAAGAGATAACGCGCGATGTGTCAAAAGAAAATTATAAAATAAGGCGCTTGAAGGATCTAGGACCTGTCGCGTCATCATTTTCTTGCGTAGATTTAGCTTTGGTCATTGGGCTTTGTAGAGAAGTTAAACTAACTTCTAATAAATAAACGACATGTGTGTGTGTGTGTGTTTCACATATGAAATGATGAGTAAATTACTTGCAGTCTTATTTATCTTTTTAATAACGTCATAGATTTTGTGTTTATATCTAACGTATGCGCTTCTTTATCAATTTCTTACTTGCTTTCTCCATGAGAATAGATTTGCTTAAAGTACTAAATGACATAAAGTTAGTTTTAATTTGGTTATTATTTATCATTTTAATTTATTAAAGAAATTTTGCAAAATATAAAAACCAGATCATATCGATGTGCTTGTAATACTTGTAATTTTTCTTTTCCAGAGTGGGCAGATGGGCGGACAAGTTGGGTACCGATTTATGGGAACTCGCAAACGAAGTTGCTCGACCCGAGGAATTGTTGGAAGTGAGCACGTATTTACATATTTACTCAATATGATAAATATCATATGATGAAGATTCTAATGAGAAATCTTTCAATCATGTCTCACGCGATATAACATATATCTTTATATTTTGTATCATTTTTATATAGAATTTATCATAGAAAATGTATCACCTATAGAAACGAGTGTATATTATTTTCAAAAATTTTTTTATAATGTTCCTTTCTCGTCTCTTTTCTTTATATTAAAATTTTTTTAAATATCTTTATATTCTTTTAATAATCTAATAAAACATGAAAGGAAGATTGCTAAGCAGGTGATACTCGTAGAAATACAGGAGCATGAACACACGAGTCGAGGACAAGTCCGGAGAAGAATTAGTCAGCATAATCAGCGAGAATGTAGGTAGGATGCTGCGCCGGAAGATGGATGCTGTCACCTGCATCCGAATAGCAGCCGAAGCAGCGACGGAAGATTGGAACGAGCCTCTTGTGGACGGCAATTTCTCCTACGTTTCCGGCAAGTGCAGCCCTGTCAACGGGGAGAATTATTCAGTGAATGACACGCAATGCGACAGGAAGAATGAGACGAGCATTCTGTACAGGTGAGCGCGATTTGCTCGGTACATTATTCTTTTTCAGGTTCCCTTCGGCGAGAATTAGTCACAGTGTTGTCCAGGTTAACGTCGTAATAGCTTTCGGCGGAAATGAAGAATGAATGATACAAATGGAATATTACGAATAATTTTGAGAGAGACCTTTTCCTAAATGTTAAATTAAAATTAACAAATGAACAAAATGATTTCAGAAACATGGATCTAACCGCGGATTCGCATTTTTATAATATTCCGGTGAACACAAGCCATTCGTCGGTTCATATACCAACCAACGTATTCGATCTCACGGAAGAGGTTGAAGAGGATATTATGAGGACCGAGGTGTTGGATGATATGTTTCGTCAGAATTACGAGTCCGATCCCGCATTATCATGGCAGTACTTTGGTTCAGTCACCGGCATGCTCAGACAATATCCCGCCATGCAGTGGCGAACGAGTGTAGAGGATGATGACACTGACGAGAAGCCCGCTGATCTTTACGATTGCAGAGTGCGCAGTTGGTTTATTGAAGCAGCCACATGCAGCAAAGACGTGGTGATCCTGATAGACGTTAGCGGCAGCATGACCGGCATGGGAAAGACGATCGGTAAGCGAGATTGAAAAGAAAAGTTGGAAAAATTGATGAATGAAAATTTTAATAAAATTTGAATGAACCTGACAAGGAAATAGAAAAAAAAAATATGTAATTTCTTCAATGTGACAAATTAATATTTATCATTTTCTAATCATCTTATCGCGATTAATAATTATATGATTGAAGGATTGTAATATTTCAATTACTTCATGTTTGATCGAAATGACAATGTTACGACAGCGAAGACAACTGTGAACTCGATCCTGGATACGCTATCGAACAATGACCTCGTCACGTTGCTAAAGTACTCGAACGAGACCACCGAGCTGGTGCCGTGCTTCAAGGACATGCTAATTCAGGCCACTCCAGAGAATCTCGACACATTCAAAAAATCCTTGGACACTCTCAAGACGGAGGGCCCTGCAAATCTCACGGATGCTTTCACCAAGGCGTTCAATCTGCTTAAGACTTACCGGGAATCTCGTGGTTGCGACGCCGACACGCCGTGCAATCAGCTCATCATGGTCGTCACAGACGGCATTGCTGGAAATCTAACGGAGGTTACTGATTGTTTTATTTTGACAAAACTATTATATGAACTTTTATCATTCTTTTCCTTCAATCTATTTTACATGCTGATAAAACTATTGAAGATAACCATCGGCGATGAGCATGAAACTAACTCTATTTCTTTTTTTTAGAGAGAAACCTTCTTTCTATAAAAAAAATAAATTTTTAAATTATTTAAAAATAAATAATGTTATAGTGATGATAATTTTTAAAAATAATAATTGTAATAATATGTTAAGATAAAATAAATTCGATTATTTTATTTTATTTTATTGTTAATATAATTTTGCTTAAAAAAATATTAAGTTATGAAAAACTATTTTTTTTCGACTGATCGATATTTCAATACGATTACGTTATTTTTGAATGACGCAAAACTGCGTAAAATGAAATACAAGAATGATATATGAACATCACACACACAAAGCACGTAATTAGCATAAATTATCCTTTCTACGATATCTCAATTTTAAACATACTCTTACGAACGATGTTTATTTTTCACAATTATGTATTTTGAAAAAGTAGCATTGAACATTGAATCCTAAGAAAGCATTGAACAAAATTTTTGGTTAAGTATGTTAAATGTAATTTTAAATAAATCTCTCTCTTATTCTTTGTCTTTCTTATATTAAAAAAACTTACACATACTGTCAGTTACATTATATTGTGTAATGGAGCATACTTTGACTAATTTAATGTTTAATAATTTGTTTATTATTATTTAATGCTTTTTTAAATAATATATTTATCAATGTTGCATAGTTAATGTCTACTTTTTTTATGCTTAATTTCTTAAATTAATATTAATTAATTATCCATCCATTTATTTTTACCTCGTAAGAAAAATTATCTGCTTTCTGAACAAAATTCGAGCAGTTTTTTCTTTTCTAAAAAAAATACACTAATATATAATAGTATTTATGACAATATAATAATTAATATATTTAATTAATCCAAAAAATCATCGAAAAGATTATGTATATTCTGTTTTCCTAATCGAAAAATTCTCTCATTTTTAATTCTATTAATTAGTTTTATATTAATTTTTATTATTAATTTAAACTTTATATAAAATTCAAAAAGATTCGTTTTTTGGATATGATTTCATATTCAAAGTAATCTTACAATAATTTATATGATAAAAAACACTTTGAGATTCTTTTGAATAAAATATTTATCGTTTTCTGTTTCTTTGTCGTAGATATTCGAGAAATGGAATCGGGAAGAAAACGGTACTCGCATACCGGTGCGAGTTTTTCCATTTCTTTTGGGGATGGAAGTGACCAAGGTGCGCGAGATACAAAGGATGGCATGCTTGAACCGAGGCTCATGCAAGCACGTGCATACGCGGGAGGAAGTACGCGAGCAAGTGCTCAAGTACATCCCGGTTGTGGCGCGTCCCCTGGTAATTCAGGGCGTGGTGCATCCTATTGTGTGGACGCATGTTTACGCCGATATCACGGTAGGATATTCTTCAGAAAATTTTAATTTCAATTTATTTATTTATTCTTTTATAATTCTTAATTTTATTTATTAATTTATTTTTTTACAATTCCGTGCAAATATCGAGCAAAAATTACGATTATTCATTTTCTCAATGAATATTTTTATCATTAGATTATCATTTTGATAATAATAATCTAGTGATAAAATGACATGGGTCTTGTCTAATTGTAAAATATCACGCAATCGCGATTACAGGAAATTTATACGAACAATATTATGATTCGTGGTAAGAAAATCTTATTACTGTTTGAGGAAACTAATCTTTACTATGTAAATATAATTATTCTTCTTTGTATATTTTTTGTCGCCACAAGGACAAAACTTTTCTTTTGTTTCCCTACAATGTTTTGAAAATATTTTATTAAAATGATAGCGGGCTTAGTGGGAGAATAAAATAAACATTCGTAAATCCCATCAGAATCCGGCACTTGCCGCTTGGCTGTGGCGGGTGATGGAACATAAGGATCAAAAGTCGCGTCTGCAAAAATACTTCAAGGGAAAACAGCTGGGCGTGCGAATAAACGAGGATGCAATCTACATAACGCAGGTTGAGATAGAATCAAAAAGCATTCCTTCCTTCCCTCGCAGCCTCTACTTTCCAGGCTTTCCAGGCTCTGTTTAGATCTGTATCGCATTGTATCTCTCCTTGCTACATGCGTTCCTCGAATACCAAACGGAAATACAAGATTTATAAAACATAACATTTTAATAAAGTTCATCAGCTTAGAAAACATTTTTTTATTTAAAAATATATTTCAAAAATGAATGGATTGAAAAAAAAAAATTATTTTATATTTATATTTATCTATAATTTATCAATTTTAAATTCTGTTTGGTAATTCGTGTAATATCAAGCGTGGTAATCGAAAATTGATGTAACACATTTCATATTAATTATTATTATTATTTAATTGACACATTGATTTTTGAGAATTTTTATAACAAATTTTAATTGTACAATTTTCATTATATAATTATAATTCAACTAAACATTTCTATTACCTTGCTCAAGATTAATCACAAGCTTAGCAATCCAAAGGTTTAGCCACGTAGTTCGCTGAGCTGTCAACTTGGAGAACAGGACAAACATTCGCAATTAATCGCTGGGCATCGAGACACCACTAATTGACACAGTTGAATAGTTCTCGGCGATTGATTGTCATTAGCCGAGAACTTAATACCTGAGCTGGAAGCTAGGTTTAGTATCCTGTTAGCTGGGCTTCGTCGAATTATTTGTTTCTTGATTTTCTATTTATTTATCTTTTAGCGTTAAAGATCAGTGTGAGGTGCTACATAAGTTGTCTATGATTCGAATGGACAATCGAAGACTCAATTCTTCAAAAAAAAAAAAATTTACTAAATGGCACATTTATGTCAATTTAAAAATATTACACATGACAAATGTGTCTAATGCAATAGATTGTTGGGAGATTTCGGTTGCGCCTTTCGATTCCGAGAACACCCTCTACGTGTTTAGCCCATATCATAGAATGACCGAGGGCATATTAGATTAGCGTGGCCCTTCGCTTTAGTCTTACCCTAGCGATGTATCCGCTCCTGTTAATGAAAATTGTAAAAGTAATATGAATTATGTCATCGGTTCTCCATCGTCTGTGATCGCTCTGCATAGCTTGACAAGGACGAGAATATTGAAGAGGATCCGTTCACCCTGAATACGACTGCCTGGCAGGAATACAGACTGCTGACTTCCGTGGGTACGCCCGTGTTCGATCATAGGAATAAACAACGCGACAACAATACACGCGTGGTGAAGGACGCGTTATTCGGTGTGGCCGGCACAGACGTGCCAATCGATGACATCCGCAAGCTTACGTTACCATACAAGCTCGGCGTGAATGGCTACGCCTTCATCGTGTCCAATAACGGCTACGTGATACTGCATCCGGATCTGCGGCCAGTCTACAAAGGCCAGCTTAAAATGAACTATAATAGTGTTGACCTCACGGAGGTCGAAGTACTTGACGACGGACGTGGGCCGAGGTAATATAACATGCAACGTCTTCAATATACTACTACCGGTTTTCTTCTTCTTTTCTTTTAAGAAATCCAATCAAGGAATAAAATAAAATTATAGTTATATTTCAGAAAACATAACATAAAATAAGTATATATATATTTTTCAATTATTTTTTTCTTCATTTTTTTCAAAACGAGCGCAGGAACCCTGGTCCTGAAATATTGGAGCTGAGATCAGCGTTGGTCGATCACAAGAATGGTAGCATGAAAGGGATCCCCGTGAAGTTACATTACGATGATAATCGTCGTGTCACTCTTGAGAAACGCAATTACTTTTATGCGCCTTTGCCTGGCACGCCGTTCGGCCTCGCGGTCGCCTTACCTAATTATGGAACGACTTGGATCAAGGTTGTAAACAGTAATTCAGTCCACTCTTAAATAACTTCGCGCGCAATTAATTGCATTAACCATTAAAATAAATATTTTAAACCATCAAAAATAATTATTATAAACCATCAAATAATTGATAACTAATTTTATAATTTTATGACGAATAATTGTCGATGATAATGTTACATACGTACTCGAGTAATCGCGTGTTAAATTCTTTAAGGTCGGCGATGAGATCCGCCGGAATCAAAATATGAATATCAACGTGTCGGACTATTTTACGGGCGATCACTGGCGCGTGCATCCGAGCTGGGTGTATTGTCGCTACCACTATTTGGAGACTCACCGGTTCGATCGTCCCGAGGACGAAGTACGCCATTTCCTGGCGCTGATGAGTCGACCCGGTTGGCGCTGGTCCGAACAGTACGAGGCTTATCCACCCGCGAACGAAGACGGGATCGATCAGGAGCCCAATTGTGGCAGGCAAACGCTCAAGTACGACGATTACTACTGCAACAAGGAACTTATGCAGTTGCTAGTGTTCGACGCCAAGGCAACAAATAACAGTTTCCGCGGCGACTACTTGGAGAACTTGCCGCCCAAGGCCCGAAATCTAGCAGAGCTTTACGGCATCTTCATAAGATTCATCGCGACGCAAAGCGGTCTGACTAGATGGCATCACCTCAATATTAGCAAACTGGCGGATGCGGATGACGGCATTGTGTTCGGCGATCTTCACAGACGAGCGGTGAATGAACCTTGGTACAAAGGTGCGATCTTTCAAAACGAGATGGATCCCAACAGCATCTTTTTATCCGGTAAAAATTGCATTCGCTAAAAGATGAGATGAGAGAAACTCTTTTATAATTAATTTTTACATCTCTAGCGTTCAGAAATCATTAAAGACATCTTTATATTTTGTATATGTTATTATACAGTGTGTTTCATTTACTATATATAGAATTATTTATTAATATGTATTATATAAGGTAAAATTTTGTTACAGTACCCTGGGAAGCGGGTACGGATGCGGTGGTGACGGCGTCGATGACCCTTTCGCCTAAGGATGGTGGCAAGAAAGCGCCAGCAGCTGTGGTGGGCTTTCAAATGTCAATGGCGGATCTCTATAAACGATTCATCGCACTTACTTCAGTGACGACGAATCCCGCCATGAATTGCAACAATAAATGGATCGATTGCTACCTGTTGGATCAGAACGGCTACGTAGTTATTTCGGAGGGACATAACGATACCGGGCAATTTATGGGCACCCTGGAAGGCGCCATTATGACGTCCATGATCGGGCAAGGTCTCTATAATTCATTTGACATCTATGACTATCAAGCTTGGTGCCATGAGGTTGTAAGTATTCGTACCGAAGAGTATTGGATAAATCAAATTTTTAATTAAATCCTATAATTACGATTTTTTAAATATTTATCAAAATTTGCGCGACAAAAATAATTCCTATTTTCACTCTTACTTAATAATATAGGTTTTTAATAATAATAATAGTTACATATATAAATAACAATAAAAATAATAATATGTTTCTATATTTATATGTTTGATTAATATTAATTCTATATAAAAAATATCATTTCAAAATAATATTGGAGGAATTAGCGAGGCTATTATATATATTTTTTTTTTGTACTACGTGCGTTTTAAAAATGATAATGGAAGATAGTGTAAAGTTCTTTTTAGAATATGTATATTATTTTTATAAGAGAAAGAAAATGCATAATGTTCCAGCGAATCAGTAACTCTGCCAACAACATGATGGAACCGTTGCGATACGTTGGTAGGCTCTTAGTTTGGTTTTTGCTGCGATTGATATGGTTCGCGACGCAATTTGTAAATTTGCCTGGTATCCACGCCAAAGTCCATAACGATGAGGACGCACCTGCACCGTCACCACCACCAACCCGCTATCTCCATCACTATCCTTGCGATCAGAAACGGACACTTTACATGCTGAATGAGACCATCGCGGCCAAGGGCGTCACCAATCATTCCGATTACTGCTCAAGGCCATTTTATGCTCAGAGAGTAAATATTTATTTTCACCAACTGTGTAAATATTTATTTCCTTTAACTAAAACTGACTATATATAATTTTACTGATTTAACCGTGTACGTAGTGTGAAATATAAAACTACGTATAGTTATAAATATCTCGCGCAGTTTCTAATATCTTGTTTTTGCTAAAGATCTTAAAGAAGGTAAAAAAAAAGAAAGTTTTAATGAGTATGAAGATCAAATATCTGTTGGCATTTTATGACTCACATTTTAAATTATGAAATGAAAAGATTATCTTTATGAATTAGTAAGAAAAGAAAATTTTATATTTTTAAAAGCAGATTAAATTTTACGTCTTTCATATTAATTTTTTCGTTGTTCGGCTTTGCTTTCATTATGTGTCAGTTTAATTTTCAACTTTCGGTAACTTGTAATATATGTGCATTTTAATAATCATAATTTTATATAATTATTACATGAACTAACACATTTCATTGATAAATCACTACAAATTATCATGCAGAGATTATGAATAATTAAAAATACTTAATACGCGTTATTATATGTATTGGACAAAAAAGACGAGAGTGTCCATTATAGGTTTAAATTGGTATTTAACAGTAGCATGATATTTTATGTATGAAGTACTGTCAATGGACCTGATCGACAAATCTTTGTCAAATATTTTAGCTTTGAAAAAAAATTGAAATGAACTTACGAGAGATCGTTTCTCGATTGATTTATAATGTCGATGATCCTCTTTACCTTTTCACATCTTTTACTTTTCATCTGATAGATATTGTCCACTGTTTATTCTATTAGATTATGGAATCGCTCATTGAATAATTTTTTAAATGTTAATTATTATGCAAATATTTTCCTGAAAAGAATCAATTTGCAAATCAATAAAGTATTCCAATCAATAAAGTATTTAACATAAATTATCTATATTATTTGGTAAGATTTAGTACATTTCAACGAGTCAATTGAGTCATTTTTTCATATTAGATCGACATTCTTAGAATTTATGTACCAATTTTCTCTTTCTCTTTAGTGTATATGTCAAAATGCATTAATACACATAAATATTGTGTCAATATTCTTTAATAATTAATTTTGATAAAGATTTTTTGAAAATTGAATTTTATTAATATAAAATTCTTGTCAAAATGTAGCAACTGAATTTTGAAAGAATAATTGCCAATAATGTACAGGTGACGCATACGAATCTCCTTTTGGTCGTGGTGGACAGCATGTATCCAACGTGCTATAAAAGACTGGAAGTAACCCCTGTCAGCATCTCACCCCTCGAGTACACAAATAGCACGACCGACAAACCTTGTCACAAAATTCCGCTGAATGCTTTAAAGAGGCGTAGGCTGAAAAGTTGCTTCACGGAACATCCTCTGGAACTTGAAATTGATTGCGGAGGATCCTCTGAATTGACGATGTCCCTGTTGTTATTATGGATTACCGTCTTTAAGGCTCTGTATGCCTTTGTATGACAATAAAAACTTAGTCTCATACACACACACACACACACACACACACACACACACATTCATATATACATACACATACATTCATATATACATACACATATACATGTATACACATACATTATTGTTTTATAATGAAAAGTCATAAAAATAAAATAATAAGAAAAGTATCACCTAAGTAAGTATGTTTTCTTCTAAATTGCGATGTTATATCAACTATTTTAATTAATAATAACTATATAAATAGTTATCTAATACCAAATGATATACCAATAAATAAAAATATTCATATTAATTATTTAGAAATTTTGAATAAATCTATAACAGTGTAACTTTTAATTTGCATACAGTATCTAGATGTAATAAATTACTCTCTATAACATACACTGTTATACATGAGCGCCCATATAACTTTCTGGAGGGAGGGGAGGCAGAATATACATATACTTAGGTACGTGCGTGCGTGCGTGTACGCGCGCGCGTGTGTGTGTGTGTATGGTGTATACACACACCATTTTTGTTCAAGTTGTGAAGGACTAAGGATTCAAAAATAAGATATATACTTCATTTAGTATAAATAAAACTATGAAAAATAATTATTCAGAAAAAGCAAATTAAAATATTAAAATCCAAGGGTGAGCTTATGCTCCTTGCCCCCTCCCCCCCCATGGGCACTCATGCTGTTATATGTAAATAAATAATTTTTGAAGCTTTAATAATATAAATTACTATTATAATTTTCTCTGCTATTTTTTTCTGCTACAGATTTATTATTCATGGGGATATTACAATTCGGCCTAGATAATACACATCCCTAAAGGACATCTAAAAAATAACTTGAAGATATCGTTTTTTTAAACGCCTTTAAAATATCTCGTGACCTTTTTATCTTGCCTGGGTTATCTTCATTAAGAAAATTGGAAGATTAAAAATAATTCCAACTCAGCATCGTATATCACCATTCATTAAAAAATACGATATATATAGGAGATATATACGTTATGCTTCAAGATGATCGCATTCAACAGATTCAACAGTTGGGTAACGTTCTAAATTCTTATATATTATATGAAGATATAATAGATATGAAAATCTAAAAACGTGATCCACATTGAATCCACTGAGTGCAACCATTTTCTGTCAAGTCGATCTTGCTTAACTAACATATAGTGAAGCAAATTGACAGAGCACATATGACAGTAACAAGTACTATTATCAACTTCGTCTTCGACAACCAAGCGCACAATCGAAGGACAAACGATTTTATTCCACTTGATAGTCGGTGTGGTCGGCGCGTCATCAGTTTATCTCGTGCGCAAGCCTAGTCGAAAAATCGATAAACTCGAAAGGCGCATAAACCCCGAGTGAGTCGCCACAGAGTTAGTGCTAACCGTACACGACGACGCCGTCGACGACAAGGACGATTGACGTGAACATCATTGATGTGAGACGCGAGCTTCAGTTTTGTTTATCGTACCCTCGCGAGAACTATCCCTCCATCGGAGGAGCGGACCAACAAGGTGGCCAGAAAAGGTGGTCAGGGGAAGTTATGAGGCCCTGTTTCATTCCTATCGTCATCGTCCTGATCCTGATCGAGGCACCTGATCGTAGTGACAGCATTTCTATTAATACGTACGTACTTAGAATGTTCATTTCCTTGCAACTTGATGGCAACAACACGATTCGCCTGATCGCTTTGCTATATTCATATACATGATAATGAGATGACGAATGATATTTAGGTCAACCGTGAAGGACTGTGTTTATTGATGAGACTGTCATGCTGATGGCACATTTTATAGAAAGTAGTGGACTTTCAGGAATAAAGCAAAATCTTGCGGTGATTTATCATCGAAAAGATACTTGTTTTTGCGAAAATTATAATCGTATTCATTACATTTAAATGTAGTTAAATTACTATGTGCTTTTCACACACAAATTTACGATATTTGAGAGAAGCAATTTCTTTGATTTATTTATATGTAAAAATTGTTATTCTAATTCTTAATTCTTTGATTTATTCATATGTAAAAATACGTTTTTCTAATTTGATGTATTCATGTGTATGGAAAATAATTATGGCTTAAATATGTATATTCGTCATTTCTTTTCGAGGAATGGATTCCTTTCGCGAATGAGATCATCGTTGCTTTATCGAATTGTTGTCATGTTCAATCAGATTACTATTCACACAATGTTATTATTGCCTACTCTCTAAAAGTGAATCAGTGTATTATCACTGAAAAATAGTAAATACTGATCAATAAACACTGACAAGCAATTATAAGTACAGCACTGATTACAGTGATAATACACTGATTCACTTTTACAGAGTACAAATTGCTTTCTAATTTGCATTTTATTTATTGTATGAGCTATCGTAAATAGATGCCGTATTAGAATTATATTTCAATTATTTTGCGATACGATAAGAAATCGATGATGAAGCCAGAAATAGGATATAGAATAAATTTCGATATATATATATATAAATATTTTTCTGAATGAAAAATAGCAACTTGCAAAATAGCACTGTTGAAAAAAGAAAATAATGTGCATACATTTTTTAATTATAATAAAATGACAATTTATTTAGATTTCAGAATATTTTTTAATAAAAATTACATAATTACTATAATAATAATAATTTATATTATTATCAAAGGATTATTGAAAAAATTATATTCGACCAACCTAGCCAGAAATTTCCTTTATTTAGTACGACGTTTCGACCATATGGTTGTGGTCCTTATCAAGTATATACGATGAAATATAATAATCAAGACGCAAACATAGCAATTGTAAAAACCATCACGAGTCACAAATAAAAAACGTTATCTAATTAAATTCAAAAAACGAGAGAGACTGATGCGTCCGTATGAGACTTCGTCGAAAAACTAAACGAATCTCGAGGGAGAGACACAACTAAGTGACCTTTATTATTTTATCATAAATATTATTTAGATTATTTGTGTCTGTCTGTAAGTTGATGAGATTATCCGATCTCTTAATAAAAAACATCTCAGCAATCTCTCTTTTTCCAAAGACAGATATCAGTAAAGACAGATTACATAATAACGACAAGACAAGCGTTGTATATAAATTAAATTGCAAAGATTGCAACATATCATACATAGGTCAAACAAAAAGAAATCTACGTACACGAGTGAAGGAACATTGTAATAATATAAAGTTACATGTTTCTAATCACTCTGTAATTACCAAACACAGATTGGACACGAATTTGATTGGTTGAAACTCGAAATCTTACATAGCGAAACGTATGTTCGAAAAAGAGAGATTGCTGAGATGTTTTTTATTAAGAGATCGGATAATCTCATCAACTTACAGACAGACACAAATAATCTAAATAATATTTATGATAAAATAATAAAGGTCACTTAGGACGCATCAGTCTCTCTCGTTTTTTGAATTTAATTAGATAACGTTTTTTATTTGTGACTCGTGATGGTTTTTACAAGTGCTATGTTTGCGTCTTGATTATTATATTTCATCAGTAATTTTGTTTTACTCTTTATTCTGTTTGTGCTTTTATGTATTCAAACCGTTAATTTAATGTATTTTAAATCCTTCCAGTATATACTTGATAAGGACCACAACCATATGGTCGAAACGTCGTACTAAATAAAGGAAATTTCTGGCTAAATAAAGGAAATTTCTGGCTAAATAAAGGAAATTTCTGGCTGGTCGAATATAATTTTTTCAATAATCCTTTGATTATTTGACTAGCGATTATATCTTTTCTACATTTTTATATTATTATGATTATTTTCTTTCACGTAATAGAGTGAAGACATGGGGAGAGAAGCTGAGCTTCGAACTGTCACAATTGGCCAAGTACGTGACAAAGGTGGAGAAATTTCAAGAGAACTACAAGTCGACGACCGTTGCGCCTCGTGACGGAGCCGCCCTCGTCATCGAGATCGCTAAGGACATCAAACGTATGATGGAGTCCAAAATCTCGGCTATCAAGGTGCGATCTTCTTATTTTACCAATCATTTAATGTCTGAACGAAATTTTTCTTCATCATTGTCGCTTTATTCGTTTAAATTACAACTGCAAGTGCGACAATTAATTACTTTCGCTCTTTCAGAGAATAATGGACACAGCAGAGCAATCAGCGCTATCGTCCATGGACGTGGATCCACCTGAATCCTATAAGTTTATTAATGCAAAGAACAACAGCATCGAGCTCGAATATAGTGCTCATTTCGGCGGCAATGTAAATACCACCAAATCAACAGTGCATGTGCCTACGAATGTATACGAGCGCGCGTCAGACGTCATCCGGGCGATCGAGTGGTCTGAAAAGCTCGATCCCATCTTCGTCGACAATTATAACCGAGATCCGTCATTGTCCTGGCAGTATTTTGGTAGTGCGTCCGGCTTCATGCGCCAGTATCCCGCTATGAGTTGGTATATGGATCCAGTGGATCTGTTCGACTGCAGGACGAGGAGCTGGTACATCGAGGCGGCTACTAGTCCCAAGGATATTCTCATCTTGATGGACACTTCTGGCAGTATGACGGGTATGCGGCGGGAGATCGCCAGACACGTGATTAACAACATCCTCGACACTCTCGGCAACAATGATTTTGTCAACATTATCACGTTCTCTAATGTGACTAAAGAGGTAAGAATCAATCTGAGAGAATTGAATCAGTCAAGAAATATTAATTCAAGAAATAGAATACTCGAAGAAAACTGAAAAATTAATTATTTAAATTGTTGAAGATTAAAATATTTTATTGTACATTAAATAAATTTCTTTTCTGTTTATTTTTAATAAATAATAAAAATAAATTAAATAGTAATAAAACTCTCTTAATTAATAAATTAAAATCATTCAGACAGGCATAGAGAGCTGGAGATCATTATTAGCGAATTATACAGATTAAATAATAGTAAACATTAATAGGTTGAAAATTCAGTTTTAATAATACATAGATGTTTAGACAATTTAAGAGCGGACGTTTCGACTTATATTTAAGTAATCTTCAGCGCATGTTAATTCTCGGAAAGTAAGCAGATGCTGTACGCAGTAAACATATTTAATGAATTTCAATTCGCAGTAAAACGGTAGGGAGATCATCTTACGGTTATATCCATGAATAAAACGGACCTTACAAGTTTAAGTTAATAGGCCTAAATTTTGTGTGGTTCTAATGGACGTTTGTCAAACCGCAGACCAATAGTCAGACTATAAAAATAAGTAAAGTAATTGTCAACCATGGATTCGCAATATTTACATTTGAAATGAGACTTTAAACAATGAACAGAATATAAATTATTAAAATTAAAATAATTAAATCAAAATTAAGAAGTTATTAAGCCCAGTGAGATAAAAGTAACTTACAATATCATGATGAGTCCGAATTATATTAATTTATCTGTCACTGGAAAAACTTTATAAAACTGTATGTTACTTCCTTCTTCGAAGGTACGAATATAAATGACAAAATAACGTTCATTATACTAGTATTAATTTTTCTGTGTATGACTTTTAAATATAAGTCGAAATGTCCGCTCTTAAATTGTCTAAACATCTATGTATTATTAAAACTGAATTTTCAACCTATTAATGTTTATTATTATTTAATCTGTATAATTCGCGACTAATAATGATCTCCAGCTCTCTATGCCTGTCTGAATGATTTTAATAAAAATAAAAATAATAGTAATAAAAATAATAATAATAATAATAATTCAGAAAAGATATTGAAAAAATATTTTAAAAAATCGAAGATATATCGCAAAATGTCAATAGAATAGAATACAGATTTAATACAGGAAAATTTAAATATGTGACAAAATCAATTATAACGTCTCTGTAGAAAAGTTGAATAAATTAAAATTAGATTTAAGTTAGATATCAAATATTTGTAAATTTAAAAAAAGCTAGAATTTAAATTACATATTCTAGATATGATAAGAATAATTTCTGAGCATATCGGTTTTATGTGAAGTATTAAATTAAATAATCATAATTATTAATTAATTGATGAATTTGCAGGTAGTTCCATGCTTCAGTGACACTCTAGTACAGGCGAACCTGGCGAACGTGCGCGAGCTGAAACTAGCCATCGAGAAGCTTGTTACGGAGAAGATAGCCAACTTTTCCTTGGCTCTGACTACTGCCTTTGAACTACTTGAAACATTTCGCACCGAGCGAGAAGGTGCCAAGTGCAATCAGGCGATTATGCTGATCACCGACGGAGTGCCATACAACTTCAAGGAGATCTTCGAGGCGTACAATTGGAAGGACAATCCGGACGAACCACTGAAGGCTGATATGCCCGTCAGAGTATTCACATATCTAATTGGCCGGGAAGTCGCGGATGTGCGTGAAGTACAATGGATGGCTTGTGCAAACAGAGGATATTACGTTCATCTATGCACTCCGGCAGAAGTGAGAGAAGAGGTAAGTCATTTATCAATTTATTTTTTTATTTTTTTATGAGATTACGTGCAATTTTTGGATTCGTTAGGTGTTAAAGTACGTACCGGTGATGGCGAGACCTTTGGTGCTGGGTCGTACGGATCATCCGACTATTTGGACACCTGTTTACGCCGACATAACGGATCCGAAAATGACCGATTGGTATTGGGAACAGCGCGAAAATCAGGACCAGAAGGACCGTTTTTTGTTCCACAAAAGCTTGCAGAACAAGAAGGTCGCTAACATGGAATACTACCAGGATCGGCGATTTGTGAAGAACGAGAAGCGAGGGCACGATCAGACGAACGGATGGCAGGAATACAAGCTGATGACCTCGGTCAGCATGCCTGTGTTCGATCAACGCGAAAACGCGGTAAGGTTTCTGATCTAATCTTCCATTATATCGTTTGATATCGTACAACATCGAAAGTCGGCTGGTGAAAAGGCGACAATCGTACGTTCATACGTTGTCGATAAAGGATCAAGTTCGTAAAGGATCGAGTTCGTCCAAACAAAATGGTTTTTCTTCGACAATCATTATTAAATATCATTCATTTTGTCTTTTTTTGCTCTCGTTTGCTCTTTACATTTTCATATACGAATCATATTCTTCGCGACATTCTCATTAATTCTTCGAAATATATAAAAATGCAGCTTGTTGACGAAAAGGATAGATATGAGATAAAAATCCCTCGCGAATCACATTTCCTTGAGGTATATATTCATCCTGCACTTGCTTGTTTTAAGTCCCTCTTTGTCCACAGAACATCACAAGGCAGGTGCTGATGAACGAAGCGTACTGGGTGACAGAGACAAGAGAGGTTGGCAGCTAAAACAAAAAACTCAAGCAACGTTGCTCTATGATGCATATAGTGTATCCTATATTTTTTATCTTTCATTTTCGTGCGATCGACGACCTACGATCTCATCTTTGTCATCCAATATTTATAATTGTCATTTAATGGATCTTAATTTATTATTTGTCAAATTTTAAAGAATGTTATTCGAATTTCACTGCAATTATATTTCAAAATTTGTTTACTTTGGCAAGAAGATTTTTAAATCATCGATATTCATGGCAGCAAGAACATATAACCGCGATATAAAAGATGGACGAGGTCGTAGACGCGCATAGATCTCTTTTAGGTCCACATTCGACTCTCTGGTATCTTGTGTTAATCTCTAATACTAGTTATTGAAATTATTTCAAGTCATTAGGTAGGTTTAGGTACGTTAGTCTACCCTGTGTCCTGTCGAGACGAGTAGAAAAAAAGGCAAAGTTCTGCCCGCCTGTTGATTTGCGTACAACGAAAAAAGAATCCTCGTAAAGATTGATTCGTAGAGATCGTTTCTGCAGACTATAACTATATATTTCTATAATACGAAAGAAAGATATTGAATCGAAGGAGCAAGTAAAAAATTTCGAAAAGAAGTTTCAAGTTTAAAGTTCATTGACTTTTCAGGAGAATAACATAATTTATTTTATACAATGACGATAACTAATTGCTTCTTCCGATCACTTGCTCCTTCCATCGCGAGCAACAACAGACACGCACGTACACGAATACGAATTTGACAGTTTATTGAGTGCTAGATTTCGTTAGTCAGAGACATTTGTAGATCTAATTCAAGCGATGATCTCTATCTCTTTGAGAAAAATTATCGTAATTAATTCTTTTGATGCCATTGAAAGGAAACAAATTTTTTTTCCTCTTATATGGTAGTCATATACAATTGGTATTATTTCTATAATATATTCACATACGATAACAAAATATTTCAAATCTTAAAATATTTTAAAATATTTCACATGAAATATTTCACATTTCTTTTTATCAGATGAAAAATAAAGAGAGAGAAAGAGAAAAAGGTCATCACTTTGAAATAACAGAGCTAATTGTTACTTGAACTAACACTTAGGATAGCCTGATCCGATGTTGTTAATTAATCATAGAAAGAATTTGTTGTTTAATTACTATAGTTTTTATTGTGTATCGTTATTACTATTCTTATTATTATCACACATAATTGAGACAGTAGTTGAACTAGTTATTGCGTCTAATCGCAAGAGACTCACACTCTTTTATTGCTCGTCCCTCTCGCGCGCATTTTTACACATTTCCGAAATAAAAATACAAAAATGCATCTTCAATATTTACGATCTATTTATTTTATAATATCGATACATTTTTCAATTATTTCTCATCTTGTGCAATACATATGTAACAAATATCCTTAATTACAAAAAAAATTATTTACTATTTACTAAATATTACTATAATTATTTTTCTGTAAAATTTACAAAATAATATATAATTAAAAATTATTCACATCTTAATAATTCGGATAAACATATTCACGTTTCTCAGAAAAATATATACCTGGCCATCAATTAAAAAATGATTTTATGCTCATTGTTGTCATACACACGCGAGGGGGTAATCATTTTTCGCACATATGGTTTCTTAATATATTAAAGCGTGTTTCTGTAGACGAACTCATTGTGATAGAACGTTGTTGGAGAAGGTAGATACGCTTCTGGTTATGCGACTTGGTGATGATGATAATTCGTAATTTATTTCGACATATCAACGTTGTCATGACATGATAGTAATGTCACGCAACGCGACAGGTTCTTTAATAAATGTATCGATAATTGTCTGCGCAGACGATGATCGCCAATCTCCTCGGTGTTGCCGGCACAGATGTACCGATCGATGAGATCCAAAAGCTGATGATGCCACACATGGTGAGCAACATTGCACAAATTAAGCTCGCTTTATTCCTGTAAGAGATTATTTTTATCATTACAATGAATTGTTCGCAACAATACTGATTAATGATTTGTGAAAGGAAAGTATAATATAATTCAAAATATTTAAAGATATAAATATAAATTTAATTCGTCAAAAATTTACAATTCGACGACTATGATTAAAATAATTGATAGTAGTTTTTATTATCTCTTGAAAATAATTGAAAGAAATAAAAATACACAATCCTCATTATACTATTAATGCTGTCTTTATTTTTCTGCCGTGTTTGAGATCGTTGCTATCGTAAATTAAATTTATTAGGGATTATAAAGTCAAGGTCTGTAAATAGATGTTACACTATGTGATCGCACAAACTCACAATACGATACTAAAATGATAAACGAGATACTTGAATGAGAGGTCAAGTGCCTCTTTGGGCACCGAACGACGACTCTATTAAGAAGAGTGGCATGAAAACGCTATTAATATCTATCATAGCCTTTACGAAGCCGATGGTGTATCAATTGACGTTATGACGAATGTAAATCGCGATGATACGATTTCTTTTCTTTTCTTTCTTTTTCATTCTTCTCACGTGGGAGCAGCTCGGCGTCAATGGTTATGCTTTCATCGTCACCAACAATGGTTTTATTCTGATTCATCCCGATCTCCGGCCAGTGGTAAATATACTTTTCTAATTATGCTTAGCTTTTTTGCATGGGCATGCACGTTTAGATCTTGAAATTTGATTTGTATTTATATTATATCGAATTACTAATTTTTATTATCTTATATATTATCGAAATTGAGATATTGAGATATTGACTTTAATAAAATAAAAGTAAACAAAAGTATGATAGAAATAAAAATGTGAAAAATCAGTTCAAGGGCATCTTAAAGCCAGCGTATAACAGCGTCGATATGGCGGAGGTCGAATTAATGGACTCAGACAGAGGCCCCAGGGAATTCGATGAAGGAATCATTATGGTAAATAAATAAGAAATCGCTTCGTAAGGTCTTGCAGGCTTTCAGCGCAAATGAAGAAAGTAATTTCTGTAATAAAAGTCACAAGACACACATTAATGACACGCACGCATGAAACTTGAGCAACACTCTTGTTAGATGTTACACGTGTCGCTGACAATTATTAAGTCATTTTATACTAGTTTATTGCGTTTTCTATAGCTTCGCAACGACGTGGTGAATCAGACAAATGGTAGCGTGACGCTTCATACAAAGTATCATTATGACGATATGGTGAGTACATTACAAGGATATTTAAAATAATAAATATTCGTAAATACATGATTTATTTATTGATTTTATCGATTTTAATCTTGTAGATTATCTTGTAGTTACAATTAAAGACTTCTTTTAGTATTCTCATTATTTTCACAGAAATGTTGCATCACAGAAAATAATATTTCAATTTTTTGAAGCTTTCTATTTTTTTATTATGTCGTTTTATTATTTAAATTATTTATTTTAGAAAGGATTTTTAAAATAAATTTTCATAACGATGATATTTTAATGTAGGAGTAGATGTCTTTTCGCGTTTAATTTTTTATAAAAAAAAATAAAAATTTATGAATAGCTTCTTTTCTCTGAAACGATCGATTCGTATTATTTCATTGTCAATTGATATTGTATTGATTGTTTTAGAAACGCGTCGGCAGAGTAAAGAGAAAATATGATTATATGGGAATCACGGACACACCATTCACGGTGGTGGTCAGCTTGCCCGAATACGAGCACACCGGAAGTTATCGCGTACATGATATCGAAGAAATACATCGCTCTCACGCTAAAGGTACGCATTTTAAATTTCTGATAAATTATCCTGCAGCGACGAAAGCTTCTAATGATAAAATATTATCATACAATTTAGAATTTGATCGATCCTTTTCTAACAACTTCCTTGCCAGCATTATTATTATTATGCTTTTGACTCTTGAAGATATTTAAAATAATGATAAAAATTATTTCACGTAAAATATCGACTAAAAATTTTATCAGAATTTATCATCATAAATTATATATTTAAGTATATTTCGAGAAATATAAATCATGAATACATTTTATTGTAAAGATTTGTTGAAAATGTACGCGAATGAATAGATAATAAGATTTTGAAGTAGAAAATTATATATATGATCAAACAAACTAAGAGAAAGTTTGACATATTCAATAGTATTAAAATTGTAAAAACCTTGACAAAAGTTATAGTACACAAGAGATAAGTTTGCTCGCGAACTTCGCCTTAAAATTGTTGTGAAAATCACATCATCAGACGCTTCATATAGTTAAATTTTTCGATAGAAAAATACTTCTGGCGTGTAGAGGATGATTACCGTGTCGACTTTAACAAACAAAATGCTACCTCTCATAAATTATTCGGTAAGTAATCTGGATTTTACGCTAGAAAATTTTTCGATGGTTATGATATGTGTGTATTTTTTTTTAAATTTAATTAAAACTCAATTTATTACGATAAATTGATATTACGAAAATAATTTCTGTGACTTATATTTTTATATTTTAATATTTTAAAGATATAATTTCCGAGTGAATTTAATTTTTGCAGAGCTATAAATATACAAAAATGATACTTATATTTGGCGATAATGGAAGAACACAATAATTGACGCAAAATTTGTTTCTTTTCATTGCATTGAAGATCAAAGTTATTAAAGTGATAATGTTTTGATTTTCAATTTTTCTCTTAAACAAGAGGCTTTCGTCGCTGATCTGTGTCTTGATTTTTTATGTTAAAGTTGAATGAATTGAACTATTGTAGGGAAAAACGTAACAGATTACTTCGCGGGTAGTAATTGGCGGGTGCACCCTGATTGGATGTACTGCAAGTAAGTCTCGAGAGAAAAGAGAAATTGCGGAAATGTAAAAGAGATGCGATTAGAAAGAATGGAACACGGACACAAATGTTTATGTTAATCTCACGCAAACGTTAGGTACCACTACGAGGGTGAACATAAGTTCAACACCTCGGAGATGCAGCTCCTACATTTTCTGGAGCGTGCCCGCCAACCAGGCTGGAAGTGGATCGAGAGTAAGTGGCGATCCCAGCCGCCGGAAAAGTCCGCTTCAGCTTCTAGTCATAATTCTCATAGTACGTAATAATTCCCATCACTATGTTCGTATAATGTAATTTATATATGTATTCTTTTTTTGTGGAATTACTTTTTATAATTTTCGTAAGCTTAAAGTTAATTGCACGTCTAAAGTTATTCCCATCAATTCGATAGCTAACCCCTCCAAGACCGACAAGAACTCATACTACTGCGACAGAAATTTACTGCTCAGTCTGGTATACGATGCGAAGATGACCGAGTGGTTTACTCAACAAAGCATAGTAACCAGTAATCATGATGAATCAGGGTGAGCATAATTTTGATTTATTAGCCGACGTAAAAGAGCGTTCTACACAGCATGGCCAGGCTACTCGTGAAAACAATAAACGAATTTTCCTTTCATTCGCGTCTAAACGAGTACGCGATTAGTCGGTCAAATTTTCTAAGAAAATCATCCCCGAGTTTTATAAAATTTTACATTTTGATATTGATCATCAATCTAAAATCGACATTAGATTTGTATTAGAATAAACATCACTTTATGTGGCGTCGATTTTCAAAGACATTATTTGTCAAAAAGTACAAATAAAAGAGAGGAAACTATGATAAAAAGTTAACAGGACATTATATAAATTCTTCAGTTGCAAAGATTTAGAAATAAACAGTTTGATAAACAGTTTATCATATTTATATTCATTACTGAACGATTGACTAGTCGTTGCTCAGCGAGTCTTTAGGACGGAGAGACGTCATTCTTTCTCTACCATTATTTCCTTGTCAGAATTAAAACTTACACGTGGTCACTTTTACACACGAATACTCCGTTCCGTGTTTTACTTTGTTTTTCTATTTTATGCACAATTCTTCACTCTTTTTCTCTATTTGTCTGTCTTATTTCTCTTATTTTTATGAGGATAGAAAATGCACCTGTTCCTTTTGACTAATGTACTTACCACTTTGACGCCATGCAGACCTTTAGCTAGGCTGATGACACAGATGCCCAGGTAACGCCATCACAACGCACCTTACATTTTTAGAAAGTAACAAGTTAATTCTCGATCATTCGTGTATCGTATATTATAATACGAGCGCTGACTCTCCTCTCTTTCCTTATCTTCTTTCTTCTCTCTTCTTAGCTCTGTCGCTCTCTTCAGAAGTTGTCTTGTTTGGAACTTTTTTCTCTTTCACTTTATTTTACTTTCCGTTTTTCATTCTTAAAAATTATCATTGTCTTATTTATGCTTGCGTTGGAATAAAAACAATTTTGTCTCGAGTATCGTAGAAAAATTGCCAGAATCTTTCACTATTTTTCCAGATAGTCTCTTATTTTCGTAAAATTTAATTCGCTTATTTTTCGTAAAGTAATATATTTTATTAATATAATCTATTAACTTTTCTTTTCTTTTTTTTTCCTTATTCTATTTCTTCCTCTTTGTCTTTCGACACTTGGAGATCGGCATATTAGCTTGCAAGCTGTCGTAGGGCGAACGTCATCTTTTAGGAACAGGAAGAGGAGGAACGCTTTTTGCGAGCAACACCGCGAAAGCAAGAGGATTTTCCTGACGTGTGATTAATTGATTGCTGTAACAGTGTTTTTAAAAATATCCATCGCGGCTCGTTTGCGCCATTTCACAAAAGTGAAAAGTAAAATCTTCTCTTTATAAACATCATAAAACATCATAAAAACTTTTAATGCAAAATCTTCTCAGTATTCGATAATAAAAAAGTTAGTAGATATAATATAATATAGAGTGATTTATCATGTGATTTTATTTATATAATATAAATTATCTAATGGATAATTGATCGTTAAAATTAAAAATTAGAACAAAGCAATAGTTGCAATTTCTCTTGTTCTTTTCTATTCGAAAATATGAATTTCGATAAAATATTATTCAGACAATGGTGCAAGGGAGTTAGGAGTTGGGCTTGCGTACGATTTTAAGAGGCTTGTATACGTCGTATAGAGCCAAGTTTATATATATGCTCCTATAAAAGCGCGAGTAAACGCCAGCTTGATTCGCAAGCGACCCGATTCAACGTTTCTAAAGTGTTCTCTCTCACAGGAAGGATTTCAAACAACGTTTCGGGGTGATTCTGGCGTTCGTAGCCACGCGCAGCGGGCTGACCAGATGGCAGGACTTGGAAGAGGATGTACCGCTACCAAATGATCATTTCAGCAAGCTGTATCCTCGAGCCATCGATGAGGTGTGGTACAAACGAGCAGTCGAGCAATATTACGTGAATCCGGACAACTTTGTTTTCTCCATTCCAATCGATGAGGAAGGTGTCGACAACACTACTCTGGTCACTGTCAGTCGTGCGATATTCATTGGTAAATCGACATCAAATTCATCACTGTCTTTAAGATAAAAGAAGAACGTGTGTCTCTTTTAAAATATTAAAATCTCTTTCTAAAAATGTTCAAATTCATGAAACGATAAGCTTCAGTATCCGCCTTATACAATTTTTTTGAAAATTTTCTAGATTAATTTTCTTAAAATAAACGAAACATTCATTAAATATTAAATTGTCTAAAGCTGAAGAAAAGAAAGAAATTTTCAGAAGTTATATATTTGTTCAAATTTCGAATGTTTAAAAAATAAATTAATCGCGAGATTAAAAATAAATAACTTTAGTGAAAATTCAATAGTATTAATAATTTAATAGGAATAATTTTGATATCGACGATGTGGGAGAGTTTAAAGAAGCTTTATATAATTCACTTATACATATACAATAATTTAAATTATATGTATAGCAAAAGAAGACATTAAATCTATGAAAATATATCTGTAGGACAAGAGGAGAAGAAGAAGGCGCCGGTCGCGGTGGTCGGTTTCCAGTTCCAGCAAACTGTCTTGCAATCGTATTTGCAGAACATAACATTTAGCTGCGGGGAAAGCACCAATTGTTACAAACATTGCGGCGATGATGCCTGGACATGTTACTTGATTGACAATAACGGTTACATAGTTGCTGCCAAGGATGAAACGGACACCGGTAAATTCTTCGGTGAAGTCAGAGGTTCTATAATGATTAGCTTGGTCAAAGAGGGTGTCTTTGAGAGAATAAAGATCTTCGACTATCAAGCAGTATGCTTCAAGAATACGCAGTCCAACAACGCTGGCAATGAATTATTCACAGTAAGAATTTTATTTGTGATAAGATTTTAAATTGAACTTCAATTTTTTAGAAAAACCAGGTAAATAATCTCTTTGATATTCTATCTGAAGAATTAAAAAAAAAAATTATTGCTCTATTAAAAGCGCATGTACGTGAAAATATTCCTTTCTCAATCTGAATAATATGATTGGGAACAGTACTTTGATCATTATTTCTGCAATCATAATCAAAGTTTTATTTGCTCTAAAATTATTGCGCCGCAGCCGTGGAAACATCTTCGGAAGACATTGTCGTGGTTGATCAGTCAAGCCGCTTGGCTCTGGGCAAAGACGGGCATATTGGAGCCTGATTATGCGGGGGCGTACGGCTATGCCAATGACGAGGAAACCGTTCACGATGATCACGACGATCATGAAAACCAAGAAAAATCTTCAGCTGATTCAAAGGACGAGAGAACCATCAACCAAGATAGTGTTTTGATCAATCGTACACGTTTAGAAGTGTGCGATCAAGAGGTAAACCTGAATGTTATTATGCACTATCATCTCTCTTTTATCTATTAATACTGTTACGTTTTTCATTCTTCCGAAGATAAAATATTATCCTTGTGATCATATTTATAATCCATTATGTCCGATCGATATCGAGTCGAGATAAAACGAGATCAAAACATCTTTGAGTTACAAAAAATTGATAATTGACAAGAAGAAAAAATAATCTTATGGAATCTTATGATAAAATATAGCAATCTCAACCTAATAATAAAATCAATGACAATTTATTTTGTTCTTTAACATTTATACATCATTATCCACATTATCTACAGGTAGATCTGTATTTGCGCAACACCTCGTTCGACATGTACGACGTGGGTGCGGACGAGTGCATACGACCGTATATGATACAGCCGCTGAACTTAACCAATTTGCTACTAGTGGTGGTGAACATTGGATGCGGCGACACAGCATCGTCGATATTAAGCATTACTCCCGAGGAAGTCGCCTACGGAAACAACACTCTGGTCTGCCAGAAAGCGATAATGAACCTCAAGCGAAAGCGACCGCAATCCTGCATACGTACGCATCTTCGTGAGAGCGAGATCAAGGATCAGTGCGGCCTGGCGACGAACATTAGATCAAATCTGTGTCTCCTGGTGCTGACATTGTTGCTGACATGTGCGCTGGCTAAAAAGAGAGTCGTCCTTCTTTAAGATGAAGCTGAATTCACAGCCAACAATCGGTGTCAAATTAATTGATACTTATATTCGCCGCGAATCGAACTCTCGACTGTCGCCTTGTGTAATCCGAATGAAACCTCGCTTGATGAGCGTATATGAATATTTGTACTTTTCACGTTTTCTTCGACGATCGGGGTTGCTACATTATAAATTCGATTTTCCATCTAATTTCTCGTTGATTTTTTCAGTCAATAAGTCATTTTTGTGCAATTCGAAATTCCTGATTATGATTATATTTACTTTAACAAAATTTGAGTAAATAGGGAAAAATAATGAAAGTAAAATAATCATCTCTCTTTTTACTTCAGTTAAAATATTTCCAGATACGTATATTTTTATATTATGTAGATTTAATTAAAAAATATAGTAAATTTTTTTATAATTATACATTTTTCTAAAAAACACTTTATATAATGAATAATATAATGAAACATCTCTAAATATTGCAAATTAACATGTATCAACCTTGATCGCAGATGTTCTGAGATATTCCATGCTCTCTACCTCTCGTTATTGCGATCAGCAGGCTGTAAATCTTATACGAATACAGTCGAGTTACTTTAAACGAATTTAATGTGCTATCCGATCCTGCCCGGTGCGCCCAATTTTTACGCGATCAATCAAACGTGACGAACACAATCGATATCAAAATACTAAGATACAAAATTCTCCATTGTCATTCGTCAAGAAATCAAGATTAGATGATCAGAATTATAGATGCGTTTAGCGTGTAGCATCTTTGGCTAAGATATTTTTCATATAATTCGACGAAGAAAGAGTCGGTCCACTCTGATACGTTGTTAAAGAATCAATGAATTGAAAAAAATCATTAGAAATTCTTTTTAAAATTAAACGTTCATTTTTTCAACCTCGACAGGTAAAATTCTGTCAATTCTTTTCACAATTTAGCCATTTTTCTTTTAATACATCGCGCTCGAATCGACAGATAATATGGCCATTGCCGAAAATGTCTTGATAAAATTATTTGTTTCAAAAGGCGTTCCTAGCGCCAAGTACATAGATAGGACAATCGAACAGATAGTAAGAAGTAATAATAATAGAACACTATAGTGCTCTGGGGGGATCTTCGGTCAGCGTAAATGTAATATTATTCGTAATATTCGTAATTCGTGGATTTTTCTAGCTGTCGGAGCAGGGTCGCATAAATCACACACAATGCATATTCACGAGTACACTACAATACATTCGCATACAATACGCGCTTTGTTATAAATGACGACGCGGAAAGAGACAATGCGTCACATTTGACATTTATAGAATATTACAAAAAGTTAATTTTGTATTATTGTATCATATATACGAAATGTACATGTAAAGAAGTGTGTGCCTTTGGACACGCGGTTAAGACAGGAAAAAGAAAAAGGGAGAAAAATACAAAGTCTCTTGTTGTATGTTTATCGAAAATAAATCACTGAATATTCTGCATATATACATATATATATATATATATATATATATATATATATATATATATGTATATGTATATATATGCAATATGTATGTATGTATGTATGTGTATGTGTGTCTGTATGTATGTAGATGTGTGTATGGTGCTGTGTGTATCAGTACATATATAAGCTAAACTCCGATTTTCGGATAGTGATCTCGTTGCAAGAAGAAAAAACGAGTTCTGTTCAAAGGACGGAGGATGTTGTTTGTATTACATAGAGTTTATTACAATTTGCTATGTACAATGGCTTGCCTATGTAAAACGAGAAAGTTTTCGTATCAAAATGACGACTTTTCAAGGGAAGAAGAGAGTTTATTTACTTCAATTACGTCTCCAGCTTTCTTACTATTTCCAACACATGTTTCGCGTCCTTATCCTATCTTTTCTTCTGCAGCGTTATCACTTTACTTTTACGCAAACTCTTTTAAGTTATAAAAAGCTTTATTTGGAGATGATCATCGATTATTCGAGCTTGATTATAGTCGTAATATCTGTTTTGTTTTTCAATGTCATGTTCTTCTATTTATTTTTAGATTATTATTGTACGCACATATAGAAGAGTTTAATTTTTATATATAATTTTAAATTTTGCCATCTCCATTACTCTTCTCTTGTTTTATCATTTATATATATATCGGCGCATTTTGATAGCATCTGTTCAAATTTCCTTATAGAAATATACATAGAGTTCTGTTTAATTATTTGATCATTTTACATACTTTTAAAAAGAGGAAAAAATCGGAAACAGTTGCATGATAAAATATTTTTTCTGAACATTGATATAGACATTATTAACATCCGTTTTAACAAGTGCTGAAAAAATATATCTCAAAAAGATAATAATATAAGCTCCGATGCTTTCAAGAGAATTTTGATACTTTAAATTAATCAAACATGTCTTTTCTAAGAGATAAATCCATGATGATCTATGACTTATCTCTTTTATAGAGAATATAACTAGATTAAATTTAAAATAGTAAATTATTGTATAATTAAAATGTACGATATAACGAAGCTTTGTAAGCATATTTGAATATCGATTTGAATTTAGCGCGGTTTTTCGTCATGTCATCACGTGACCAAATTAGTTCCGAAACAGATGTCACTAAGATTAATCCTTCAACCTCTTTCGAGAGGGGAGTTTTCCCCTTCTAACAAAATCATTGGAGTGCATTCGGGTGCAAGTCGAAGCAATTGCAGGAGGAATTTTGGTTTTATAATCATCGTAACGCGATTCCTACGTTTAATTCCACTCTACGTGTTTTATTGATTTTAATCTGAGTAGAGTGATGCAGCAGCCTAAGAAACGTGTCTGCTATTATTATGACAGTAAGTACTGAGAAAATCGAAGCGAAAATCTGTGAAAATGTACTTCGAGACTATCAGGTGTTCAGACATAGAGAGAGAGAGAGAGAAAGAGAGGGGTTAGCGCGTTCGTACGTTTTCTCATATAATATCTGTCTTCTACTTAGCTCGGCATAATTGTTTATTAGCTTGTTTGTGCTTCATCGATTTATAAAGGTTACAAAATGCGATTATGTTTTAATGTAATATATCAAAATTTGTATCCTTGTCTTCGATAATACGATTTTCGCAGAGTTAAGCCGGTAGATTCTCAGCTTCACTTCGCGCGACTATAGTGTCAGCCATACCTCCAGTATGTACAGTCACCATAGAGAATCTTCGAGTCATTCCTAGTTATCACATCTTAATAATTATAATTCATCGATTACCTATGATTATATCTAATAGATAATTTAATTCCTAAATATAGATTTTTCGTGTAATAATTTTATCGTACGTTAGTGAGAAAAAAGGTCTATTTTCGAAACATTTAAACAGATAATTTTCCAAATTTTTGCCTAAAACAATAATTAAATATTATATTTAAAATTGTAATTTTTATTATAATAATAGGACATTATTTTGTAATAAAAAAAAAATCTATTTTAAGCTTTCAAAATCGTGAGAAATACCTAGATTTTGCGAAATTATCGAGTAATGTAGATTTCAATTATTTCTCGTTATGTATAATTTACGCTTTAGCCGAAAGAATATTTGTATGTAAATCGGTTTGCAAATTTAGTGAAAATTGTTTATTTTTTATAGAAAGTTACGGGAGATTCTCAAGTGTACTCCAGCGTACCATAGTTTCTCTTTTTAAACGCATTTTTTGATGCATTATATTACATACACATTATATTTCTTCAATCATACCGTATCAATTATTTTATTACCAACATGTATGATATATATTTTTTATTTCTCTAGGTGATATTGGAAATTATTATTATGGTCAAGGACATCCGATGAAACCTCATCGTATAAAGATGACACACAATTTACTCTTGAATTATGGGCTTTATAGAAAGATGGAAATATATGTAAGAATTTTTCATTATTTTATTTGTATGAAAAAACAATTCTCTTGATGCAGTCATGAAATATATCTCAAATTGTTACTAGCGGCCTCATAAAGCGACACAAGAAGAAATGACAAAGTTTCATAGCGACGATTACATCCGATTTTTGAGATCTATACGGCCAGATAATATGACAGAGTACAACAAACAAATGCAACGATGTAAGACATTCTTGCTGAATAAGCTATATTAATTATTAATATAAAAACATTTTAGAATTAAAAACATTTTCATGTTTTTTGTGACAGTTAATGTAGGAGAAGATTGTCCTGTCTTTGATGGCTTGTATGAGTTTTGTCAATTATCAGCTGGTGGATCTGTAGCTGCCGCTGTCAAACTCAACAAACAAGCCTCAGAAATCTGCATCAATTGGGGTGGTGGCTTGCATCACGCAAAAAAAAGTGAAGCGTCAGGTTTTTGTTATGTAAACGACATTGTGCTCGGAATTTTGGAACTACTGAAATATCATCAAAGAGTTCTGTACATTGACATTGATGTTCATCATGGCGATGGTGTGGAGGAAGCTTTTTATACAACAGATAGAGTAATGACAGTTTCATTTCATAAATATGGTGAATATTTCCCTGGAACTGGAGATCTCCGCGATATTGGAGCAGGAAAGGTGAGAAGAATTATTTAAATATTATAATTATGTCTTCATTATTTTACTTTTATTATTTATTTAAAATTATTATAAATTATTACTAAAATTATTATTAATGTATACATTCATGCATATACGATTTTTCCTTGTAATTCTAATAGGGAAAATATTATGCTGTTAACATACCTTTGAGGGATGGTATGGATGATGAAAGTTACGAATCAATATTTGTTCCTATCATTTCAAAAGTAATGGAAACTTTTCAACCTTCTGCTGTCGTTTTGCAATGTGGTGCTGATTCATTGACGGGTAAAATTTTAAAACAAATTATTATCATAAGATTACATAAAGTTGTCTTTAACTTAAACTTTAATTCACTCCAATTCAGGCGACCGATTGGGATGTTTTAATTTGACTGTGAAGGGACATGGCAAATGCGTGGAATTTGTAAAGAGATATAATTTACCTTTCTTGATGGTAGGAGGTGGCGGTTATACAATCAGAAATGTGTCCAGATGTTGGACATATGAGACATCTGTAGCTCTGGGATCCGAAATCGCAAATGAATTACCATATAATGATTATTTTGAATACTTTGGTCCTGACTTTAAATTACACATAAGTCCCTCAAATATGACAAATCAAAACACTCCTGAATATCTTGAAAAAATTAAGTAAGTCATATTTGTGGTATTATTTTTTTTATTTGTATGTACAGTACAATTAAAATTAATTATATTTAATTGTAGAACAAGATTATTTGAAAACTTAAGAATGTTACCTCATGCACCTGGTGTGCAAGTTCAAGCAATACCAGAGGACGGTGCCATTGTTGATGTTTTTGAACCAGAAGAAAAGATGAATCTTGATGAAAGATTGTCTCAACATGACTTGGACAAGAGGATACAACATGAAAATGAATACAGTGATAGTGAAGATGAAGGAGAAGGTGGACGAAGAGATAACAGATCATATAAAGTAATGATTTTTAATAATTTAATATATATATATATATATATATATATATATATATATATATATATGATACACATACATATGCGATACACACAAATATATTTAATTAATTTTTATCAGAAAATTCATTATATATATGACACGACAACATGAAATAACATTGTGAGTTGTTTTATCTCATTTTTTTGAATAAAGGGAACTAAGAAGCGACCACGTTTGGAAAAAGGTCAGGATATGGATATGCATATCATAAATATTAATATGAAAAAAGAGGATGATGTAAAATTGGAATCAAAAGGTATTAAATTATATATATATTTTTTCTATTTGATTTTTGCAAATTAATATGTAGAAATTATAATTATATAATATTTTTTATTTAGGAAATGACAAAGACGAAAAAATAAATCCCCATAATGAAGAAATAAAGAAAGATAGTGGGGCTAATCTCTGATAAATGATTGTTTCAGGATATTTGCATATCCGCAAAAGTACAAAAGCCCCTATTAAAAAATTAGATATAGATAATCTTAGATACTTTAAATGAAAAAAATAATGATAGATTTTTGCTGGAATCGCAATATTGCATGCTGAAATGTATTCAGAGAACAATCATGTGTGCAATCTACTTGAATGTAATCAAGATAGCATACAAGAATTTATTTATGAAAAGATATATATGTATGTGTATGTGTACATTAGCGACGAGAAATTTGTTCGCGACTATAAAAGAGTAAAGAGAAGCCACCATATATAATTTATAAGATGGAATTATAAACCTCATCTGAGAATTTTGTATATTATTGTATTTATACTTTTGTATTTAACAAAATGCATAAAGTTACGTGTTTTTTAGCACGCAATTTAGATATAAAAATGATTATCTTATATTAAGATAATAAAAAAGATTAATGAAATCTTGTGCATTTATCGAGCAAATCACTGGAACAATTTGTATTATTGCTAAAAAAAAAAGATAATGATAGTTTCCTCATAAGATCAAAGAAATATAATTCTTGTTTCTATTATATAATTTTTATTACAACTTGCTATATACAATGGCTTACTTATATAAAGTGGACATTTTTTGTATCAGAATAATTTGAGAGAAAATTAATATTTTATTTGGGTTTGCAATTTATTAATTATTTCTAAAAGAGTTTTCATCTGTATATCTTTGTGCAATCTTTCCTCTAGCTTTTCTAGCGCTACTCCACCTTGCATAAACTCTGGCAAGTTATACATAGTTCCATTCTGTAGCCTATGATCGGTCACACGATCCTGATTGTAGTTATATGTTCTGACCTTCTCATTTCTAGATTTCATTCCCATCTGTTTTTGTCGTAGCTCACTTATGAATGTTGTCTGTTTATTTAATTGTTGCTCATACAAAATACTTCTCAGCTTAATCATTGCTACTTCCTTGTTCTTGATTTGGGATCTGTGCATTTGACAGGACACAGATAGCCCGCTCGGTAAGTAAATTATTCTTACCGCGGAATCTGTGGTATTCACGTGCTGACCACCCGCGCCAGACGCTCTTTTTGTCTCAATCTTTAGATCCTTATCATTAATTACGATTTGTACTTTTGATGGCGTTGGTAAAATTGCTACCGAAGCTGTACTAGTGTGTACTCGGCCTGATCTTTCTGTGGCTGGTATCCGTTGTACTCGATGTACGCCGCCCTCGTATTGCAATTTGTAGGTTTCATCACCAGACAACAAAATACTGACATGCCTAATACCATTGTTATCATTTGTCTCCATATCGATCACTTCGTGAGTTAAGTCTAAATATTTGGCATAACCCATGTACATTTCATATAGATCCTTAACAAATAACATTGCTTCCTGACCACCAACACCTGCCGTTATCTCGATGATAATACTATCATAAGATTCTTTGCATATATTGATCAATATATTGTCTAACAGTCTCTCATCGAGTTCGTTCAACTGTTCCTTGTACAGTGTTTCTTCTTCCTTGGCTAGCTTTTTCATCTCTACATCCTGTTTCGCTATGAAAAAAAATTATGTATTATAGGCAATATGAGAAATTTAATAGAAAAATATCAATAAGCATTTTCTCTATTCACCTAGATCCTGTAAATTTTGAATATTCTCTACGAGATGCGTTCTGTCGTCCAATAAATGACCAACAGTCTTTAAATCGATGAATTCGAAGAAATTACTCTTCGAAGCTTCATTCTTATATTCTTTCGTGACATAATCTAAATATCTTCTAATTTTATCTTCCAAAATATTCGGACTCGCGTGCGAATTGCAAAAGTTTCTCACAGGTCCTAGGTTAATCAATGACGAGACATGTAATTCGCGAATTTTTGCGAGATTTCTAAGTTTCATACATCGCCAGTAATTATCCAACCTACATCTTCGAATTAACAGAGACATCCTGCGAATTTGTGTCATTTAATCATACAAATGCAAGAACTTTGGCTACGCTTACAGCCGCCAAAACATTTCAGGTGACATTTTTGTAGTCTGCTACACAGATGATTTAAAGGCGCCTTTACATGTAACGTTTGATGTTATTTTCAACGTTAAGAGATGTCACGTGACTAAAACAAAGCTATCAATTCGTCATTTTTTAGTCACGTGATGTTTTTTGAGAATGAAAATGAGGGTCGATCGTCCCATGAATTTGTATCTTAAGATAACTTGTGCAGCGTCAAACGGAACGTTTGTATTATTTAATTACGTACATTTATTGATATTATTTTCAATGTTTTCATGTCAACTTGTGTCGCTAAATGAAAAGCATTCATAATAGCATACAAATGATAACCAATCACGCTTTAATGATAATTAATTAATTGATACATAAATTAATTACTATACATTAATCAAGACAAATTAATTGATACATCAATATAATGTAGGTAGCTATTTTTTATATTTTTATTTATATTTTTTATATTTTTATTATTTTTATATTTTTTTATATTTTTATTATTTTTTTATATATTCGAGCGCCAGATTTCCATTCTCAAAAAAAAATAGATTTGCTCGCGTTGCTTGCATTCTCTAAAAATTTCTGCATTTAAAACGAGATAAATATATATTAAGCGTAAAGAGAGAACGAGAGAGAGAGAGGAGAAAGATGGGTGCGCAAGGTGTGAGCAACGCGAACAGACCTAACATCTGTGGCCGAAATAGCATCGTTTTACAGCGCTACCTTCGCGACAAGCTTGCAACTCGCATGCGAGTGCAAGGCGCATGCGCATGCGGTTGGTTAATGACGCTGTGTCCCGTTGGTGAGAGCGGCGATCACTCCGCGGTCCTGGTTTAATTCCGTTCATAGTGTTTTGTCGATTTATTCCAAATGGATCCCGTAAAAATGTCCATGCAGCCGCACAGTAGGAAACGCGTCTGCTATTATTATGACAGTAAGTTATCACAGAAAAATATCCACGGAAACATCACACACACACGAGAAGCTTGTCAAAATGTGTTTGCACCATTCGCGCTTACCGCGTTTATTTCGAGCGATCTAGCTCGGCATCCGATCGCTCATCGGTCTACCTGTTTTACGTCGTTGATTAAAAACATCAAAGCACGTCTATTGACAGGCGATACATCGAAATTCGTGTGCTTTTCCTACGAGATAATACGATTTTCGTGACGTTAAGACGAGAGATTCGCAGCCGTTTTTTCGCGCGACCGTAGCCAAGCGAAGCAAAAAGCGTCGGCCATGGCTATATATATGCGTAGCCACTATAAATCCGTGTACTCGAGAATCTGCTTTTTATCGAATCAACGTTACTTAATAGAGTTAATAATTTATCATCTATTTTTGTTTCTACAAAATTGTAATTGATTATTGCACCATTTTGTAGCGATAGACCTTGTATGTTAACTGAATTCTGTAGCATGTCACTTTGACATTTGACGAATCGTGGATTTTCAAGTATATATATTCATAAAGTGGCGATAATTACGTACATTATATTTAATACTGCAATTTCTCTTTGTTATAAAACAATGTTTTTGTCAATAGAAACGAAAAAAAGCCCGAAATTGAGATGGCCATAGGTTAAGTTATTAAGAATGTTGTGGGATTTTTATGAGATTATTGACTAATGTGAAGTTCAAAAAGTTACTTCCCGAACATAATTTACACTCACTGAAAATATTTTTCGCGAAAATCCGCATTTCGACAAAAGTTGTGAATGTTAATACAGTTTTTGTAGAGTAACTGCGACAGATTCTCAGATATACTCCAGCGCACCGTAGTTGGTCAATTGTGCACCCCGTTCAGTGATAGTTATATTTTTACATTTTTTCATACTTTTTGAAGCGTATTGGTTCATTTATGTTATTTTTTTTCAAATAGGTGATATCGGAAATTATTATTATGGCCAAGGGCATCCTATGAAGCCACATCGTATAAGGATGACACACAATCTACTTTTGAATTATGGTCTTTATAGAAAGATGGAAATATATGTAAGAATTTTTTCATCATATTTTATTTATATAAGAAACAGCCTTCATTATAAGCTCAATCAATTATATTTTATATATTATATATAATTGTATTTTATCATATTATCGATCATATAAAAAAATATAATATTATACTTCATTATCTAGCGGCCTCACAAAGCTACAGCAGATGAAATGACAAAATTCCATAGTGACGAGTACATTAGATTTCTGAGATCCATACGACCAGATAATATGTCTGAATATAACAAACAAATGCAACGATGTAAGACATTATCATTTGGTAAATTATATTATTAAAATTAATAAGAACATTTATTAATATTATTTTGCTTTTTACAACAGTTAATGTAGGGGAAGATTGCCCTGTTTTTGATGGTTTGTATGAGTTTTGCCAATTATCAGCTGGTGGATCTGTAGCTGCCGCTGTCAAACTCAACAAACAAGCCTCAGAAATTTGCATCAATTGGGGTGGTGGCTTGCATCATGCAAAAAAGAGCGAAGCATCAGGTTTCTGCTACGTGAATGACATTGTACTCGGAATCTTGGAACTACTAAAATATCATCAAAGAGTTTTGTACATTGACATTGATGTTCATCATGGTGATGGTGTTGAAGAAGCTTTTTATACAACGGATAGAGTTATGACAGTCTCATTTCATAAATATGGTGAATACTTCCCTGGAACTGGAGATCTTCGCGATATAGGAGCAGGGAAGGTAAACTTATCAGAACATAATGTCTGTTTCCTTATAATTCTATTTATGTGTAATAATTAATTGTCATATATGATTTTCTCTTTTTATCAACAGGGAAAGTATTATGCAGTTAATATACCCTTGAGAGATGGTATGGATGATGAGAGCTATGAGTCTATATTTGTCCCCATTATTTCAAAAGTAATGGAAACTTTTCAACCTTCTGCTGTTGTTTTACAATGTGGTGCCGACTCATTGACGGGTAACATTTAAAAAAATTATAATAAAAATTTAATATATATTTTTTATATAATATAAATATTAATTGATATTAATTTTATACAGGTGATCGACTGGGATGTTTTAATTTGACTGTAAGAGGGCATGGTAAATGCGTGGAATTTGTAAAAAAATATAATTTGCCATTCTTAATGGTGGGAGGTGGTGGATATACAATTAGGAATGTGTCTAGATGTTGGACATATGAGACATCTGTAGCTCTAGGATCTGAAATTGCGAATGAACTTCCATATAATGATTACTTTGAATATTTTGGTCCTGACTTTAAGCTGCATATAAGTCCTTCAAATATGGCCAATCAAAACACTCCTGAATATCTCGAAAAAATAAAGTAAACAATCTTGCAATTCTATAATAGTTTTTCTATTCTGGCTTTTATATTGTGTAAGCAAATTAATTCCATAACTGTGTCTAATTATTATAGAACAAGGCTGTTTGAGAATTTAAGAATGCTACCTCATGCACCTGGTGTCCAAGTTCAAGCAATTCCTGAGGATGGTGCTGTCATTGAGGATTCAGAAGCTGAAGAAAAAGTAAATCCGGATGACAGATTACCTCAACGCGACTTGGACAAAAGAATGCAACATGAAAATGAATACAGTGACAGTGAAGATGAAGGTGAAGGTGCACGAAGAGATAATAGATCTTATAAGGTATGAGTTTCATTATACAATGTAATATCTATTATATGCAGTTAGGAAGAAAGTTGCAATTATAGAAAAGCGATATATAAATATTTTTATATTTCTTTTTTTTCTTTCTTTTTTTAAAGGGATCTAGAGATAGAAAACGACCGCGTTTGGAAAAAGGTCAGGAAGCCATTGACACTGATATAAAGAAGGAAGAAGATATAAAATCGGAGCCAAAAGGTAGTGATACTTGAACATTACTGTTTTCTATGTTTATAAATTAATGTTAGAGAAAGAAATTAATAATTATTAAAATTCTTTATTTAGAAAATGAAAAAGATGAAAAAACGAATTCTACAAATGAAGAAGCGAAGAAGGATGGTGGGGCGAATCCCTGATAGATGATTGCCCCGGAGCATCTAAAAAGATGGAAAAATTTTTATTTAAATTAAGTATATATAAGTTTAAGTAACTTAAATGATGGCAGCACATGATGTCATAGCTACTTTTACCTCGTTCTATATAATTCAAAATTCTTGTTTCTACTATTCAAACTCTCGAAAATGTTTAGAGACTTTTAGAGATATCAGATACTATCTTTTACCCTATTCGTGGCAATTTCATTGAACACGTATGAGCGTGTAGCGTTTAGAACGAGAACATAAACTAAAATTTTGAAACATATTTTTGAACATTCTTCAATGAAAAGAGATGGAAAGTACCGCACAAAAATAATTAAAAATATCCACGCTCGCACGGAATGGTTTCGATCGAGTCGTCAGGATTTTATAATTTGACTATAATTCTTTTTATACATATTTATTTACAGCATATCACTTAGTATAGTGGAAGTATAGTGTCATTAAATCAGTTAATTTTCATATAAAAGATTCTTTGTAGATCACTCATAGATGTTTATTTTATTTTTATAAACACATTAATTTCACAGATTTTTTTAAAATCAGATCATGAGATATTGACGATCGATACAAAACATTAAGTTATACCAAGATTTTATCGTCTAAAAGCTGCAATTAAATTATATATATATATATGTACACATACGATCGCGTAAGATACACTCTTCACGCGCTCGATATAAATTGTACGTTTTTTTACTCATTGCTTGCAATTAATTGATCTGTTTGATGAAGACCAATGTGCAATTTATGCATTATAGAAGGACAATTAGACTAAATCTAAACACAGATTGCTCTTTTGAAATAGATCAAATGAATTTGTTTGCTTCCTATTCCTGTGTACATAACATACAGAAATTAATCTTAAGGCAAATATCCCTTACATGCAATAATACTGGAATGATAATAATATTCTGTTTGAAAATGTAAAATGTATTATATCTTACATTACTCAAGAGATGTGAATATCTATATTATTTTGGTCACTCTTCTGGTTTATTTGATGGGTTGCAGTGAATATCTTTAACTCTTGTAACATATACTTTAGAAAACTAAAGAATAAGAAACATTTGCAATTTTACAGAATTAGATATTTACATCTGCTTTCATTGCATTGGATTTGTATAATTTCATAACTATTATAAGTTTCAATTTTTTATACTATCATATATAAATGTCAATTCTCAAACCGTTGAATAAACTAGAGGGGTATCTAAAAAAAAGAAAAAAAAATATTCCGTTGATATTTTTGAGTAATTGCATGAGAGTGAAAAACAATCTGATGGAAAGTAATGAGTAATAAACAGTTGAGGAAATATATATATATGTATGTATATATACATATATATATCTATTTCGAGCATAGCTGTAGAATTTTAAATATATATTGAGCAAGATATTATAATTTAAGAAATATAAAAATTATTTATGGCGTTTGGATCGACTTTTGCAACAAAAACTAGATACCGCCATGTCGCAAAAGTCGAACCTACATTCACGATCTTTATGCAATAAGAAATATTTTGTCACAAACTCTTTCCTCAGACTATACATTCCCACAATGAATTTCACTCTTTTTGTGCAGAGAAAAAAATTGTGCATTTTAACAATTTTATGTATATAAAATTTAATCTTTTATTGCGATTATTCTTTCACATATTTGATTAGATCATACCATCATTGATTTTACATATCCATAACAATTCATAATAATTGATCAATTATACACTTATCACGCACACAGAAATAAATTCAAAATGTACATGATGCAGTACATGTCTTGTATAAGTCTATTTGAGATATAGATCAAATAATATATGTGTATATATATTTATGTTCACACATAAAAAGTACACATATGAATGGGCGTTTTTAAATATTTATAATAAAAAATATCTATATATATGTAGTTTTCTGAAATCTACTTTCTTCTACAAATCCAGAAAGATTGTGAATCTGAGATTTGAAAATGTCTAAGCGTAAATTGCTTTTCAGGAAGAAAAAATTATATGAAGTAAAAAAAATTACTTCAAAATTTAATTTATGTAAAGATTATATACAATAGAATCTTGTTTATTTTTATTTCTCTGGGGAAGAAGCGAAAACAAAAAATTTTCGAGTTTGGCAGACAAATACATTAAACAAATTTCTTAGGTAAGTTAATATGTATGTTATTAATTAATATATATTTATGTAAAAAAAATAGAATCTATATAGCATTGTAAAATGAGCAAAAGAAAACAAAGCATTAAAAAAATTTTTTACGGATTATTAATAAATCATCTTTTCATTATCATTAATAAAACATCTTTTTGATTGTCATATGAATATTTTAATCAAATTTATATACATAAAAAATAACTGTAGATTTGTTCTCTGTACATACATAAACTTCCTACGCTAAAAACGTGATAGAAATATATTTAGGAGGTCAAAAAGAAAGAGACGAAAATAGAAAAGTGCAAGAAGTTCAGCCATAAGGAACAACCTTGCATCCTGCATTACGTACTACGCACTTCAATGTCGAAATCCAAGATGAATAGTTTTGAGGGGCCGGCAGCCGGCAGGCGCCTCGACGATTCCTCAGCTTCAATGTAACGTCCACAAATGTTATCGCAAAAGCGTGTAAAATGCGTACAAAATGTAATTGATTGAGGATAACAAAGATTTTAGCGCAAAGCGCATAACATCCCTTCGTCAGCGACTTATCATTCCAACCTTATTATTTACGATAACATTTCTCCAATTTATGCTACGATTAATCGTATGTAAACAATTTTTATACAAGATTACGATCGATCTACGATTATTCTTACGTTAATCCAAACATTTTTTTCAAGAAAATTAATGTATCACATGAGATGACTTTTCTGAATGACTTGATAACTGAAACGAGTAATAGAGATACTGAAACTGATTGTACTCTTTTGCAGAGGGATGTGAAACTCGAAGGAATTTTATACTGCAAATACAAGAAAGACTTTACAACTTAGTCAGATTTCAATCAGAGATTTGGAGAATGATTTCCCAAATGTCCCATGTGATGACCCTTGCTAACAGCATTATAGGAGTGAGCGTCCTGGCAATGCCCTTCTGCTTCAAACAATGTGGCATCGTACTGGCCATTTTGCTGTTACTTTTGTGTAGCACCTTATCACGACTAGCATGCCACTTCCTTATCAAATCAGCTGTAATATCGAGGAGACGCAACTTTGAGCTACTTGCTTTTCATGCATTTGGTCACATGGGAAAGTTTCTTGCAGAGCTCTTAATCATAGGTTTTATGTTGGGCACATGCATTGCCTACTTCGTCGTCATCGGTGATCTGGGACCACAGATAATCAGCAAGATGATAGACAGGACATCAGGGGAAATACGCACCAGTTTGTTAATCATTACTGGAGTCTTCATAGTTTTACCTCTCGGGCTGCTTCGAAATATCGATAGTCTATCTAGCATTTGTACTGCTACTATTGTTTTCTATCTCTGTCTCATATTAAAGGTATAATATAACAGTAATGTTGCAGTGTCCTTAAAAATATTGAATCTAAAATATATAAGTGCTAGAGAGAATTATATACATGCTATAATTATATACTTTCTTTTAATCAACAGATAATGAATGAATCTACTCTACATATCTTTGCGGAAGATTGGTTTGATAATGTTAATTATTGGAGACCAGCTGGTATTCTCCAGTGCCTCCCCATATTCTCCATGGCTCTCTTCTGTCAAACTCAACTATTTGAAATATACGAAACCATTCCAAATGCATCCTTAGAGAAAATGAATGATGTTGTAAGAGGAGCGTTAAATATTTGTACTCTTGTATATATGTGTGTTGGCTTGTTTGGTTACATTGCTTTCTGTACTCAATCATTCACAGGTAATTTAACAGAACTGCTACGCATGTATCTTACAATAAAAGATGATTATTACATTATCTTTGTCATATCATTTATTATTTATTTGTTTTCAACTTGTGCAGTTGCTCTTACTATTTTTATATATTGCAGGGAACATTTTACTGAGTTTCGAACCTAGCATAACATCCGAACTGATTAAACTGGGATTCGTATTTTCGGTTGCATTCAGTTTCCCTCTAGTCATTTTTCCATGTCGTGCGAGCTTGAATTCTCTTTTATTTCGCCGGGTATGTATGTTTTTCAAAAAAGAAAAATTTAAAAGCCCAAGCATATTATTACTCCAATTTTTAATTTATTTTTTATCGTTGTGTATCAGGTACATACCCACGAACCGTCTATCAATTATTTGTCAGAATCCAGATTTCGATGTCTTACTATCGCAATAGTCAGCATTTCCCTGATAATCGGTATTCTAGTGCCAAATATAGAATTTGTTCTTGGTATCGTGGGATCAACGATCGGAGTAATGATCTGTTTGATATTCCCGACAGTATTCTTTGTGTCTATAAACAGCAAAAATACTAATGAAAGATTAGTAGCACAGGTAAAGTTTTACCAGTAACTTTTTTTGTAATTTTTTTCTATGTTACACATATATCATTATCTATAGGGTATTTTAATTATCGGCGTTTGGATTATGGTGCTCGGTACATACGCTAATTTATATGCAATGGAAGAATCTACAAATGCAAAATTAACGATAACGAGTAAACCACTCGGTCAAATCAATTTACCATTGAACATTAAAGACAGTTTACATATTCCTGATGTTCCTAATAGTTTGGAAATCATTCCTAGAGCAAAAGGTAATATTGTACGAATTAATCTTTTATTTTCATTGTGATCTTACTCTTTTATTTCACATTCTATTATAGATAAAATTAATAAGCTGTCTGAGATTAGTGTTCTCGATAAAACATTGGATTTGAAAGTAAAAGACGTTCGACAAGAACCGCCCATACCAGTTGAACGTGTAATTGTGACCGAAAAACAGAATATTGAAAAACCTGATAAAGCAGCAGTAGACACTCTTGTGCCAGAAATAAAAGAAATAGAAGATGAAACAGTTAAACCTTTAAATGAAAATTTAAACGTGCAATTGCAGGTTGCTGTGAATACCGATATCGCTAAAATTGATGAATCTGTTACATTGAAAGCAGAGGAGAAGATAAAAATAATTGAAGAGAAGGAACGATCTGTGGATTTGCAGAAGAACGATAATCTTATTAATTTAGATGCAATAAAGAAGGAGGAATCAGAATTGGCGGCTGATGGAGATGTTGCTAATGCTAGAGCTGCAGAACGGCACGAGCAACTTAGAAAAACATTAGAAAAGCATAAATTGGAGCAACGTGAAATGATGCAAGAACAGAAGAAAATTCTAAAAGATATCAAGGAACAGAAGCAAGAGTTTGAGAGAGAAAAACAAAGAATGGCAAAAGATGAGTTACTTAAGAAAAATGAAAAGAACATACAGATTGATAACGAGGATTTATTGCCAAAGAGCAAGACAAACTTGAAAGAAAACGATAGAAAAATTGTCGAAAACAAGGAGATAGTGAGTATAGAAGAAAAAAATAATAAAGTAGTTTTGGAGGAGAAGCAATGGAATGTTGCGAATAAAATAAAGATCAATGAAAAACAGCAATCTCAAGATGAGAATAACAATATAGCAGCTGAAAGCAAGAAAAAATTGGATTCCTTTCAGGAAATTTCTCCCAACGAAGATATAGAAGCATTACAAAAAATATCAGGAAATATACCAGATAAATCTTTTATCAAAGAAGTGGCCATTGATCATGAAATATCCGAGAGATTGTTACACAAAGAAAAACAAGATGATACGAAAATTGAGAGAATAGAATTTAACGATTTAAAAAATATGAAGGGTTCCATCTTGAATATCTTATCAAAAGGAGCTATACAGAGATCTATTGCAGAAGAAGTACTTGTTAAAGAGAACGATAATCGTCAAATGAAAGAAGAGAAGAGAGAGGCTGTTAGAAATGGAGTTATGAACATGTCAGAGGAACTGCAAGGAAAATACGATGACAAATATTCTGTACCTGTAGCATTAAAAATGATGAATCAGTCAAAAATAGACAAGACGATTGTTTCATCATCAAACAAAAGCGAACCAGAAGTTGTTCCCATTGTACATAGAGATATTTTGGAGAATAATGAACGTGAAAAGAGAGACGTAGATAAAGAAGTAAATGTAAACGATACAAACTTCAGTAATCGTTTATCTGAAAAATCCGAATCTTTTATTAAAGATATCAATAACGTCGATCGCGGAACTTGCTCAAAATTACAGGAGAATTCCAAGAGTTATGAAGATAAAAAATTTGATAAGAGAATAACTAAATCGAGCACAACTGAAGTGCCTCTAATTAAAACGAACATTTATTTATCCGAACAGGGAATAACAAAGACAATTTCTATGAACGCTCCACATGATGCTCTTAATGTGGAGTATATAAATATGAAACAAAGAGATTTGAAAGCTTTGAATCCTAAGAGTAATATAGAAATATAAAAATAATAAAAAATATAATAAGAAATATAAAAATAATAAAACCAGTGATATTTAAAAATAATAGAATTCACACAGCATAATATTACAAAATGAAAAGGCTCTAATATATTAAATATAAAAAGATTAAATAGAAAGATAAGCTAATAAAAACTAAGCAGTAAGCGCAACTTAATTTTATAATTAAATTTTTCATTCCAATGAATATTTCAATTTTTTCTTATAGCTTTTTTTATAGCATAATATTAGATAAAACATTTATTTATAAATCGCAGATAGTTTGTTTCTTTTTTTTTATTTGTGATTTATTTTATGTCATATAAAATATTAAATTGTTATTAAGTTGATAAATCTTGCTAAAAATTCCTATTTTTGCTTCATATATGTATGTGTGCGTGTATATTAAGAATAAGAAATATTTATAGTAATGATTCATGCTGTGCTTGAATGTGATGTTTAAAACGACTGTTAAATATGCTATCTTTGATCATAATCTTCTCTAAAATTTAAAAAATGTAAAAAAATGATACAAATATTAGTTTATTAATAATTAATATATAGATAAGATTAAATAAAAATGTATTTTTACACTGGAATTTATATTGTTTCGAATATCGTTTTATTATATTATATATTATCCAATTTTTCCAAGATAATATATATATTCCTAAATTTTAATATAAATTCTCTTTTTATAAAAGAAATACAATAGTATTTAGATATTTGCATATATACATATCCTGTATTTTTAAGTATTTGTGATATCTATTGGTTCTGGTTTAGGTTCTGTCATTTCTACATCTCTGCATTTCGCGTGTTGCAATTCTCTCCTGATTTCGGGAGTGATTGAATGATGTGATTGTTTTCTCAGTAGTCTTAGTATAGCTTCCTTTTGCTCAGAACTGATGTCGCTCTTATATCGTTGCACAAAAGTTAAGAGAGCTTGATGCCATAATACTGGTAATTCTCTGGTGTCTCTTTCAAACCTTGACAGATTATATTTAATATAAACATCATTTCTAATAATACAGCTGCTTATAAAAGATTCATTGTTATCTTACCTAACAAAATGAAATACCACTCCATCTACTACTCTGTATGGAAGCGCGTATTTCTTATCCAAGAATATTCTGAGGAAAATGCTATTTGCACCTGTGTAGTCCATTTCCGCGATTTTCAGTATAGCTGCCGAGGAGTGCAAGATTGGTATTGAATTCTTCGCGATTACAGATCCAATGATGACACTTTCTCTGAGCGTACATGTGCCGGATTCTAAGAGTGGCAACAAGATTCCCTTCATAAAACCAGCCGGCTTAAATAATGCTTTCCTTAACGCCTGATATAAATGGAAATTTAGTCTTTTGTATTCTGCCAAATCGTCCCTAATGCGTGGTAACAGAACGAGGTTGTAGAATCTTTGGGCCATCTTATCCTTCAAATTTGAAGCAAATATCCTTGTTGCTTGATACATCGCAGCAGCAGACCATTTTGGTGGATCTGTGATATACAATATCTGTTCCCAATTCTTTAAACTAGGCACGATTTTAAAAGCTTTTGGTAGTTTGCCACTACGATATTTCACCAAAACATCTCTGACACCCTCGTACATCGCTTTTACCCGCGGATCCAAGTCTTGCAATTGAATAGTCCCAGCGTCAGAAAATTGCGTTTCGATTTCAGTCTTTTTCTCTGTCAATTTCTCCATTATTATATCGGCCAATGTTCTTGTAGGTACTGGGTCTTTGGACATGAACATCTGTAAGGCGCGTTCATCATCTTCGTTGATTTGAATGTCCTCATAATAGTGTACATTATCCACCGGTTCTTCGTCATCACTGGATCGATCTTCAACATCGTTCAACTCAGTGCTGAGTTTGACAGTCAGCTTTTCGCTTTTAGGTTTACTGAGACCAATCTCCTCTTCAATCTCTAGCTGCTGTTGTCTAGCTTGCGATAAGATCCTTCTCGTTAGAGTAGGAGCTACATACTAGAAAGAAATAATAATTATATTAATTGTAATCGAGGCAAAACAAAAAAATGTACTTTTTAACAGATTTAATTATCTTTAATTTTCAGGAAAATGAGATGATACGAAAGAGATAAATGTGGAAACTAACTTCTTCTTCATCATTCGCCCGATGCCTAATCTTTTGCCTGACTGTAGGCTTCACAGCTTTATCAATTTCTATTTGCTCCGTCAAACTTATTTTCGACTCTTTGGTTCCTTTAGAAACTTTGATTTTCTTAGCTTTGCCCATTTTTTTTTATTTTAGCACGTTATTAGGGAAGGAACTTTCTTTTTAAAAGAGTAGGAGCCAGTTTTGGTACCTGTCTTCGGAAAACACGTGTTTATATGTTGAATATGATGCATGAATAGATAGGCATGTGTAATAAAAATAGATGGCTATAAACAACCTTAATAAAGGCGATTTTTCATCAAAGGCATAGTGTCACGCAATTGGCTCAAATAGAGAATTTTCGAAGTCCCTAAAAATAGCCAATCGTACGACGTTGTATGATGTGCTTGTCGAAAACAATTCGGACCAATAGCAATCTTTGAAAATTTCATGCATATCGCACGAATTATTTCTATAGACATTCTCGTCAATATATTTTATAAGTTATGGTTTTAATTTGCGCGGGAAAGGGAGGCAAGCCAGAGAAGTCTTATTTAACCGTAATATTTGTTGAAAACAAGAATATCCACTGATTTCAGTTAAAATTGTATATTAAAATTCGTGAAATATGGCAAATAAAGTAGCGAGAGATTACACTAAAGATAGAGGTGAGTTTTACATTTTTAGAATTTCTTCATTTTATGAAAAAAACCGTGTACTTGTTATTAATCATTTTAATCGACGTTAAATAATAAATTCGATACAAAGTCATATATTCATACAATAACTTTTTCAGAACAATTCAAGACTTTCTTCTTGGAATTTGTGGCAATAGATGATAAGACAGATATTAAGACCTTCAAATATAGACAGCAGCTTACCAAGATAGCTCACAGAGAACAAATTAGCTTTGAGATCGATTTGGATGATGTACAATCGTTTGATGAAGAACTAGCCACATCTGTTGCTAATAATACACGAAGATATACTAATTTAGTTTTGGACGTATGTATTACTTGCATAAATATTATATTCAGAACTATTCATATTTGCTACATGAGAATTTATTTGATATATGGATATAAAACTACATAAATTATATTATTGCAAATAATATAGTATAAAATATATATATGAGTTTACATATTATTTGTAAAAAGTAATACAAAATTTTGTTTCTTATTTTTTAGTTGGTTCAAGAAATGTTACCTGATTTCAAAGAAAGAGTTGTCTTACCTAAAGATTCATTGGATATTTATCTGGAGCATCGATTATTAATACAAGCTCGCACTAGGCAACCGGGTGAAGCTCAAGATGCCAGAACTAAATATGCTCCTGAATTAATGCGTCGTTTGTAAGGAAACTTTATATTCAGACATTTATTAAAATTAAAAATAATCAAGACTGATGAAGACAAATATTTTTCCAGTGAAGTGTATTTTAAAGATTTCTCCGATTCAAAGGCATATTCAGTAAGAGATATTAAGGCAGACAAAATTGGGAAATTGGTGACAGTTAGAGGCATTGTTACTAAAACTACTGAAGTTAAGCCAATGATTGTTGTAGCAACATATACATGTGATGAATGTGGTTCGGAAGTGAGCCAACCGGTAAAAAAATTATATTTTATATTTTATGAATTATTCATTTTGATTATTCTTATATGCAGTAATTATTATATAATCTTAGAATTTGTATTTTTCATATATAATATATTAAAATTTCAAGAGTTATACATAAAATTAATTTTTGTTAGGTACATTCCTTAAGCTTCATGCCATTACGGACATGTCCGAGTGAGGGATGTCGCGTGAACAAATCTGGTGGCAGATTATACTTGCAGACAAAAGGTTCGAAGTTTATTAAATTTCAAGAGTTAAAATTGCAGGAACATGTAAGTTTATTTCAATATTTTGAGTTTATTTAAACATTATATATTTCTTGAGATACTATTGATTTTTTTTTATAGAGCGAACAAGTTCCAGTTGGCCATATACCACGATCTTTAACTATCTTCTGCCGAGGCGAAACGACGAGAAATTGCTTGCCTGGTGATCATATTATCGTTACTGGTGTGTTTCTGCCATTTTTGAAAACAGGTTTCAATGCTAGATCAGGACCTGCACTTTCTAGTGAGACTTATTTAGACGCCCATGTAAGGATAGACATCTCAATTTTACAATTATATGAAATTTTATTTGATTGATTAAATTAATCTTTTGTTTGATTTCAGAAAATAGTATGTCTGAATAACGTAGATACGGTAGATGATAGTAATGCCGAATTGACTGATCAGGAATTAAGTTTGCTGATGCAAGATGATTTTTACAACAAATTGGCTTGTTCCTTAGCTCCGGAAATTTACGGGCTCGAAGATGTGAAAAAGGCATTACTTTTACTTCTCGTTGGTGGAACGGACAAGAAGAAAGGCGACATTAAAATTCGAGGTATATATAATTGATTCAATGAAATTTTATATATGTATATTACATTTGATATAAAAATATTAACATTAATATATTAATATTAACATTAATATATTCACTTTTGTTTTAGTGCCTGAAATATTTTAGATACAATGTAACGGAATAATCTTATTCTCTTATTTTTAGGTAATATCAATATCTGTTTGATGGGAGATCCCGGTGTAGCAAAATCGCAATTATTATCCTACATCACGCGATTGGCTCCAAGATCACAGTATACTACAGGACGAGGCTCGTCCGGTGTAGGTTTGACCGCTGCAATCATGAAGGATCCTTTAACCGGTCAAATGGTATTGGAGGGCGGAGCTTTGGTATTGGCGGATCAAGGGGTTTGTTGCATCGACGAATTTGATAAGATGGCAGACGCAGATAGAACGGCGATTCATGAGGTGATGGAGCAACAGACTATATCTATTGCCAAAGCCGGCATAATGGCTCGTTTGAACGCTAGAGTATCCATATTGGCTGCTGCCAATCCGGCGTACGGCAGATACAATCCACAGAGATCAGTGGAACAAAATATCCAATTGCCTGCCGCGTTATTATCGCGATTTGATTTATTGTGGCTTATTCAGGATCGCGCAGACCGAGGTAACGATCTTAAGTAAGTATATTCACGTATTATTTTTATAAATTGATACTATTTCTTTCAATCACATTTAACTTAATTATTTCTAATTTTGTATTTTATATTTTATTTTAATATTTGTATATTATGCTAATAAATTTAAATAATCCTTCATAGATTAGCACAACACATCACATATGTGCATCAACATTGCTCGCAACCTCCGACTGAAACGGAAGCTATAGATATGAAATTAATAAGAAAATACATAAATTTGTGTAAGACAAAAGAACCTGTTATATCAGAAGAATTAACGGAATATATTGTAGGTGCGTATGTGTATGAATTGTTATTATCTTACTTTCTAATTTTTCATAAATTACTATACATATAAAATGTAATTAATGTTATTTTTTATATTTTACATTAAATCACAAATTTATTCAACAAGTATATAATTATTAAAAATCTTACTGTTGCAGATTCTTATGTGGAAATGCGAAAGGAAGCGCGTAACAGCCACGACAAAACGTTTACTTCCGCTCGTAATCTGTTAGCTATCCTTCGATTGTCGACGGCATTAGCACGATTGCGATTATCGAACGTGGTCGACAAGGACGATATTGCAGAAGCGAACAGATTGGTAGAGATGTCCAAGCATTCAATCAACTATTCCGAACAACGCACAAATAACACGCAACAGAACCCGATCAATAGAATTTTCCATTTGATACGAGAACTTGCCGGCGATAAGAAGACAGTCAAAGTATCGGACATTTTAGAGCGATGTACGAGCAAGGGATTTAAACCCGATCCCGTGTACAAATGCATCGAAGAGTACGAGGCATTGAACGTGTGGCAGGTCAATCAGACCAGAAGATTGATCACTTTTATATAACTTTGTGCTTAAAGACACAATATCCTTCGCAGAATCTGATGTACCTCTTTTTCCTATATCCTGAAAGGTATTTCGACAATAAATAACTAATATTTATTTGTTTAAGAGAATTCCTACATACTTATATTAAAATTACATGTATCCTGAAAGATATCCCGACAATAAATGATTAATATACGCGTGTATTTTTTATATTCATACTCATATTACAATTATATTAATCGTATAATTGTATTAATTATATGCATAATAAAAATATTTTGATATAATACATATGTATTAAAAAAATACATATATTCTAAATCTTTTTTAGGTATATATATCGATAATCGATAAAGATGTAATCATCGCAAAGGATACTTCGAAGAACGATGGAGGTACGTAGAGTCGCCGCCAGGGGCGCCACGTTCGCGCGCGTACGGTCGAATTATATTCCAGCGACTCGGGGCCGGCGCTTCAGTCGCATCGAGTCGCTCGGGGGAGGTGTGTCGACGCGCGTCCATCCCGCTCCATTTCGCTCTCGCGGCGCGTTCGCGGTGCGATCAAACGTGCACGAGTGTGCGTCGCGCGCGTGTGCGTATCTATACATATACACGACACGCGCACACACGTCCGTAGGAGCACATATGTGCGTTACACAGTGCGACAGCAGCAAAGTGGTCGAGCGTGCGTGTGTCGGGAGCACCGCTGGATATACGTGATCGGCCGTCTCTGACCTCTCCTCCCTATCTCTCTCTTATTCTTTTTCCTCCTCCTCCCCCCTCGCCTCCCCCGTTTCGCGAGCGCACCAAATGTTCGCGCCGCATGCCCCGAGTGCACGCAGCACTGCCGCCGCTCGTTTTCGTCGCCGTCGTCGTGCCGTCTGACGGCGCGTCCGCCGTTCGGCAAACAATCATCGCGTTCCGATACGGTGGATGACTCCGCCGGGAACGAATCCGTAAAGGAAGAAGAAGAAGAAGAGAAGAAGAGGAGGAGGAGGAGAAGCGCGAGAGGAAGGGAGTGAAGTTGGCGCTTATCGCGCGCGCGACAGGAACGAGATTCAAGAGCGCCTCGCGAAATATTCTCCGATCGTGCGCGAATCTCCCTCGCGGTTTCTTCGCTCTCTTTGTATAGAGATATAGATACGTATATATCTCTCTCGTTCGTCGCCTACATCCGGAGCCATTTTGCCGAAATGAAAATAATAGCGCGAGCCGTCGCGTTCCCCGCGCCCTCGACTCTGTTCGCGTGGGTCCTCCTCGTGTGGTGCCACTGTGCGTGCTCGGTGGTGCACGCGAAGTCGCTGCACCACCTGAAGACGTCCACCGTCGACAACGGCACCGAGATCGTCGCCAACTGCGACCTGATCAGACCGTTCTTCGATACCAAGAACATCACGCTCGTGCCAGCCGCTGAGGATTTTTCGAACAGTAAGTCAATATTTTTATTTATTTTTTTTTCGCACGACTCGAATTTATATACCGCTCCGGTCCAGTCACTCTCCGTATCTGTGTTATTGTATTAACTTTGTATTCTGCCACATTGTCCGCGCGAGAAATTTATTTACGTCCCTCCGGGGACTACCGTTGGAAAGTGACATCAAAGTCAGGTGAAACTGACATTTCTCTCACGTGGATATACTTTAAGAGAAAAAGAGAGAGAGAAACCGAAAAAACAAGAGGAATAAATATAAAAGCGATGACAAAAAGTCCAATAGATATAACTAAATTTGATTAAGTGAGATACGTAATTGATAAAAACTTTATTGATTTAATAATTCAGATTATTAGCGCAATCGCGTTTAGCCGTAAATGTCGATAAACTTTTGATATTCGCTGTGAAACGAGGCTACACGTTTCGTTCGCAAAATAGTTTTTTTTTTTTTTTTTTTGTAAAATTTAACATATAAAGTTTATTTTAATAATTTGTCGCGCGTGTTTGAATTTTCTTTAAAATCATTTTATTGTAAATCAATAATGAATGTGTTACCCAGTTTTCGAATATTTACAATTACTCGTGATAGTCAAATATGATGTAATAAAATTTTTATTAGCTCAATAATAATAATTACACTTCATTATATATCTCTCTATTATTATTATTATATTGATTTATTATTATTATTATCATTATTATGTTATTCTTATTATGCTGATATATTAATAATTCTTTCGATATTGACACACTTATTAAATTTATTAATAATATACCATGCAATTTCAAATGATTATTAAAATTGCTAATATCATAATTAATATTTGATATCCAATGTCATCAATATTGATATTGATGTCATTCAGTGGGCAATTTCATATTAAATGTTATGATTTTTTTAAGCGCTAGAGTGTTTCTGGAAATTTTTCTTCTCGAAAATGAATTATAAGTCTTGATATAATTACATTCAAACACTTTGAAATTTTGGGTAAAAATTTTTTCAACATCGCGTATATTTATTTCACACAATTGACTCACTTTCTGTCTTTCTCTCTCTCTCTCTCTCTCTCTCTCTCTCTCTCTCTCTCTCTCTCTTTCTCCGAAAAGGAGATTCAACAAAGGAGGAATTTAATGTCTATCGATTCTCCAACGTCAAAGAATCAGTCATTTGTATAATTATTGCTTATCGCAACATGACTGTTTTTTACCGATTTTCTTTCGTTCTCTTTATTCACTCAAGTTTTTTTCTTCCATGTTGATTTTGAGAGATTTATGATATTTTTTAAAACTTTGAAACTAATAATTCTATTGGCTATAATAATATATGATTCTAATATGATACACATTGCATAACACGTGTGTCCACGTTTTTTCCATCAATCTTACAAGTTATTTGTTTATGAAACAACGTGTGAAACTTATTTTTACCGATTCAAAAATAAAAAAAGACATCATAAATCTAGTTCTCGATAAGTGAGGCTAACGTTCTTTTATTTTTTTTAGAAAAAAAATATTGACATTTCACGCGAGTATCACACATTTATATAAATGATCGACACATAGATAGCTACATACCTTTATTTTTTTTATATTATTTTATTTGACATTTGATCCGTATTTATCCTATTTTTGTCTGAATATTGTTAGCTTTATTTTTCAATTTTTTATTTCTCTCTCAAAGTTTGATATTCTAATATTCCAAAAATTTGATATTTTTCTTTTAATATTCACAATATACTTCAACCATACAAACACATGTTCATTTATTAATATTTATTTTTCTATATTTATTTGTTTACATAGTAATTCTTTTTTTTTTTACATTTTATTTTTATATTTAAATCTATGTCCATATTTTTATTCGTACTATATATATATATATATATATATATATATATATATATATATATATATAGCTCGCTCTTTAAATTCGATGTAGCTTCGTTCGCTAAACCGGTTCCCCCAGAGGCGAAGAGGAATGCACGTCACCGCGAGATTTCGATCGATTGCGACGCGGAATATTTTCTGATCTCGGTTAAAATTATCGCGCAGAAACATTATTATTACCGTTTCCGAACATTGCTATTAATTTAACACTAAATGCACGTGTATTCGAACGATGACTTTTATTATTTTCGCATTTAATATGCAAGATTAGAGTGCAATAAATTAGAATCGGATTTGAATTTTCTCAATTTCCTCTGTGCTTAAATATTTTTCTTGGGAATCTGCCATTTTCTAAGGAATTTTGGTAACGCGTGCTTGAGAAAGAGAGAGAGAGAGAGAGAGAAAATTTTATCGGAAAGTATTATGACTCGATCTATTTGTAGCGATATTGGAATAAAAAGACAATTTTTCGTATAATGAAAACGCTGACGCTGACATTTTTAGTCTTTACATTTAATTGCCAGAGCTCAGAAATATAAAAAATGTGTACATTTTTAAAAAGAATTTATACAGCCGGAACTTGTCAATCATCTTCGGATCTCAAATTTACAAAAATGTCACTCACGCCTCGATGTTCTCTTCGGCAAATGGAAAATGGAAAATCGTGGATTATGCATCGGGTTTTGCCCGATGCAGCGAAAATTCTGGCGACACGAAATGTACAACAAAACATAAAGCATAAAATCACGCGTGGAAATTCGATTAATTCGACGAAACGAAATTCCGCTTGTGTGATAAAACAATATTTGATATAATAAAATTTCCGTTTGATCGAGTTACAGAGATTACACGATCGCATTTCGATTACATTAGTCTTTTTCGAACGATCTCACAAATAGGTCGGATTATGGAGCTTTTACGCCGCGGTCGGGTTTATGCGGGTTGACGTTCAACTCAAGTCCCCCCCTTCGTGCTCCGTGCTCCAATTTGATTTAGCTTCAGTCGAAGGGGAGGCGTTTTAATGTGGGTAACGTTGCGCAATAATAATGCGAAGTATCTTTTCCCTTTTTTTTTCCAGCGACGTGCTACGGCAAGTGCTGCAGCAAGGAGATGGAGGAGCGTTTGAAGCGACAAGCCCGGCTAGACTTCCACAATCTGATTCATCATCACAGCAGAAGTTTGCAGGGTCTCCTCGTCACCACCGCCGACGCACTCAGAGGTAAGGCACTTTATCTCTTTGCCTTCTAGCACGTTCGCGTGGCCGAGCAAAGTGCTTTCGTAAGGAAAGCAGAATGAACGTGTACGTGTAAATTTGTAATAGAATGCAACGGTCGATTAGTAATCATCGTCGATTAATCTGTATTATTGAGAAGTTCGAATAATTAAGCGATCGCTCGATAGCTAACTTACTCGTGTGTGCAATCGATTCTACTTTCCTTCGAGTACACCGTTAGCTCTGCAATAATACAATATTTTATAAATTATTTATTTAATTGGAACCGACTAGTATTGACAAATCGGTGAAATCGGTTTTTAACCGTTGTATTTCAATGCGTGTTATTTATTACACAGAGTATTGAAGTCACTTTTATCAAGTGACACTTGCTCATTGATATAAAATTTAATATTGCGTTATTGATATAAAATAATTTTAATCGATGATGCAAGCGTGTTAGTAGACCTCGCTTTTAATTTTTGAGGAAATAAATATATTTTTGAATTCTATATATAACGAACAAAGTTACGGGAAATTTAAATTATTTAAGAGAGAAATGTGTGTCAATATTAAATTATTTTTAAAAGGAAAGAAAAGTTGTAAAACTATAAAGAATCTGGAGCGAACGAGCAGACGAATATGAATAAAAAAAAATGTCGAAGTGTGAACAAGACGTGAGGAAGCATTTAATTATTAATTTTCCTTATATTTTTTATAAGACGTACATACAAAATTATTTAAATGACATTTTTTCACTGATGTTCACTTTCGATGATGATTCACTTTTGATGTTCGCCGATACTCGACTTAAGAGACTCACCATTATAATACTTGCGAAGTATATCTCTCTGGGATATATGAAACTTTGTATCTCAGGTAACGGAAAGAGCAATCAGTAAAATGATCTGCGGTTTATTCTTCGTTTCCGGCCAATTTGACCATTAGAATTTCTAAAGAGCTTTTATTCGTCCTTTGATTTATAGAATTTCCATCGGTCGTTATTCGACAAAAGGCGTAGAAGGAGGCTTGCTTTCCTCTCTTAAAAAAAAAAAAGAAAAGAAAGAGCCAAATCGCCATCGCGTTTTTTCGATTTATCGGACAGTTTAACTCGCACATCTCGAGAAAGATGATCGAAAATTATCGCGAGACGACAATTTTCCAGGGGAGTCTTCGCAGGGCTCCCTCGTGTTTGCCTTTTGTCCACGAGGGATCGAAGCCGCTCTTGGCGTGCCTTATACGGGGACAAGAGAGCGCGAATCCGCCATCCCTCCTCTCCGACCCTCATCCTCTTCCTTTCTTCTCCCCTGCCCCTATTCTCTTTCGCTCTCTCGATTCATCTCTTTAACTCCTGGGCATCGGCCTCGCGTTCAGATGCCGCAAACATGTCACTCCTTATTTCGAGCGCTTATCTTTCGACAGCGCGCGAGATGGATATTCTCGCATACGAGAAATTAACACCGCGATGCCGACTCGCGTGACTCACATCTTTGCTTTGCATATTACACTTCGTTGCTATCGCAAATTATCGCAAATTGGTCCACATTGTTTCTATCAAAATAATGCAAAACATATGATCTTTTTTATATTATTTTAATCGCTCAAGATTAAAAAAAAATCCTTTCTCTTCTTTTATAATTTTCCGAAAATATTCCTTGGGCCAATTTTCAATATCGATTCACACGGCTGTAGCTCACTTCGATTACGTGGTCAGTCCGGTATTTATACCGGTGTGCACGTTTAACCGATACGCATCGCGCACACACACACATGCACGCATGACAGAAACGGAAAACGAGATAGAGGAAGATAGCGGCAAAACGCGAGGTGCGTTCGCAAAGTGCGTGTCGTTGCCTCGGTAACACGGCGTCTAGAATTCAAGCACAGACTCCGGTTCTCTGCTATTTTCGATGCCGCGAAAAACCTACTTCCTCTCTCGCTCTCTTCCTCCTTGCGTCGCAAAGTATTTGCATCTTTGCGGGAACCAACGCATCGCGTATGGCGCCGGCATTTTTTCCCAGTCTTTCACCCTAACTGAGCTCTCGTCGAATCTCGGAATCTTCAAATTCGATTCAACCCGTGCGTGTTTATTGGCTCTATTTTGGAGAAAAATTTTCACACGAGATAAAATAAAAAACTGTTCGATTAATATATACGCGATTATAATTGTGTGATTTATGGACTAATTTATTGATAAATATTGAATTTTTTGCCTTTTGTAATTGACGATATCTCATGACAATTTAATTTAATAGATTACTTTAAAAATCTCTACTATTAGTCAAAGAAATTATTAAAAAATGTTTTTTTGTACATGTTTAAAATTCAAATTATAAGATATTCGATGAGATATTGATCAGAGATATTTTAAAAGAATTTCATGAATTTTCTTTTTAATTATTTTATTAATTTCTATCTCGAAATTTTTAATATTAAATTTCTCAAGTTTCTCAATTATCTTCTTATACACTTTAAAAATGTCGTGTTATATAATGTCATTCATATAGATATATCGAGAAAAAAAATCGTAATAAAATTGTTCGATAAAAATCTTAATAAAATTGTTCGATAATGGAGACTCCGAATCTGAAGAGATTAATATAGATAAAATGTCTCGTTTTATACATACTGGTTAAAATCGATGTAATAGAAACGAAAAGCAGATACGTATCTACGATCATTGTCGGATTTATTTTCGTGTACTCGGCGTTGGAATCTTCAACGGTAATTGAAGGAAAACAAATCCGAATAGTTACGCTTGTGATACCGCTTTTGAAGTCTCAATTAACGCCGACGTAATCCGCCTCGACAAATGACGTTTCACACAAGGAAAAATATAAAGGTTCTCGTATCGAGAGAAAGAGAGAGACGGCTGCGATGACGGCTGCGAGATATCGCGATGCGTATTTTTATATGGCCATTAATTTTAATTAACGGAGACACATATCCTGCGAAAAATAAATTAAATCGCTTTGCTCCATTGCGATGACGCGACTTTCGTTCGCGAGATATAATTCCGAGGCGCAATGTCGCAAATCAGATATCGAAACCGGTATATTTACGGCAGGTCCAATTTTAGTATCGTACACGATGTCTTTTTGCGAAGAAAAAACCGATATTTCGACAGAAACATTCCGAATGATTCCGAAACTGGTTGTATCGAATATTTTTGCACATGGAGTTTCGAAATCTTTTTTATACCATATTTTAATATATCTAAAATATATAATTGTGTATATATTAATTTAATTATAACATATTTAATTATAATTATATTTTTATATAATATTATATATAATTATGTATATCTTTTATAATATAATTAATTATTTATGATGTAATTATGTTATAATTAATAATTATATTATTATTTTATTTAATTATATTCTATTACAATTATAATAATAATAATAATAATAATAATATAATATAATTATTGTTAATAATATCATTTATATGTATATATTTTTTTCTTTAATTTTTTTAATTATATATACATTTCTTTAATTTTGATTTATTAAATATAATCAGATATATAATATATACACTGCATTATATATTACAATATCGTTTTTTTATGTACTTGAATATTTGCGTTAAATTGTCAGAGCTTTTAAACCATTTATAATTTTTATACTTCCAATATATAAGTCAACATCATTAATATTAATACCTTTTGCCCTTGCTATTGACTCTTCGTCACTTCCCTTAATAGGATCATTAGGACCGTAGGGTGCACACTCTTTTAGAAGACGGAGAAGTGTGCATAGATTCTTGCCTGAGCCACTTGAAATTGAAGCGAGAATCGAGAAGCACTTTTTCTAATCTGTTTTCTTCGTTTTATGCTTTCGCGATTAAGTGCAACCGCTCTCGTTCTCTTGAGCACGCTCTTTTTGTTACACTCACGAAATCTCAAGTGCACGCATTTGCATGAGGAATCATTTGATCGAGTTAGATTAGGAAAAGAAATTGGTATAAAAAAAAGAGAAAACGCAAAAATAAACCGCTGATGAATTACGTACAAAGTTGAATGGAGAGTCTCCGGATAACTCAATCTCTATTCAATTTCTTTCAAGTCACTGAGTATTTTTTTAATATTTTAATTTTTTCATATTTTTAGTATAATATTTGTGTGGAAATTTCTCTATAATATTTTTAAAAACAAATATAAGACTTATTTTTCAACAAAGGCAAATCTTTATATATATTTATCAAAGAAAATATTTGTTGATTTATTTTATTTTGTCAAGAAATAATATTTTCTAATATTTATTATTTATTTATTAACAAAATAATATCTATTCGAAAAGAATTTTAGCAATTTTCTTTGATAACATGTTTAGTCGCTCGAAAATAAAATTATCATACCGTAAAAAATGTATCACAACAATAAATACGAGGGATTGGTCACTGAATTTCTGTACAAGGGCTAGGTAATTCAGCGGTAATCCAAAGGAAATTTTAGATAATCTAATATTAGGTAATCTTAAATAATCTGAGGTAAAGGTAATCCGTATCAAGGGTAATTTTTGTACACTATAACCACTAGTGATCAACCCCTCAAATAAATATCATTTTACTATTTTGAACTCGTGAAAGATACATTTTTACTCTCCCTTTACGAAGAATTAGACGTATATTTAGAAAAAATTCCTTTTATCTCTCTTGAATATACACGTTATTACGGAACAAGTCGATTCTGGGAAACGTTGTAAAAGTCTTCTCCAGGTTACACGGATCGCGCGACATCGAAATAGAGAATGCAGATCTCTTCTCGAGAGTCGCATCAATTATTAAAGAGAGCGTGTCTTTACAGACACGGTGATTGTCCTGCTACGAAAGTCGGAGAACCAGACGCTGAGCACGTTCAACAAGGTGTACAGCTCGCTGACGATGGTGAGCAGGCCCTTGATCCTGTCGCTCTATCAGACGCTGGTGGACTACGTGTCGCCCTCCAACACCCCGGACGATCTCCAGCAACCGTTGACGCGGGAGACGTTGCAGGAACATTTCCGCGACTTCTTCAAGAGTCTCTTCCCCATCGCCTATCGTATCATCCTCAGTCAGCAGGATCGCCAGGATTTCACCAAAGCGTTCAAGACCTGCCTGTACAACACGATGGACGACATACAGCCATTTGGCGACTTGCCGCAAGATACTTATAAGAAGATCAGCAAGAGCCTAGAAGCTACCAGAGTGCTGATGCAGGCTCTAAGTCTCGGCAAGACTTTTCTTGACAAGACCGACAGCGTATTATTCCCCGCCGACAGTAGCAACAATCCTCAACAAGAGGCCTGTTATAACGCCCTGCTCAGGATGACCTATTGTCCAAAATGCAAAGGAATCGGAAAGGATGTGCGGTCCTGCAACGGTTTCTGCATGAATGTAATAAGGTGAGTCATGGTTGATTTATGAGAAAAGTTTCAAACATTTCCGAATATCCCTTTTTTTCATGGATATCGAAGTGGGTGTGACAAATCCTTGTCTCTACAATGGAGAACGCGGTAAATCAATCGAATAACGCTTTTGTACCTTTCTCCTCTTATAATTAATTTTCCTATTGAATTGTTGAATTGATAATTATTATAATTATTTGAATTGTGATAATTATTATATAATTATGTTATAATAATTAATATCTCGCGGATCGAGAAGTTATATACAATATTTTTCCAATTGAGATTATTTGATAATTATTTGTTATAGAGAAATTGTCATAATTACTATATAAAGAGAGAAAGAGAAAAAGCGATTTCTGATAGATTTGTGAAATAATCACGCATGATTATCATATGATAATAGCATAAAATAATAGAAAAAAATATGTAAATGTTGCAGAGGCTGCCTGACACAGCCAGCGTACGAGTTGGATCTCGCATGGTCCGGTTACGTGGAAACGGTCGGGAGGCTCGTCGCAGTGGTGGACAACGATAACAATCCTCTGGAACTGAACATCAAGAATGCCGTCAGAGATTTGGACACCCGCATTTCGGGGGCCATTATGTACGCGATGGAGAGAGGCCCGTCGCTCGAGGAGAAGGTAAGTGCGAGAGTATTTCGTATTCATATTCAACAGGCTAGCTCGATCCGCTCGGCCGTTGGCGTCTGGGAATTTTGATGACAGGTGCAAAACTAAGGTTCTCTGTTTTATTTCAATTTTTATATTTATAACTTGTGCGCAAATTGGACTTATTGATGTTTGTGAAGATAATGACTACTTTTCAATATAGTCTTCGAAAAGACTGATGCACTTGTCTCACCTTGGTACGAATTTTTGAAGATTCCCTCTCGATAAAAATTAAAAACTGAGTAATAAAACTGAGAACTTTAATTTTTCTACCCTAGTATATTCACAATGTTTCGGAAAGTAAGAATTCTTAGAAGCATACATAATACATTCTGGAATGTTTAAAATATTTCAACAAAATTTTTACGCGAACATTTTACATTGTTTTTCAGCGAATAATAATAGACGTGTGATATATCGATAATCCGATAATAGGCTAAATATCTCGAAGTAACTACTTTTGAAACAATAATTTAATAGTTTAATTTTAAATTTCATTTTATTCTGTTACCTCTATATCTTCATATATTTTTACAATCGTATCGATAATATCGATATGACACAGTTTGCTTGAATCAATATCAATACAATATAATTAATTCGGATATCTAAAGAGTAATTTTTTTATTAAGAAGACAAATACCATGATTTTAATATATTAAATATTTACATATATCGCACACATCGTAATCGCTAATATAATATAAAATAGAATTAAATAATAAAGAAAAGAAGAGAGAAGCAAAAATAACACGAATAAAAGCTTAATAAATTATAATTGAGAGATAAAAACAATTTATGTGAGATAAAAACATAGGAATTTTCTCTTACAATATCGGGTGCACTCCACGAGCTATTATACCGTTTCACCGCTCGCTCCTCTTTTCCCCGACTTCCATTCGTCTTCCATACAACGCGCCACCTTATTCCCCATATTATCATCCTCGAGACAATTCTTCGTTCGGTGAACACGCATAAGTTATGCCCTCGCGCCATCGTTCCCCTCGTTGCCCTCCCTCGCCCTCCGCGTCATTCTCCTCTCTCCTTCCTCCTCATCTCCTCCACCTACCTACCTACACCACGATTTCTCGTCCCTTCGTTCCGGTTCTCGACCCCAAGTCCCGACGAAATGGGCCGCTCCGCTCGCGCGCGCGCGCACGGAACGCAATTAAAAGTTTCTCACACGGGCGGTCACGCCGTGCCTCGCCGCGACGACAGAATCGATCCTTCGCTTAGAAGCCAGATTCCCGCTTGTCGTCTCTTCTCTGCGGTTCTTCCTTCCCGTTCCCACCGAAATCGATTCGCGGTTGCCAATTGTCCTCGGTCGCCCCATTTCGCCTCGACTAACTTCGCGATTCTTGCAACTCTGCCTTAGATATGAAACGCGTTTATGTTTTTGTACTTAATTTAGATTCTCTCAAGAAAAAAATACGATCGATGATCCAACCCATCAATTTCTTCGAACAGCTGATTTCTGTCATTCTCCGTAGATTCATTTTTGTAGGAAGCGCTCCGAAATATTTAACTCGGATTTTAATTCAAGACTTACCAAACAGCTGATTTCTGTCATTTTTCGTAGGTTCATTTTTGTAGGAAGCGCTCCTAAACATTTAATTTGGATTTTAATCTAAGACGTACTAAACAGCTGATTTCTGTCATCCTTCGTATTTTTGTAGAAATCGCTGCGATACATTTAATCTATATTTTAACCCGAGAGATTTAAGAATGTTTACTTGCAAATTTATATAAAGATAAATAATTTCGAAGAATGTCGATGATACAATATACCTTGTTTTAACTTGACGTAGCCAATCGTGCGACTCTCAGGACAGAAGATATTTGATTATATTCGTCTCTAATCGCGAGAGTCTTATCGCGCATCGATTTCGGACTCGCGAACAAAGGTCTACCTTTACGAACCGAAGTAGAATCAAAGGGGAGCGCTCCGAAATATTTAACTTAGATTTTAATCCAAGACTTACCAAACAGCTGATTTCTGTCATTTTTCGTAGGTTCATTTTTGTAGGAAGCGCTCCGAAACATTTAACTTGGATTTTAATCCGAAACTTACTAAACAGCTGATTTCTGTCATCCTTCGTATTTTTGTAGAAATCGCTGCGATACGTTTAATCTAGCTTTTAACCCGAGAGATTTAAGAATGTTTACTTGCAAATTTATATAAAGATAAATAATCTCGAGGAATGTCGATGATACAATACACCTTGTTTTAACTTGACGTAGCCAATCGTGCGACTCTCAGGAGGATATATTCGATTATATTCTCCTCTAATCGCGAGAGTCTTATCGCGCATCGATTTCGGACTCGTCGAATCGCGAACAAAGGTCTACCTTTACGAACCGATATAGGACCAGAGGGGGAGGGGGAGCGAGAGTGGCGGGGCCCCGTGAGAGACCGGCGGCAGGTCCCCCGTTCGTACCTGTTGGTACCCACGTGTGTATGAGTGCGTACGTGTACGTGTGCATGCCTGTGTGTTTCTACCTACACCCGATACCGCACGTATAGACCTGTTCGACCCGCTGCATTCAGAGGGTCCTCTCTCCTTCTCTCTCGCTCGCACTAATCATTCCCGGCGGTCGGCGGCCCGGGCGCATTCTGCGAGCATTACGTGTCTGCATTCCACGTGCAGGCCCTCGATCTCCCTTTTTCACCGCGGCGGCCGTGGGGGCCCCGGGGATCGTTAAGGTAGCACCTTAACGGCCTTTTTACGAAAAGGCGCCCGACGAGGTGTTCCCCCGCATCCCCGTGAATGTCCCTCATTATTATTCATCCCGCGGCGCCCCGCGCGCCGTATATATACACGAGAACGTTTAACTTATTCCGTCCCGACCGACGGGTAGTCTCTCTCTCTCTCTCCTCCTTTTTTTTCTGGTCTCTATCGGGAGAGCAGTTCGACAAAAGTCGCGTTATACCCCCTGTACCCGCTCCCCTACCTCAGTTCCGGATTAGCATGGGAATTCTGTTGTGAGACGAGAGGCGGGGGAGAGGCCAAAGTAAAAGGGATTAGCGAGACGAACCTGACACAGACCTGGTAATCTCTCTGTTGAATCTACAAGGGATCTTGTTATTTTTCCCTGTAAATCATGTAAATTGTAATGAATAGAACAAGAATTTCTCGAACACGGAGGATCTCGTGGTCGGATGAAAAAGAAAAGAGATAATGCTCTCGTTATTGGCGAATTTCTCCCTTAATGTCAGCGATCTTTTCTCGAGCGAGGAATATTTTACTATTTGTCGCGACTTTTGTCGACGACGGTTGTTGAATTATGCGCGGGAATAAGAATGTTGAAGTTTTTGCATAAATCTGACATTGAAGTCAGCTGAGCAGAATTCCGACGAAATTTCAATTCTAGTCAAATCATCTCTCTCTCGGGACTTTAATGAAACTATTTGAGAAGAACTTTATTTTAAAATCAAATTTTTTTTTATTATGTGTTATTATGTGTTCCTTATTTATTTACGTAAATATAGACAGAGTAGAAAAGTCTCTATTTTACTTATTAATATGAGAAAAAAACACTAATAAGATTTCGAATAATTTTATTAATTTATATAATTGTATGTGCCATCCGAGATTTCTTTGATTCTTTCTAGAATAGTACAACTTTTGAAGCATTATCTCTTTTCTCAAGTGACTCGTTGAAATAGTAAACGCAAATTACTCTCGAGCATCGCGCTATTTGACTGAATTGCTCGAGGGAGGGAATTCCTCCTAAAATCCTCTACGCGCGATCTGTTTGTCTTGAGTGACGAAGACGAGTGAGTGTCCGTCCTTATGTAGGATCGTCGTTTCCTTCGCGGATCCTTCGCAAGTCTTGGCAAAGAAACATCCTTTATCCCCGGTGGCGCCTGAGATCCTTACAACCTCGCTCGAGCGCTTCCATAATTGGGCGAACACGAAAAAGGAGGCATTGTCGTTTTCTTCCCTCCTTCACGGCCTCCTTCTCAAGCGGAATTAATCTTTCGTCGTTATATTCGTCCTGTTGCGTTCTCTTTTTCCTACACCCACATTTCGCGACACAAAGACATTCGTTTTAGATCGCGATCAGTCTCACTGAGATTTTTTTATTTCCGGAAACGCATTTCCGGATTAAGTGGACTTGTGTAGATATGTCAGGTTCTTAAATCGAATTCTTTTTATTTAAAGAAAGATATGGGAAATAATTGCAATAATTGTGCAATAATTTATCGTTAATAATTGTTATATTTACTTTTAATTATTTATTTTGCTTATAATCTTGTATCTTTCTAATATTTCGATTCATTTATGTCTGAAGATTTAATGATACGATGATACGTTTTCTTCATGGCGTTGTAAATCGTTCGAATTTAGATTTAACTCGCACATAGTTATCCATGTTTGACCCAGATCCGTGATGAACAGATTACCATGTAATTTAGGCAAACGTATTTACATCTTATCCGGATTCAATCGCTTAATTCGATCTTGGGAATATGTTAGATCAATTTGGATATTGCATGTCGTTGCTAATAATTCCGCTTTAATAGAAATTTAATAAGCTAAATGTCAATCTCGGATAATTGCTTTCGAGGCAATAATTTAATAAGTTTTAATTTTATTTCATTTCATTTCTCGCTCTTATTTTATTATTTCTGTATTATTTCTCTCTCTCTCTTTCATTTACAAGTATTGATTATTTGCTTGAATAATCAATACGATATATAATTGATAAGATCAGACTGTTAAAGAGTAATTTTTTTATTTAGAAGAATATCTACGCTCTTAAATATATCTACATCATTTACATTAATATAATATAAAATAATTAATATAATAAAGAAAGAGAGAGAAGCAAAAATAATATTAATAAAAATTTGATAAATATTACAGTTAAGAGAAAAATAATTTAAAGATCTATTAAAAAATTCAATTTTATGAAAGAGATACATTATATATCGTATTATTAAATTATCGAAGACAAGAAAATCGATCCGGTGATACATTTCACATGTGTTCATATGTGTCGATAATCCGATGTCGAGGACGAAAGACATGTTCTTGGCGATCCCGCCCAGATGATTCGATATCGATGACACATGTATCCATATTTATGTGCATCTTTGACGATAAATGTCTATATTGGCGCGGAAATCACAGTATTTTTCATCCTTTCTGGTCCTGGTAGTCTCTCCCTCTCTCTCAATCTCTTCTTTCTGCCTGAAGACAGATATATGACGGACCGAGCCACAGTTTCTCTGGCTTGGACCCAGCCTCCTACGCGGTCGATATAATCATCCAACGAGAAACAACGCGTGCATACTATAAAATCGCGAGAGGCAGGGGAGAGGGAAGAAGAAGGAGGAGATGATGACGATGATGATGATAATGATGATGATGATGATGATGATGATGATGATGGAGGAAGTGGAGAAGAGGCATTGGCACTCTGCCGGGCAAGGAATCAATGACCCATTCCTCCATCAGTATTTTCGGTGCCTACTTCGGATAATTGCGTGCTCCACCGGCCGCGAATACGCACGACGAACGTGTAACTTCCTTCCCTTGGTCCTCCCCCTTCTCCGTTTTCTCGTCCCTCGATCGTCTTCGTCAACTTTGGCGAACTAGTAGAGCCAACTCTAGCAAAAGTTGCCTGCTAGAAAAGCTCTAGCGAAAGTGAAATCCCCTTAACCTTAAGAATTTTTCAATTGCTTTCTCGCAAATCTCGATATTTAATCCGGGATTTTTTTTTATTGAGATTTCATTGAAATTAAATAAATAATAATAATAATAATACAGGGTGTCTATTCCCTGAAAAATCTGAAAGTCTCAGAGGTTTCTTTTGAAATTCAGGAAATTTTCATGAAATTTTATTGAAACTCGGAGAATTTTTTTAAAAAATTCTCTCTTTGATAAATACTCAATGTTTTTACAAAATATTGAATACGCAATATTTTTTACTGTAATTTTAGCATTAAAATATAAAAATGTTATGCAAGTAAAAAATATTTATCTTATTCAATTTTTTTCCAGTACATTTGAAAATGTACGTTTGAAACTCAAATAATTCTGTATTTTTTTTTGGTATAAATATAAAGAAAACGATAAAAAATTTCATTTTAAAACGTTGCAAAGAATCTTTAAAATATTTTCTGGAATTTAGAATGAAAATAAAAGAATATCAGGCAATTTTTTAAGATTTAAATAGACACTCTGTAATAACAATAATAATAATAATAATGATCTTTGCGAGAGAAAGAGAAGTAGGTCGAGAATCAGTGGGTGTGACTCAACGAATCATACCATTGGAAGATTACCGTTTAAATCTTTGATCGAGTGCTTACGTAGAATCTTCAAAATCTGCAGGTTACTCGCCTATATATTTTTGCGAGCTTACACGAGGTATGAGCTACAACGTGGTGGAGCCCATGTGGCTCTTTAAAGCTCGTTGCCTGTCAATCCGCGAGTTAAACTTATGACGAGCATAAGCGAAACACGTGCCTGCAGTACTCCAGCTTTAGATTTCGACACTATAGCGTTCATCCCCCCGTTTCCGCGAACATTGAAATGTAGCGCGCACCTCTTTAGATCTATCTTTAGATCTCGGTTAAAATCGAGATAAACGTAATATCGATTTTCCGCGAGCAGAAAATTCCCGATAGCGAGATCCGAGATCCGAGATATGCGCATGAATATGAATCGTTTCGTTGAAGATTTATAGTTAAGGTGCCATTGTGATCGGAATATGTTCCGAGAAATCGATGGCTCGTCCCAGACTGATGTCACGATTTTATTTCCGCGGGCGGTATTAGATAGTATCTCCTTTGACTACGGTTCCTCGAAGTGATTTCGCAATCATCGAGTCTGGAAAATTTATAAGAAACGCTTTATTTTTCCGTTTTCGCAACATGACTATGTGTTTTCTATGATGACACGTTTCCTTCTTCGGCGTATTTTGTCGTTGAACTTTGCGAAATTTCGCGACAGACGTTTCCGCTGAAAATAGTTCGGCAAATGTGAAACGTTAAGAAAGGGGGATTTCGTAACGCCACGGTTTATGTTACCAAAGTTACGCTTCTCTGGTATTTTTATTACCCGAGAACTTCATAAAATTATTTTTTATTTCTCATACAAATAACTTGACAGTTAAAATATAAAGGAGCTTTAAAAAATATATATATTTATTTTATCAATAATTCTGTAAAGTAAATTTATTTTACATATTTTTAATGAAGCACAAAATTATAAGAGAAAAAATGAAGCTTTAAAAAATATATACATTCATTTTATAAAAACTTCTGTAAAGTAAATTTATTTTACATATTTTTAATGAAATTATAAGAGAAAAAAATAAGCCTTCCTCGAGAATCCTATGATAAAAATTTACTGAATTTGATAGCAATCGTACATAAGAGATGAAACTATCGAGAGAAGCCATCAAAATTGATAATGGCACAAGGATTCATCTCTAAAAGATCATTGGAATAAGAAAAGTGGAAACAGCGGTCTTAAAAGGGAATTCGAGCGGACCTGTCGTACCTGAGGAAGCCTTGTGTGTGCTTCTCTTGTCTCTCTCTGCCTCTTTCCGCTTTTCTCTCTCTCTTTTTCTCTTCTCTTCTCTCAGTATGTCCCTTCCATGCGTTTCTTCGCTTGCTCGTTGCGTTCTCCCCTTCCTCTTTCAATCCGCATCTCTTTCCCCTCTTCTCCTCTCTTCCTCACTCGATCGTTGCATCTTGTCGGCTCGTCGGGATGAATCTGGGAGGGAGCGAGACGGAATATGGAATAGCCGAAGAAGGAAGACCACCGATCGAGAAAGGGCGAGAGGAATGCAGAGCGAGGGCTCGCTGTTGCTATGTGTGTACCGGTCGGTTGAGCGAGCGAGCGCCAACGCATCGACGACAATTTTTCCGTCCTGGACCGATGTCCTGGACCCAAGTCGCGACCGCTCCTGCCTCCTCTCTTCCATCTCCTCTTCTTCTTTTCCGCCGCTTCTTTCTCTCACCGTCCTTTTATCTCCGCGTTACGCTGTAGCGTCCTATGTAGCTTATCTATTATGCGTGACTCGTACGCATATTCGCGAAAGAAATCTATCTGTTTTCTCCAAAACTTTATAGAGAGAAAAGTGGAATCCTACATCGGATGGAAAAAAAGTCGCAAAGATCATTCATCTCTTTTTTTTTATTAATTTTATAAAGTTCGAAAGAAGTGTTAAAAGAGGGCGAGAAATTAATATTACGATTTATTCGAAGATCAATAAACGTATAACGACCAAGCTCTTAAAATGGAGAGGAAGGAAAGAAAAAAAAAAGGCGAGAGGGGAAGGAGAGAAGGACGAGGCGAAATTCGCTAGAAGAAAACGGAAGAAGGGGTCTCTAGGGTTCGGTCTCGAGGGAGAGAAAGACGATGAGGACGAGGGGCGGCGAGCGGTGCAGGCGGCGAGGGGCGCGCACCACCTTCCCGGCGCGCCCATTGCATTCCACGCATCCTTCGCCGTTTGCGGGCCGCTTTGACTCGGGCCGACCGGCCCGAGTGTCCGAGGATCGAACTCTCTCGAATACTATCGATCGTAGTCATTTTGCGGGACCGACTCGAGCTCGCTCGTGCGTCTTATTCGAGGAAGACCTGCCTCGGGAGTCACTCGAATCGGTCGCGCCTAGAGAGAGAGGAACGACGAGCCTCCTCTCTCTCTATAATTCATAGTCTTATGTAATTAGAGAAGTGTAAGTACAGGACTGTTTAATTATTTATTTATTATAATTATTACTTACTGTTTAATTATTGTTTTTAATTACTGTTATTATTGTAATTCCGTCTTATTAGTATTTTTTTTTTATTATTAGCGATAGATTTATGAGACAGGTGGCAGGATTAATGTTTCAAATTTTTAATCTATTATTTAGATCTAATTTTTATGTTTAATTTTTAATCTATTTTAATCAGGATTACTGTTTAATTACTGTTTTTAATTACTGTTATTACTGTAATATTCCGTCTTATTAGTATTTTTTTGATTATTAGCGATAGATTTATGAGACAGGTGGCAGGATTAATGTTTCAAATTTTTAATCTATTATTTATATCTAATTTTTATATATATTTAATTTTTAATCTATTATATATAAAATAATAATTATATATATTAAATTATATATATTTAATTTTTTTAATCTATTAAATTATAGATTTTAAAAGTCCTTTTGAGAGAGAAAGAAAGAGATATTATTGAATGTTAATCGATGCCATGGGAATCGCTGAACGCGAGTAACCGCCCGATTTCTTCGCTCAGCCACCCATCCCCAGGTTCGCGAGGCTGAATATCCCGGCGTTATCTGCGATCTCTGCCGCAGACGACGGCGGTTACGATTCTTTCTTTAATCGAGCTCGAACCGAACGGTGAACGCGCGCTTCTGACGTCATCGCAGCTAAATTGGTTGAACTTTGAGCCGCTAAGCGATCATCCTATCGTCGTCGTCGTCATCGTCGTGGTCGTCGTCGTCCTCGTCGTCGTCGTCGTTGTCGTCCCTTGCTCGTCTCGACCAACGCTCGAGGAATCTGTCGCGTGTTCGTGCCCAAAGAATTTTTTCGGATAATTATATCTAAAAAAAAACCTTACAAAGGTTAAAAAAATCAACCGACACGATAGTGATAGATCCGATAAATTGCACTTCATACGCCAAAATTATTTTACTTCGCATTATGAATATTGCGTTTGTATTTTTATTTATTTACTTTTATTATCATGCAACGCGCCGACAATAGTAAAATAAACTAGAGAAAGAGAACGGTGCTTAATAACGAAATATTATTTTGCAAATTGTTTCTGAAGAAATCGCGAGGGATTACAAGGTGCTACTCCTTAGAAACACATGGAAAACTTGTTCAGAGATTTTATACCTGGCAAAATCAGGGAGAATTCTTATGGAGTTTTATTGAACCTTAGAAACTTAGACAATTTAAAGAAAAATTCTCTCTGATAATTTTATTTTTATTGTTAACGAGATAATCCGTTAAATCAAATTGTGAATAATATGTTTAAAATATTTTAAATACTACAGATACATATCTATTTCTATTTACATATTTAATATCTTAACAAAATATTGAATATGCAATGCATATTATAGCAATTTTTAGTAATAAGAAAAGTAAATTTGTTATGTAAATTAAGTTGCTTATCTTAGAAAAAATATTCAATCTTTTCATTTACAAGTCTACCACTTGAAACTCAAATGGCTCAGTATTTTTCCTTCGTATGAAAAACACACGTACATATTCTACATACATTTACAAATCTAGCACTTGAAATTCAAATGGCTCTGTGTTTTTCCTTCCTATGAAAAACAAATTAAAAAACAGATAATTAATATAATAGGAGGACTTATTTTATAAAATGCATTAGAAGATCGTTAAAATATTCTTTTTATCTGGAATTTTAAACAAAAATATTTAAAAGACCAGAAAATTCTTTCAGATAATTTTTTTTATAAAATTTGAATAGACATCATGGATTAATAACTTGAGCAAAAAAACGATGATTCGACATAATGGCCGCATATCATTCGTATATCACTCCGGGATATCGAGTGTAGGAGATGTCTGATGCGAGTCCACTCGATGTAGACGTCGTCGCCGTGCATTCTGGAAGGCACGAAATAGGTATAGCACTTTATATTCTTCGCGCATACACAAGAGAGATAAATATGTGTGCGACGTACGGCACGTGTGTGTGTATGTGTGTGCGAGTCGAGGATCCTTGGAATCGGTATTGTCTCTCTGTAGTAGGTGGAACAGGATGCGTTATTATTCATCAGCGGTTGAGGCGCGATCCCGCGTTCCCTCCACTGAAGGAGTATTATTACTCATGTCGTTTGTCGTCAATCCAGGAAATCTCAATTTCGATCTCAGTCAAGTACGATATCACGAGAAATCCTCGATCTCAATTTGCGAATGACAATTTCCTTGATCGATCTGATATTTCTCTCTTTCTCAAGGGAAATAGATAAGATTATAATTTTCTTAGTCAATATTTTAGCATTAAAATTAATATATATATATTTTTTTACATTATCAATTTTAATGCTAAAATATTGACTAAGAGAATTATAATCCAATCATAATAATTATAATCTTTTAGCGTTAAAATTGATAAAAGAAAAATATATATATATTTTTTTTACTTTATCAATTTTAATGCTAAAAAAATTATGCAAGAGAATTATAATCCTTTAGCATTAAAATTGATAAAGTAAAACAAAAATATATTTTTTTACTATATATTTTTTTTATTTTATCAATTTTAAAGCTCAAAAAATATATATATTTTCTTTGTCTGAAGAAAATATTTTTGCGTACTGCATGTGATTAAATTATGCGAGAGAGTAATTGAATAAATAAATTATATAGAGTTTGTCTTTTTAGAGCTCAGCTGACATTTAATATTCGAATAAAAAATTGTAACTTGCCTGTCTCTCTTATCTCGATGAATATATCACGAATTGTCATCCCAAATATTTTTCTCTCGAACGATAATCCAGTGAAATAGTTGTTCCATTTCTATATTTGAATCGCACGCGCATGTTGCATATCAATTATCCGGTTGCTATCTTTGCGAAAGGAGGCTTCTCGTCTCTTATCCAACGAACGAGATCTCCTCGTGCTCGGTTTCACGGGCATGTTCGAGCACTCTTCTCTCATCCGCATCCGTTCCCTCGGTGGCTCGGTTATCGATATAGTTTATCGCTGACATGGATATCGACGAGACGAGGTATCGATACCCTCAATTACCACCCTTGTCGCCGAATGCGCGGTAAAAGATCGATGTATCATCGGGAGATGTATTTCCTTTTGACCGAAACCGTGCTCCACTTTTATCTCACGCTGAGTGAGAAATTTAATTTTGAATGACAATTTAAAATTAATTTCACAGCCAGACGCTTTGGAAATATATTCTTTTTTTATTCTATGCATTCATCATGAATCCTCTGCTTTTTAGATTCTATTTAGGTGTTTTCTTTCATTTTAAAAAATTGAAATTATTTGGTCCATTAATTTTCAAGGCATCCGTCACACCAACTTTGAACAGTGTTTTGAGAAAAACACGTTAATTGTGCAGGCTTATTTCAAGACTCACGCGTTATCCTATTCAAGGTTTTATAACTTTGTCAATTTTGCGAATTTTTCAATAAAGTGAAACATACATTCTTCGGACATCTTATTTTCAGAAAATGTAAAGAAAAATCGATTCTTCTGGCTCTTTAAAGTAGACTTAAGTTGATTCGATTCCCAAATTCGGTAGCAAATTCGCAGCTAAAGCACATAATTTGGAGTATGATCCTCTGATCTTTTCTAAACGCGTTATAAATTTTTAGCTCCCGATTAGCTCTCTGGAAGATCCTGAGTTATTATTCCTCGCACAGGCGCCTTTCTCGAGATATTATTCGATGCGTGCGAGCGAGCGCGACCAGCGTTAAGCGATAACATCCTAATCTTCTAATCTGCCTCGTTTGTCCCACGAGTGAGAAGCGGAACTCATTGTCGCCACTTGTCGTAGAACGGGTCAAGGGTAAAGTCGGGGGAGCAGAGTCTTTGCGTGTAGGTGAGTGTGGGAGGGAGACGCGCGCGCCAAAGTTCTCTCGATAAGATTCCACAGCGATTCATTCACAGCTGATAGTGTCATCTCGTCCGGTTACAATTTGGAAGATCTCTCTCTCTCTCTCTCTCTCTCTCTCTTTCGATGCGGTTCTCAGAGACGATGTAATCCTTGTTCCTCGATCATATCTCGCGAAGCATGAAAGAAGGGTTCTCTTCTGCAATTAGATTTTCAGAGATCTCTCCTGCAAAGTCGGATGGAACATGTGCGTTTTAGAAACTGCGAATATATGCTATCGGAATCTGCTATGAGAATCGAATAAACTTAAGGAATTGAAGAAACAGCGAGAGAAATCATATTATTAATTTAAAAAGATAGAATTAATAAAGAATTTTATTCTGAAATACGTGAAATTCTTGAAATGTTGGAAATACTTGAGTATACTTCTGAAATTAATATTAAATTGTTATTCACAATTTTTTATATTTTTTTGAATATACGATATCCGAAAAACTTTTAAATTTTATTGAGAAATATGCAAAATTGATGAAGTTAGAAGACTTTGGGATAATGGACTTAGAAATAGATCCGTCAAATTTTAAATGTGTTTCTCTCAAAACACTATTTCCAAAGTTGGTGTGACGGCTATTTTGAAAATTAACGGATCAAATTTTAAAAAGTAGAAAGATCACATCATCAACATAAGATAAAAAAGTAAAATATAAATAAAGAATTTATTTAAAAAAAGCACTTGATTATGAAATATTAACTACATGACGAGACAAGAATAGAGAATACTAGTTGCGATCGAAAGGAAATAATATTTCCTGCGAAAGAGCTATAAAGTTAATGTATTGTTTTAAAAAATATGCAGAGATATATATCTTCTTATCTTAATAATGAGTTTGCCTTGTTCATAATTTATTTTTCTACAATTTAAATTTTATTTACATATTCATTTATATATTTCACTGAATATCCATATTTTTTATACTTGCTTATATAATTGATGCGCAATTTATTTGCAAACTTTTTACTAGGAAGAACATAATATCCTTATCTTTTCCTTCCTTCTTATGGGAGTAAAGAAATAAAAGAGAAGCCATTAAATCATTAAATTAGCCATTTAAATCATCTATAGCGCTGATATTCTTCAAATACACAAGCATCTATACATTTTAAAATTTCCAACTGCAGCTCCTCTTTTATACAAAATTGATATGTCATTGAGAAATATTCATTTTTTAAGAAGTCATTAAAAAGGCTTTATACTATCAATCAATGCAACAGACGAATGTAATTCATATGCACTGTATTATTATTTTTGATGACTACTCTCGTTTGTGGGACACAATATACGAAATTACAATTTACAAAATTCTAATGAGACGCTGTATCGTACAGTTGATACGGTTGATTAAAGTCTTCTCGGTGGATATGAAGTTCATTTCGCTTCAGTATTTCGTCTGCTTCGTTCGAGTAGTTTCGTAGAGAGAAGGAGGAGAAGAGAGAAGGAAGAGTCGCGCTTCTCTCTCTTTCTCTCTCTCTCCGGAAAGAGAGAGAAAGGGAGAAAAAGAAAAAATGGGATATTGAGGAGACGAGACGAGAGGGCGAGCGACGTTTGAACGCCCACGCGTGCCGTCTTAATTACGCTGGACCGGCCGGTTTTACGATTATGCCGCCTCGAAGAGCCCAACCGTCGTGCCATCGGTGCCCGGCTCCTTTTATGGGCCGCGTTAAAAAGTAATTAGGACAGAAAGGCAGCGCGGGAACCGCGATGTCAACGATAACTTTAATGATTATTGTATAAACGTGTGCGACACTCGATGGCTGATAGGATGATAAGAGGATTCGCTAAAGATGGAGAGGAGGATCAAACGATCTTCCAGCTTAGTAAAAATTACAAAACTAAGCCTCGATAACTTGTGCCATGGTAAAAAATTTTTAGCGGACTATTTTTTGACGAAATTTTCTATTTAAAACGTTATGTCTTTAAGAGAGAATTAAAAATTTAGGAACCATCGAGTAAAGCTGACGAGCAGTGAATTATATGTGTATATTCATTGACATCAAATTGATTTATGATATCGATGATAATAATGAAAGAAGAATGGAAGAAGCGATAAAAAATTGAAACACATTAAAGAGGAATAAGCTTAGTAAGATTGATGAAATTGATAATTGGAGATAATAAGAAATATTTTACATTACATTTTCAAAGAAATTCTCACAATTCATTTATGTGTCATAAAATGCATTTAGATTAAAATTGAGTGAAATACAATAATTGCAAAACATTTCAACAAACTTATCATGTGTCAATTCCTCATAAAATGTATGTTTTTATCACAAAGAATTATTTGTTCATAAAAGATTGCGATATATCTCATTAAATAAAATAAAATTGCAAAGAAGAAAAGCTTTATATATTTTAAACGCAATCTACAAAAAAAGAAATAAAATATTAAAACACTTTTATTCTACAAAAATTATTTCACTATAAATGTTTGTCCAAAAATGAGCAAACTTTTTATAATCTAACAATTTTTTTATTTCGGTGGGAAAATAGTAGAGGACTGTCGTTTCGAGAGAAAACGCTTTTATCTTTGCAATTGAACTTTTCGACGAAAGAGCTTTAAAGCTTTTTAACTTTTGGAGCTCTCCATATGTGAATCTTTAGTCCTTTTTCGGTGAAATTACGCTTGTTTGAGGAACATGTTTTTTGAAGAATATGATTTGACAATTTTGTACGTGATCGCAATGTTTCATATGTGACTTACAAAATAACAATCTGCAACTTAAGCTGCTCGAAATATCGCTACTCCCTGTACGTGATCGTTGTGAATGCACCTTAGATTATCTCAGGTTCGTGCACACGTACACGTACAGACACATATATACGTATGCGAGGTTGGCGTGCGGAGAAGAAGACGAGAAAAGTTGCGCTTTTGGCAAGCCACGTTTCGGGCTCTGGACAGCTCAGACAGACATTACATTATAAAAAGACGCGCGTTACTATTTTTCCGGCAAGTCTTGCGAAATCCTAAAACGATGCCGCAGAAATATCATCATCAGCTGTCGTAAAGTGTCTCTACGCTTTAGAAAAATATTCGGGAAAAAGACAGTAATTTCCAAGACAAGTTTTCGAACGCGCGACACAATCTCCTCCAAGATGCAATCGTATGTGTGTGTCTTGATTAACGCGTGAATAACGCACCGTGAACGCGATCGAGTGTAAAAACTGTCACATGTCACCTATTAAATTGTCGAGAAATTGACATCGTTCGAAACGGGAACGAGTCGTTTCGCAGGCGACACTTTCCAACGTGGTTTGCTCTCTTGTGCGAGCCGGTCTTTATGCGTACACGCATAGCCAGGTGTAGCGACATTGACGTGCGGAGTCAGACACCTAGCGAGTGTCCCCGTTCATTATCCGTGAATTTTTTTCCTGTCTAGAATTCGATTCGATCTTTTCCTTAGCTGGAACGAACGAAGTCATTTGGCATATTATTAATGTTCAAGGTTGACTGAAAAAGTCTAGTGAGTTGAAAAAACTATGGTAAACTCGTCAGGTGTTTAGTGTCTCGCGGATTTTATACAATGGAATATAAACGGGCAAAAATGATAAAAATGATTAATATGTAATGCTACAATATATTTATATAAATTTATGCGGAAAGATAATAATTTGTTTTAGTTATTAAATTATATTAATCATTATATACTTTAAAAAACGAAATCAGTATAATATTTTTTTTATTCAAAATTAATAATAGTCTTTAATATTCTAGAATCTATTCTTAAATAATTCAGAGTCCATTAATATTTCGATACCTCTTCATATGATTACTCTCGTAATATTTCCATATGAATATGTGTGAACGATTTCTTGAATCGGGCTTAATGTTTCAGGTGAGAAAGATGTGCGGTCGTGCGGAACTGCTACCTTCGGACGACGTAAACCCAGTGTACTCGAATGCAGCTGCGAAATCGTCCGTGTCACTCGGCAAGGTGCACGCAGCTGCGTCGTCGTCGTTAACGTTCCTCGCGCACGACGACCTGCTGGAGAGACTGCACAAGCAAATAGGTAACTTTATGGCGAGCTTCGAGACGTCCCGCTTCTTCTACATGATGCTAGCGGACACGATCTGCGAGGAATACCCCCGCAAACATTGCTGGAACGGCGAACGCATCGGAGAGTGAGTGCACAATCTTTTTCATAATTCCTTACTCGAGATTTGTCTTCTTAAAAGGATAGGAGAGATTAATACTCAAGCTTAAGCTCCGGGATCGTAGGATCTATGCGCAAATTTGCAAAGGCGTTAAATTATATCAAGAATTAATAAGACTTAACTTTGATAAATATGTAAATTTACTCTCCAAGTACGTTATCGTGTCAGGTACAGAGCCAACTTTTGTAATAGAAGAATAATTCGTCGATTTAGTGCGCGTCATCTTCAATATTTTAAACCACTGGGAAAATAAAAGAGATAATCTGATATCAAAGTTTCTCTATAAACGTACAATCTGAGATGTCTTCTTTAGTAAAGCTAATTAAAGCTATTTTAAAAAAATTTAAACGAATTAATTAGTCAAAAAATTTTTTTAATTTTGTAGAATGCAATGATTTATAGCACAAGGAGATTATTTTACAAAACATAATTAAATAAGAATATGATTAAATGATTAAATTAAATAATTAAATTAAATAATTAAATGAAATGATTAATCGTAATTAAATAATAATATAATAAATAAAAATAAAAATATAATTAAATATAATTAAATATATTTGAATATATAATAAAATATAATAAAATATATGACACTTTTCCGAATAAACAAGCCTGCAGCGTTACAAAAGAGCTGATGCAACAAGAGAAAAATAATAAAACGCCGAGGGGGAGAAAGATAGAGGGAAGAATCGGCCGAATGAACGATGGAGAATAAATGGGCGCGATTCGTTAATCGAAACTGCCGTCGCTCAAAATCCCGAGCCGCCGCGGAATGCGTGGGAACGATCGTGACGCGAAAGCGGGAACGACGAGGAGCAACTCGAAGAGAATGGAACGCGAAGGTAGTTCTCTCGCACCCTTATTAATCAACGGCCGGGTGGCCTCGTCCTAAAGCGCCCCTCACACCGGGCTTCTCTCTTCTCTCTTCCCTCCTTTTCGCGACAGAGTCTACTCAGAGTCCGATCAGCTGATCGATTTTCCCGATTTGACCGATCGACTCCAATCGAAACGCTACTCGATTAATTCCGCCTCGGCGACGAACGGAGACAGAAGCCAGCTGATAGTGGCGATTCAAGAGGAGAGGGAGGGGAGGCGAGGCGTTTCCGCCTTTATCAACCATTGTCCGCAGCTGATGTTCGAGATGCTGCCACTCGACCGTGAAATGAGAGTAGCATTGAAACGGGATACTCGGTCGAGTGATAATATATAGGTGATCGCGCGGAAGATAATTCGAAAGATAATCGAACGTCGAGTATCAGAGTACGTTTAAATGAAATTTTCCAAATGTTATCTTTCTGCCAAGGAATAATTGATCAATTTAATTAGCGTTTCTCTTCAATGTTTTAATAACGATAACTCGGTGTAAAAATCGAGAAATTTTATATAAAATGTGACAAATTAACGCAAGAATTATTTTACAAAAAATATCTGATAAGATGCACAATTAATATATTAATTTATTTTACAAAAATAGAAATGATATATTTATCAAATATATAATTAAATATATACATGGCACTTTTTCCCGAGTAAACAAGAATGCTGCGTTACAAGAGGAAAGTTCTAAATTGCCGCGAGGTGTTTACACCCGGAAATAAAACGTCTCGTTTCATGCGACAGAGAGGTGAAGTCTCCGACAAACGTCACCCCTCGCACACTTGTCGCTCGACATTTTTTCCCCTCGCGCATATTTCACCGCTCTTTGTATTCCGCGCGAGGCGGAAGGCCTCGTGTAAACATCGCATCACGAGCGAGCGAGCGAACGAGATACGCGGAGGAATCTCGCGCGGATGCGTGCAATTTTTACGGAAAATTCTCCGTAAAGTCCCTCGTCGCAGCTGCAGAGGCGGCCATCGCGGAAGAGAGGCCGCCGATCAAGTATTCCCGGCAGACGCGGCTGCTAAATCTCTCTCGAGAAATCCCGGTTTACCCCGCGACTCTAGACGAAGGCAAAGTTCCGCGCGGTCACCACTTCGCTATTCACAGACGCACACAAAGCTTATAAATACACCGTCGCGTGCCGCGGCTTCCACCGGAAGAGCCCTCTCTCTCTCTCTCTCTCTCTCTCTCGCACGCCTCTCAAGCATCGTACTGGGGACTGGGGTTTAGTATCTTACGATGGAAATCTAAATGAGATTCGATCCGTCGAGGAAGCCGTCGCGATTCCGCACGATTTCGATCCGCGGTGGAAAGTGAAACCGGCTGCTCTCTCCCTCGATCTCCTTCGCTTGGCGCTCGCCAATTCGGGTAATTCGAGCCTCCACGAGGGGTCGATTGAAAAAGCCTCTCGTATTTAGGGGCTGCCCGGAATTAATTTGCGTTACGTAATGATGAATTTAATTAACCTTGAGCGGTTACGCGGATATGAATTGAATCGAGATGCGATAATACATCATTTTAATTGCTCTTCTTCTCGATCTGACGATCGTCGCGGATATAAGGGTAATTTACATAAATGCGCTATTTAAAATATTCAGTATCATCGTCAATATATATTCATTATCATCAATATTCAATATCATCGTCAGAAAAATGCGTAATTATATTCATATTTGTGATTTTTTAAATAAACGGATTTGCATAAAGAACGATGACGAATGTCAAGGAAATTGATTCTCATCGATATTTTAACAATATCATATTCCAGAGGTCTCTTAATCGATAAAAAATTGTTTGAAATTTATTTTCTAAATTTGTCGTATGATAATTTTCTTCAGATATTAAGGAATATGTATAAACCTTTGTAGATTTTCTCAAGCACTTTTTAAGCGCTTTTAAAACTACAACAAGGCATTGTAATCCATATATGATATGATACGGAGCAAAAAAAATGTATGACTTACGACAGTTAAAATATAATTTAAATTTTCAATTAAATAAAATATCATACATAAAATACGATTCGGAATAGCTTATCGATCGATGCCGATCGTCTTTACAGCACGCTATATATATACCGTAACGCGGCATTTTCATCTCGAAACTTTGAACAGAAAGAAATAGGAACGAGAAAGTTTAGAGAGAGAAAAAAATAATAAATAAAACTTGGTCGCTTGCTTTATTTGTTCGAAACATCTTCGCAAAGACGATGTCGTTGGAAACTGTATTGAATAGGGAGACAGCCGAGGAATCGCAAGAAAGAAAGAGAAAGAGAGAGAGAGAGACAGAGATCAATGCTAAGAGGAAGAGAATGATGAAGAGGCGATGGCGGGGTGTGGTGGTAGGGGAGCGGAGGGGAGGAGGGGGCTGACGAGGAGAGGAAACGGCGTAGCCTGTAGGACGCCAAGCCGCCAAAGAGTCTGGCAACGAGAGCAAACGGGCGCCGTAACGTCGCCGGGTACCTGACGGCCCGCGTGTGAGTGCGGATACACCGTACGTACGTGGATAATGTCACACACGTTTACACGCATGCGGGTGTGCGTACGCTCGCGGATGCGTCGACTGAGCGACGACGCAGCCAAACATCTCAGCCACGAGGTCACGATGTCGCAAGATCATCCGCCCTGCTATTTCTCGCCGCTTTGCTGCCGCTTGACTGCCCCGCCGAGTTGAACGAGCCACATTTCGTCGCATTGCGCGAGATTAGCCTTGATTTTGCACGAGATAATTAAGGGGTAGGCGTTGGACCGCGCGCGTGTGGGACGTTTGAGGGACTTGTAAAATGTCTCTGGCACCGCCAAGTGTTTTTCAAATATACAAAGCTTGTTAGACACGGAGTGTATTTCCAGGAGGAACCTGGTATTCTCAGGGATTTTTGTCCTACTTTGAAAATCAGATTCCCGTGGAATTTTATTGGGAAATTTGATAAAAAATTTTGTTTTCCAATGTTTACATTAGCCCAGATTTAATTTTGAAAGATTGTTTAAGTAGCTTAAGAGAACTTGAGAGAAATCCATCTTTCGCAATATTTATTAAATTTTAGAATCTTGTACAATATGATGTTATTAATTTAAATTTTTTAATCAACATCTCTTGTACAAATTTTTATTATTTTATATTAAAAATATTGTTCTTATATATTTAAGTAATACATCATGTTATTATTCTTGATGGTTTATAATATTTTTGGAGTTTAGATAAAATATTTTGTTGTCCAAGTTTTATGATTATTTAACTAGTATCAAATATTAATTCTTTAGAATCTTTATTTTTTATTTGATACATAAATAATTATTTTAAAACATATTTATAAAAAATATGAAGTTTTATAGATCCGAAATATATTTTACTTACGTTAAAAAATCGCGCACAATAAACAAACTTTTATTTAAAAATTGCATCTAAAAATACTTTAATTCTATTTGATATTTTAAACAGAAATATCTGGAAAATAATTTCCGTGAAATTCCCCCACGGGGAATTTATTTACAAGATTCGAGTATACACTCTGTTCTAAATGTGAGAAAATTCAGGAGGGTGATTTCTTGAAGAAAAGTTCATATATACCAATGTTCTAAACGACTTGTTTTCGAGATACGGGGTGTTAAGTTTTAAAAATATTGAGTTAGGCAACTCTTCTTGGCTCTCATCCCTCGGGTTCCAGAATTAAATGCCTTGGATTTTTTCTCTGGAGTCGTTTTAAATCCTTAATTTATGCTACCCCAATATTGAAAAATATTGAAGTTTCTGAAGAATCGTATCATGAAACAATCCAATATTTTTTTATATTTGCCAATCAATGAGAAACAGATTTATCCATCATAACTGGAGATGATTATTTCTAATAGTTCCTATAATTTAATTTAATTTAATTTAATTCTAATATTTAATTTTATTTAATTTAATATTTAATATTATTTTTGTCAAAATTCAATTTCTGAAATCTCATTTTTGTAAATCAAAAACTATGATGTATAAATCTTTTTTCCGCAAATTATCCAAGACATCACCCCCGAAATTTTTCGCGTAATACTCTGTATAAATGCGTGTTGCATACGTCAAAAACAACAGACGTCTTCTTACGTCTCGACGTTGCTTTTAAAAATAAAGATTTATATAACGCGATATTGCGAAGTAGCCTCTTGATTAATTTCGCGAATAATATCTCCGTTTGGAGCGGCGCGTAATTGGCGATAACTCGATATGTCATCGTTAAAATACCTGCGGCGAACGGACACGCGTTACGCGTCCGTTAAATAAACGCAGGAACATTTAATCCGATTAATTCCGTTATATGAAAGCGCGGAACGCGCTTCACGCACTCCGCGTTGATTCGATCGACGTGATGAACCGCGGAACCTGATATCTGAATCGCGAGCTGTGAAACCGTATATCGTCTGCGCCCGATACGGCCGGAAAGAGCGCTTCGCCCCCTCGCCTCCCTCGGCCCCCTCGCCTCGCCTCGCCTCGTCTCGTCTCGCTTATGTTAGCTTCGCGCGAGGGCCGGCCACCGGCGATCACGTACTCGCCTCGGAAAGCGAGTTCCCCGACGATGACTGGATCATCGACGAGACGAATACACACGCACATAGTCGCAATCTGACATCGCGAGTCCCCCTCGTCCACCCACCTCCTCCGACGACGACGGGATGACGATGCGCCGAGCGTTCACGCGCATATTCATCGATCTCTGTTTCTCGTCCTCTTCCACGAGGAAAGATCGCTGACAAATAGGCGAGCGCCTCGGGACGATGGGATTTAATTGGACCGTGTGTTATGCGAATTACGACACAAAAAGTCGAGTAATAGGGGGTCAAGCGAAAGACAGCGCTTCGCGATTAAACTTAATAATTTAATCGAGACGAGAGCACGAAACAACACTTGTTAAGTGTCCTTTGATTTTGTAAAATAGTTTTGAGGAAAATACTAGTCCGCGTTAGAGTTGTCATAATAATAATGGAGCTTTGTTCTGGACGAATTGCCTCCAGGGGAAACTACATAAAAAATTTCGTATTAATTTTTTCCCCGCACAAAACCTTCATTTATTCATTTCTTTCATTTACACATTCGAATTGCAGGTTGTAAAATATTGCAGCCTTGTATGTTAATAGGGTCTACTTCCTAAAAAAACATGAAAAATGTTGTCCCTGAAATGTTTAGGGATTTATCTTGGAAAAATCAAAAGATTCTGATGAATTTTATTAGGATTCAGACAATTATTTATTTATTATTTATTTATTTAAAAAAGCTGTCTTTTGCTCTTGTATTGTAAACAGCTGGAAAGCCAAGTGAATTATATATTTTTAAAATATATTATGAGAATATATATCTATCTATATTTGTTTGTGCAATATCTTAATAAAACGTGTCATCTTAATATGACGTACACGTTCTTTATTTTGAGTGATGAAAAATGAAAATTGTATACAAGTAAAAAATGCTTATCTTAAGTTATTCAATTTTTCAGTATATCAATTTTTCAAGTACATTTACAAATATATACACGTAGCACTTGAAGCTTAAGAGGTTCTATATTTTTCCTCCGTACGAGTGAAAACCATTAGATAACATAGATATAACAAGAAAACTTATTTTAGAAAGTTGCACCAAAAATCTTTAAAATGTTTTCTCTATCTAGAATTTTCAACAAAAGTACCTGGAGGATCAGAGAAACTTTCAGAATTCTTTTACAAGATTTGAATACGCGTATGTGCAGAGATTTCCTCTAATTAATTCTGCGGGGGAGAAAATTATTTATTTTAGTATAAAATTTCTAAGACCGCGATTGTTCGTAATAATTTATTTTTATTGCGTGAAGCAAATATTTTTTTCATAAGACCTCATAAGAAATGCGTGACGCAATGCGTCATCGACGTGTATCGCGCGCATATCGCGATACGATCGTACTTCTAATTTAGTTGCAGCTTCATCGACACACTCGGTTGACGTCGGACACCACGGGCGATATATTAGCATATGTTTATCCGATACATCGTTCGAATGGGAACGAATTGCGCGAACGATATATGTTATAAATAATGCATTCGCAATGTGATGCCAATGGATGACGGTATGTGCGCCAAGACTTGAAGAGATAGCATCCGCTGGAATATCAATGTTCTAGTGCAGCAACGTGCACGAATAGCGGAATCATTCATAGAGAGCCTGCTCGGTCCATTTGTCGCAAGGACGCCGATAAAAATGCTCCTCTTTCAGAAGTACAAGTCAAAGATCCGGCTTTGACGATAAACCTCCACGATATTTGCAATGGATTTTGTTCCGAGTAGAAAGCCAAGATTTTTAAAATTTCAAATTGCAATTAAATTATATAAAAGCATATATCATACATATAATTGAAAAGGAATAAATAATGATTACCTTTTTTATTTCGTAGCGTTAATTAATTTTTTCATACACTTTCATTCGTTTATATAAACAATAATCTTTGTTTTGCTTTCTCGCGACACACGTCCGGCTTTCCTACCGTATTGTAATTCTCTTGATGAACGATCGGACGTATCTCCTAACAATCGTGAGAACGCGCTGTATCCGGCCATTAAGAAGACCAGCCGCGATTAATTTAGTTGCTTTAGTTTAGCTTCAATGTGATCAACGAACCGCCGCGATAATCGAGCGAACTTCTTGTTGTTCATTCGCTCAATTACGAAAGCGCTTCTTACATGGAATAAGCTCAGTTAAGGCGATTCTAAAACGAAGCCAATCTTCGTCATGGCACTCTTATCTTGATTGGATTTGGTCTTCTAGAAAATTATCATTTCGTTCATATTGTTGAATTCTACAATAACATTAATATTAAATTAAATGCAACTCGACAAAAATGAAGCACTTTAATTTCCTTTTATACAAACGATTCTTTAGTTTCCTCAGCGTAGTGGCTTTTACAAAAAAATTGATGATTATCTTTCTTCGCAAGAAATGCAAAAATATAAAATATAATATATATAAAATATAATATATATAAAATATAAAATATATAAAAATATGAAATATATGAATATTATATATTATATATAAAATATTAATATATTGTGTATTAATAAGTAAAATTAATATTATATCAATTACGTCTCAATTTTCTGAATAATAATTATTTGAGATATAAAACAAACACAATTATTATTTTGATTTATATTCAAACACACGTGTTTCAAAATATAAATGCGTACTAAAAATGATTTGTTACATGTGTTAAAATAAGAGCATCGTATTCAGAGCTGCACTTGCCAGATCGGGTACCAGATACCAATGTCCCATATCGCATATATGATGATGATATAGCTTCTTCCGTGCATGCCTTTGGAATTCGCGGAATAATAGTGGCATCTCTAACAGCGCTCTTATCCAGCATTGAAATATTAATCTGCCCCAAAGCACGTTCCATCTCTCGTACTGCAAATCGATGCGCGCATAGGTATACGCTTTTAGCTGAACCACCCATATGCGGCATATAAAGGGTATTCTCCTTCGCGGTCCCCTTCATTCACAGATTCTTTGACCAATTTGCAGCGAGCATTCCTCCGCGAAAAAGGAGTCGAGAGCTTTAAAAGAACTTTCAAGTTATGAGCGTATTGAGAATCAAAGCTTTCGTGAATTGCGCTTTAAGCCTTTATATCCTTCATTCAATTTCTCTTTCTCTCTTTCTCTTTCTTTTTCGAGCAAACTCTGCTTGAATGCGAGCTTTATTATTTCAGCTTTAATTATAAAAGCGTCGATCAAAAGTCTTGAATATCAAGCGACAAGTTTATTTTCTAGGACGAAATTTATCTGAAATATCTAAAGTAATGTCTTGAACGAAGAATTATCCAATTTATTTCCGTCTTTCTTCCTTCATGTTTCTTTTTCGGTCGCGATACCAATTATCAAATATCTTGTACGCGCATCGAGATGGAAATACAATTTTCGCCCGGATAGTTTTCGCATTCGATCACCGAGAACCAGTTTTTGTCGGCCCGTTTCATCCGGTTCCTCGTCTCCGCGCCATCGAGATCGGAGATCGGATTGTACTCGTTAGGGATGATGAGGTACTCAAGCGGAGAGAGGAAAGAAAGAAGCGACAGGTGGAGCGAAAGACAGAAACACCTATCTTTTTTTTTTTAATAAACATTTAAATACTCTTAAATAATAATTTGATAATTTTGCATCTTAAAAATAACAAGCGTAATCACGAATTAATCCAAGAGTTTACATAGGAAACTTGCGCACCTTGTATAAGACTTGAAGAGAAAATATGGGAGTCGCCGCAGGGTGCGATTTAACGGAAAAGGAGCAGAGAGTGGTGGAGGGAGGGGGACGGGAAATCGCTGGAAGATGATGGTGCGGGAAAACTGAGGAGGCGACATGTGCACGGTGGCGACGAGGGATGAAAGAGGGGTGAAGGGACGATCTCTCTCCAAGTACGGCTGTAGTATTCACCGAAAGGTCTCGGGGAAGCTCCGACTTTGGCGATATTTCAATTTGAGCTATCTACTATAGCTGTGCTGAATACTTTGGGAACGCCTGTTTGGCGTTTCGTGTAATATTTTTCACGGCGGATAGCGGAAATAACAGCGAAACAAAATGGATGAAAAGCGAAGTAATGGAGGCCTTTAGAGAACGATATATAAAATATATATAAAATATATATATATATAAATATATATAAAAATATAGAAGATAGAAAAATGTGGAATGTATAAATTAATGTAATCTCAATATATATTTTAATAATGAAAATAATGATAACGTTGCTTAAAAACAACAGAGGCGAATTAATTATCGTATCGTTTTCGATGCATTATCTTGTAAGCGTGCATTTCACGATTGTTATCTACCGCAATAACAAATGTAATGTAGTGATAAACAGCCTCGTTCTCTCTTCGCGTAAAGCGACAATGGAGTATTGTTGGCCTCTGGACTATTCATAGGACATACATGCATATTCCCGGTTCATTGATTCATGGGCGCTTAATCGCGTGGCGATCGAAAACGGAAGGCGTCATTCCGCGAAATGCGCGCGATTTGTCTCTTTTGTCGGTCAGCACCCCGTCAAAGATAGAAGCGAGAAAGATAACCGCGCTTGTGAATGCGACGTGTATCGATGTTGCTCGCATCGCCATTTCTGCGAACGAAACCGATGAAAACGGTACATCCAATCGGCATGCCTCGAGATATTGCTCGCTAGGACTATAATTTTTAGTTTTACATTTGACGAGAAGAAGAGAGAGAGAGAGAGAGAGAGAGAGAGAGAGAGAGTGTTTGCTGATCTGCAATTATACCATTGAACGCATTAATTTAGTTATTCATCGAAATACCGCATCTGATTAAAATTCTAATGAATATGCATGATTATATTTGATTAACCGTCGAGATAACGATAGAAGCAACGTATGACATATCGAAGTGATGTTCGCGATTACCGTAAATTAAATTCGCTAAAGAAACGCATCTTAATTAATATATGCTACTGCATAATTTTCCGATTGAATTTCGAATCCTCGTATTCAGTTTTAAACGGTAATAAAACTTCCGATATTATTTCCTCTAACAGAAAATTATATTTCTTCCTTTTTCATGTATTCTCCTTAAGGATGTTTTGTATGTACAATCCCAGTAAAAAGTAGCTGAAAATCAATATTGACGAATATCCACTTTTGATGTATTTTGAATATGAGAAATTGTGTGGAATATATTTTTATTTTCAATTAATGTTCCCCGGGGGGACAGGCCCCCCCGGGGTGCTGATATGCAGTCAGCGACACTTACGCCGCGCGCAACCTTTAATAATTTATGGGCGGGGGACAATCGCCCCCCCCGCCGGTGGGCCGAGCAACACGCGCGCGGGGGGAGGAAAAACCTCCCCCCTATCATGAACATTTTGATAGTTCCATTACCCCGGTTGGTTGGCCGGGGCAATTCACATCAATTACCATTGCTCACGCCCCCGGGCCGAACGCACGCGGAAAGAGTCATGAGATTAAAAAGGACCCGGGGGCGAGCACGCGGCAAAGAAAAAGAAAATAATAAAAATAAGAATAAGAATTTTTTCGCGGCATTCACACTCGTATAAAATACAATAATGTTTTCGCGGCATTCACACTCGCTAACAAAGAGGCCCACACAACATGCAATAAACATTTTAAAATATAACAATATATAACGAAGATAGTACAAAAAAGATTAAAACCGTGGGCAAGACAACAACTAACTAATAAATTACGCGGCATTCACACACAACAACATACAACAGGGACTAGACAAATCATCACAGGACAACTAGTGCCGCTCCTGCTCGGCGGGCCCGCGCCGGCGAAACGCGCGGGGGGGCGTAGCGGGCACCCCACCAGCAGAGGGGCGTGAAGGTGCGGCGTACTGGCGAACGCCAGACACGTGCTCCACGTAGATATCCCTGGACCAGCGGATGGAATCCGAGACAACGAGACGGCGCAACAAAGAGGCATATGCACTGCCAATGTGCAACACCCGAAGCACCGCCTCGTTGGCCGGATCCCACGAGCCCAAGGAACCGACGACGAAGGCCGTCACGACAACGCGGTACCCTTCGCGCTGGAGCGCCTCCGCTAGGGACGAGTATTTGGCAACTTTCCTCGCCCTAGCCTCCTCGAACGACTCCCAGCGGTTTTCAAAGGGCACCGCGACGTCGCATATGACGACACACTTGGAGGGCTCGTGCCTGACCACAAGGTCAGGTCGCAGCCCCCCAGGTTCCCCGTCAATTCCCTCAACTCGCCGATTCACCCGCTTATCTCCCGGCATCCGGCAAGCCTTCCAGAGGCGGTGCAATGCGGCGTCGTGCCTCAGCTGTATGGCGGCAGAATGGACCCCACAATGGTTTAAAACATGGGGAAGGGTCTCGGCTGCCAACCCGCAACGCCGACACCTTCGGTCTGCCTCCCCCCAACGGCGTGCACCGTTGAGTGGGAGAACATCCAATTTGGCCCGGTGTATGAATCGCCAGTCGGCGAAGCGGGTGAAGCTGCCGCCGCGGACAAAGTGATTGCTCACCCCAGCCCGCGACGACACCTCGAACACCTTCCCCTGGTCCGGTTTGGATATTAGCGAATTGAAATAATAGGCCGCCACCGCCGAGCGCAGACGGGTCACCACCTGGTTGCGAGCACCAGGTGGGACTTTTACCGCGTCGCCCCTGGGACCCCGGCACTCGACCATCAGCTCCTCGGTCGCTTCACACCACCGCCACCGAAGGAGCAACCTTTCGGACTGCCTCCTCGCGGCATTCCTCGCCCTCGACCACAGGGAGGATTCACCCCCGCCTCGCAGCCTCCCCTCGAGTGAACCCGAGAGGAAAGCCGCGACGTCCTCGTTGGTCGGAGGACCGCCAATGCGCCTGGCTACAACTCCCCGCAGAGACGCCCACGCGAGACTCCTGACCGCGTCGCAGCCAGCCGTAAGCATACGGAAGGCATGCGACACGGACAGGATATCCGCAAGGTCAGCTAGCGGAAGCAGTCCACAACCCCCGACTCTCGGGGGGAGGTAGACAACCTCCGCGCTGGCTCTCTGCGGGAGGTTGAGCCAGGACTTGGCCATCCGCCGGACCTGCAGGTCGGCGGCCTTCAGGGGTTTTTTCTCCACTGTGGCGCCCCGCAGCAGAAAATCCAACCGTGGCAAGATGTTGGTGGCCACTAACTCCAGCTTCTGCCACGGAGCGAGGAGAGATTGGTCCACCGCTCGGAGATCCTCGAGGAGGCCCCCAATTGTGGCAAATGGTGTTTGGTCGACCGAGGACCCGGTCGGGACACCAAGATGTCTATAAGGCTCACCAGATGCAAGGCGATGAACGGGCTGTCCCTGGATGTCGAACGTCGTCGGCAGGACCCTGTCGCCCGAGCCCGCGGCGAGATGCAGGGTGGCACATTTGGCAGGGTTGAACCGCAACCCCACCGACGACGCCGCGCCCTCCGCGACGGCCAAAAGCCGCCGCATTCCCTCAGGCGTATCTGCGACGAGTGCAATGTCGTCCGCGTACGCCACAATACTGTGACGAGAGCCCAACAGATCGAACCCCGCATCGACCGCGGTAACTGCACGCAGTACCGAGTCGATAGCAAGGTCAAATACAATCGGGCTCAGCGGACAACCCTGCCGCACACCCGAGCGAATAGGGACAGGAGTGGTGTAGCCCTCAGCGGTTCGGACCCGCGTGGAGCACCCGTCATACATGGAATTCCATATATTGACGAGACCCCCCGGCACGCCGGAGCGAACGAGAGCGCGGCGGATCGCCGCGTGCGGGACCGAACCAAACGCATTGGATAGGTCCAGCCACGCGACGACCGCCTGCCGTCGAGTCCGCCGGGCATCAGTCAGGATTTCCTGAAGAACGAAGTTGTGTTCAAAACACCCCTCGTCCCGCAGGAATCCCTTCTGAGCCGGACAGAGCTTGTTGTTAGCGACCGCCCACTCGGTCATACGATCGGCGATGAGCGCGGCAAAAAGCTTGGGGGCGGTGTCTCCCAGTGCGAGAGGGCGCCAGTTTTCTAAAGAGTCACGATCCCCTTTCTTATACACTAATACGGTGTTGGAGGTCTTCCAGGACGCGGGGACTGCCTCACGCCGATAGCACGCGTTAAACAGCGCAGTGAGGAGCCGCGCCCCAGGATCCGCTCCACGGAGGTCACGGTACGTGATACCGTCGGGACCCGGCGCAGAATTCGTCATACGCCGGAGCCGACGGTCCACTTCTCGCTCCGTGAAGGGATCCATGAGGTACGCGTACTCCCCCCCATCGACCGAGGGGTCAGTGGGCTCAGCCGCGCCGGAACCGTCCAGGTCCTCCCCTCCGCGATACAGCCGCTCGAAGTACGCATGAACCCGATCCTTCGGCACTTGGCAGAATTCTACGGGCCCCTGCAATACTTCCCTGACCGCCTTGCGTCGGTTCGTCCTGTACAGTGCCTGCAAGCGCGTAGCCTCGCGCACCCAGCCGCCGCGTCCTTCTCCCGACTGCGGAGGGCCAGCCGGTGCCGACCCTCTTTCCCCCCTTACACCGCCACCGTCTCCCACCGACACCCCTCCCTCGCCGCGCCGCTCTCCCGCCTCACGCGACCGAACTGGACGGTCGCGGACGCCGGATGCACCCCCATCAACCCTCCCCGATGCCTCCTCCCCGAAGAAAGCCGCGACCGAGGCCGCAAACTCCTCCAGGTCCGCAATCGAGGTGACGGCCTCGGCACGCCCAACCAGCACATCGCGCGCGGCCACTCGCCGCCGTCTGCGGAGTCCTGCGACTGCCGCAGGGACAGACCGGCCACCGTATGGCTGGGTAGACGGGCCGGCGACACGCCGCAGGCCTCGGGGGTGCCTCCCGCCTCCGCTGCTCCTCGGACCCACCGGTGTCTCTCCGCTAGCTCCGACGCAGCCGGTTGCGTGTCCTCTCCGCCGACGACCCATCACCCCAGGGACACCCACCGGAGCACTCGGATGACCGACGCCTCCTGGTCCTCCAGGTCGTCCAGCACGCACTCCCGATGCTCCCTCCACGCTGGTCCCCTGAGGTGGGACCCCCGCCTCATCCCCTGAAACAGCGCGGACCAAAGTCCGCTGAACCTGGACCGTGCACGGTCTCATCAATGATTTTAAGCTCGCCGGCGCTTGCAACGGGGGAAGGCCGGGCACCGGGCCCCGCCCCGCGGCCACCGGACTCCCGCCGCCGGGGGAGCCACCGCTCAGCCGCCGCCTCGCCCTTCTCCCCAGGCGCACTCTCCACGGCTCATCCTCCTCTCCACTGTCCCCCTCGCCCTCCGTACTCCCCTGCGCCACCTCCTCCGGATGCCGCCGCTCCTCTTCCCTGGGTGGTGTTAAGGGCCTCTCCTCCTCTCGACGCATCCGCCGTCCGACCAGACACGGCGACACCTCCGTGACGGAGGGGAGGTGGGGGGAACGAGGCAGTGTGCCCCGCCTCCCCGCGGGGAACCCCGTGGACATCACGGGGGACCCGCATGAAACTATCGTCACCGTGCTGGTCGTAAGTGCGGCAGGCGCTGACGACACCGCGGGCATCGCCGGCGGTGATAGTGGCGACCTCTGGCCCCCCACTGGGCCGCCGCGGATGGACTGCGGCGGGGTGGGGGCAGGTCTTGCGGGGGGCATGGTCCCACGTTGCAGGGGGGGCATCCTCGCCGTCCCCTGGGCCCCCTCTCCTTCTGTCGCCCGCGGTGCCAGCGCGGCGCTCAAGTCGCGCACCGCGGTGCCGGCTCTTCGGGTGGTGGATGCCGGCTGGGCCCCTGGGCTTCTCCTCTTCTTTTCCAATGCTCTTCGGGGCCCCCGCGATGCGTTATTGGCCGATGGTCTGGCCTGTGCCCTCGCCTCCGTTGCGCACTTCGCGGCCGATGCGCTCGCCCGAGTCCTGGTGCGAGGCCCCGCCCGGATGATGTTTGGCGGGGTCCTCTCGGGCGACCTTCTCCTCTCGCCCCCCCTCCCGCCGAACGTAGGTGTATCGTCGGCGGACTCCGGTGATGGGAGGGGGGGCCTGCGCGTCGACCTGGTCGCGCCGCTCTTCTCGAGAGGCACGCCGCTGGACCTCCGTATCCTCGGATCATACCTGGACCTCGCCGAGCTGATGGTGGTTGGCGAGGTCACGGAGGTCCTCCTCAATGGTCCATTCGCCTCGCCGGATGGTCTGCGAGGCGATCCGCGTGCCTCTCTTGACGCGAGAGGCGAGCTCTTCCTATTGGCTGCGCCGCGCTTCAATGGAAGCCTGCCTTTACGTTGCGGATGCGCCTTAAGGCCCGTAGTTGCGGCGGCCGGCGCGCCGGCCGTGGCGCCATCCAAGATGGCGGCCGTGCCACCTGTCACCGCTGCTGTTGTTGTTGCTGTTGTGGCCGCCGACGACGATGTTCCGCACGTCGACGGCCCCGGTGCTGCGGTGACGGCCGCGTACGAGGGGGATGTCCTCGCCGGTGGTGTGGCGGGTGTGGATGCTGTTGTTGTTGCAGGTGGTGTTGCTGCTGTTGTTCCTGGCGCCGGAGCCGTGGAGCGCAACCCGGGTTGCCGCGAGTCGGACGGGCGACCTCGCGATGACGCCCCGGCGGACGCCGACGACCCCGGGGCGGAACCCGCCGCCGGCCGGCCCCGCGCATTCGCGGAGGACCCATCATAATTGACATTATTATTGGAGTTATTTGCTCCGTCCGTGCTGCGACCCGCTCGGCCCCGGGGAGTCGCGTGTTCTTTCTTAAAATGAGCCTTTACTGGCCTCACGGGGTAGGCCCCGTATCCACGAAAATCGCACTCCGCGCATTCATAAGTAATTGTATCCCCGGGGTGTTTCGCTTTTAGGTGCTTCGCCAAATGGAGCGGATCGCAGAATTCGCCCCGTGACCTCACCTCCGGGTCCTCCCTCCGCCAACAGCGGGGGCAGTATACCCTCGCCGGGAACGGGTAGTGGAGGACCACCACTTGTGGAGACGCAGACATATTATGACTTACTTTTAGTCAGTTTAACGGCCAAATGCCATTAAATAATTAATAAAAGAGTGCGTGGGTCGCGCGGACAGCGCGCGCAGGGCGAGGGGGCAGCCCGCAGCGGGCGGACCCGCGAGCAGTGGGTCTCGGGATGAACCCGGGGCACACCGCCGTCACGCACTGCACCCTCACGCCGCGCACTCACCGCGGCACCACGCACTACGCATAACTAGCTGTCACGGGACGACAACAACGCACGCACTTAACCTCACTAATCACGGACGGAGCATTCCTCAAAAGAAAAAACGCGGCACCAGACACTTACAGACGCAGACACATCGCCTCGGCACACAAACTCCCGGACACACACTCTCGAGCAATTAGTTAAATAATAATAATAGCAATAAAAATAAAAATATTGGACGCCTAACGTCTAACACGTGGACGCGACCACGTGCGCCGAGCATGAAATATTACAATTTGATCTTAGCTGAGATGTATTTTTTAATATTTATTGCATTTTTATTGAAATATTCCAAATTTTGTTAATTGAAATGATTAACTTTTGGTAGAGAATTTCGCCTTGTGACAGATACATGATTAACTTCATTAAATTATATTTAATATCTTTTTAATCAGTTAGTACTTGTATAATATTATTTGACCAAATATTTTCCTCTGTATCTAAACTTTTACAAATTTTAAACAAATTCTGAATATTATTTCCATGTGTTTTTGTCATTTGAATCGTGGTTATACGTTTCCTATAAGAACACATGTTAATTCGATGCAAATTAAAATCCTTATAACTTGTGAACGCTTTAGTGAATCGATTTAAAAATTGTACTGAAGATTCTAAACACATGTAAAGGACATTCTGTACAATTTTCATGAAATTCTCGATATTTTGAAAATAGGTACAAAACATCCTTAATTCATTTTTAATTTATTTCCTTCTTTTTTATGTTTTTTTTTATTTATTTTTCTTTTATTCAAATTAATCGTGCTAAACTCTGAGTATTTCTGAATATCTCTTTATTATTTAATAGAATGGAGACTGAGATTATTTTGATGCGGGAAAGAGGGAAGAGAATTTTCATATTTTGTTTGCAAGACTATTTTACTTGTTTGTGTGCGATGTAATTTTGCGAAATTTGATAATGATCGCGCAATTTTTTGCATGATTTCAGGTACACGAAAACCGTGGTGGATTCCAGTCCGAATGCTCAGAGATACAATCCTGAAATCACGTTAACGACGACGTCGTCGACGCCGGTTACTTACGCCGGCAGCACGAATATCAGCGCGCTCATTGACCAATTGAGGCACATTAATCAGGTGAGTGCATCAAGTCGTAATTTATCGCTCGATCTCTCGAGTGGATTCATCTCTCTCTCGCATTAAATCGTGCCGCAATTTTCATTCGCTCGAGTCGACGAATCGTGCGACGAACGCGACTGCCGATCGATTCTCTCGTCGAAAAGAAATCCGCAATGTCCTCGAACGAGAAAAGCGCAGAGGCAAAAGTCACGTTCTTCCTTTCTTTTCGTGATTTCGGCGATAGGAACACTTGTCACGTACGCAGATTCGAGCAAATTGCTCGAGCTTTTCCACCAAAATTTTTCTTACATCAATTGTATCCTCATAAAGCTATATTTGATTATTGAATTAATTAACTAGATAAATTGTTACTTATAAAGCGCGAATTATCGAATTAATTAAAATTTTCATTGTTATTTTTCCTTCATTGGCTACAGATCGTATCGCGTATGCGGCTTGTTAACGATTCGTAAACGATTATCGCAATAGCTCATTGATGCGGAAAACCTGCTCGGTGACCTGTAACTCCCAGACGACTGTACCAGACGAATCATAAATTCTCGTCTAATCTAGAATTATTCATAGTCAGGTAGAGATCGCAGACGGTGTGCGCCGAGCACAGGCACGTGTCGCGCTGCGTGGACGGATCTCACCTGAAAAGGCACATGGGTGCTCAAAAGCTGATAGATATCCGATTTCTAGGGCTGCCTATATAAACGCATGTCAAAGATTCTGGGAGATAATTTGCGAAAAATAATTTTAACAGAATTAGTAATTTTAACATAAAATAATTGTAATAAAAAATAACGATTAATTTCAGAAGAAAATCATTACGCATATGTGAGTATCGCATTTACATACATCAAATTTTACATTTAAACGTAAAATTAATTACGCGATAAATTTTTAAATAAATAAGTCTGTTTTCAGTCTCGTTTCGTATTCTTCGGCACAGCCTTTAGCCTTGTTAAAGTTGGCAACCGTCGCGTGTAGGATAGACACATAGCGCCCACACGCATGTTAATTCGCGTGCCGAGAAATCGGGCCGCTTACTTCTGATTAGAGTGTCGTGAAACACGCATGTATACACGGTGTCACGATCAATCTTGCCGCTTACGTATCGCTCGAGCGATAAAAACGACTGTCCTCCGATAAAAATGATTCGTTCAGAATTTTGTTATCTGATAATCCTGTAAGGATGACATTTTTGCCCCGCGAAATTATTCGCTCGAAATCTCTCGGTGCTTGAACGACAGCGAGAAAAATCATTCGTGAGATTCAGATATCCCCACCGTGTATATGCGTGCATACGCAACCCGCGGCATGATATCTATGATACGGTATAGATCGGAAAACCGTTAAATAGCGGACTAGAGATATTATTAACAGGTGCGAGAGAGCTTTGAGTAATGATTACGGAGCGGTCGCGGGATTAAAGGTTTGTATCGATGGCGGATTTTAGCGAAATATAAATCTACGTCATGCATATGTACATATGGTTAGATTTAAATTGACAGTGTCGGCGATTAATTGGACGTTGCTTGCATCTAGAGTCAAATGGGTTAATAGAGATCCTTGGGTAAATGGAACAGCTTAATGAGTCGCCAATCGCGAAATTAATCGCCGTTATTTTCCCTCGTGATCACCGTGTGTGCAACCGCTGAATGAAAGGTTTGATATAATCAATTTCGGAAAATTGTTGGGTTTTATCTCACTTACTCGACTATTTCAATTATACTCTACTTGAACGAGTAATTTGTAACTATATCACACGTAACGAGTAGTATTTCATTGCACAGTGATTAGTTACATGACAGACTAACAGAAATCAAATATCTCTCTTGAGATTGAAAATAAATTACTTTGAAGAATAATTTTAAATTTTAATTAAATAACATAAATATTAGACAAGAAATTTATAAATAAATTTATATATAATTCTAGATAAGAAAATAACATAATTTTCGAGAAAAGAAATTTATTCGATATTTTACGCGACAACTCAATGTGTATCCGACGTCCTTTGTGTCCTCCTGACAGCTGGTACAAACGCAATTGGCGTCCTCACACGACTTCGGTATGTTCCTGGCCGACGAAGCCCAGGACGGTTCCGGAAGCGGAGACAACCCGACGCATCCTTACGGCGAGATTGACGACGACGAGGACAGTCACGGCGATCCCGATGAAGACGAGGGGTCCGGCTCCGGGGACGGAACAGGTTCGTCAGATTCGAGCCGAGGGGCGTCAGGTACTGTATCCTGTATATCCTGTAAGCCGCATTACGTCTCGCATTGATTTGCATTTCGATAATCCGGCCGATGTATTCCTGGTGGAACTCCATTGCCGGATGGATCCATATAGTATCCGCGTATCGTTATTCGTAACGGAACTTCGTTCTCAGGGGAGTTTCATGATATCGAATAGAGTACATTGTCCGAGAATATGTTCGAGCGAAAGGAGAGGAGCCTTTTCGATAAAAATATAATGGAACGAATTAACTCGGAATTTTATTGAATGTAAAAAATGCGTGAAATATTCCCAGCAGAATTCTATTATAAATTCTGCATAGAGATCGCGATATTATTATCGGGGAATATGTGTCGGAGTGAAAACATTTCAATGTTTCTAGATAAAGCATCAAGCTGAGTGGGCGATTGCAAAATTACGCGAAATAAACGAGACCATTTCTCTTATCCAATTGCAAATTGTAAAAAGGCTCCTTTCGTTTCGCTAAAATCGAAAAAAATTGGTTCATCGAGATTATATCACAGATTTGCATATCTCTTCGTTTCAGATCCGGCGACGAAAACCCAGAACGAAAATCGCGGTGCCAGATCGTCGGCGATCTTGCTGCCAATCACCTTCGCTATTGTTTGCGCATCGCTTATCGCTTAATCGGCCATATCGCTGAGACGAGAGACGGGAGGAAGGGACGATTTCAATCTTTTCTTCCCATAGCCAACACATAGACGAGACGTAGATAAGGAAAGATAGACTAGATCCTGCGATCGGAAAGATCGTTAGCGGATCGAATCGATCCGTTTCACGCGGGTCTCTTCCGGCGTCGACAAGAAGAAAGAAAGAGAGAAAGAGAGAGAGAGAGAGGAAGAGAGAGAGAGAGAGATTCAGTGCCCGCCGGAATCGTATATAACGCACTATTGATAATTTATCGGTGGCAGCGTGTTGGGCAGCGAAGCGTACTGTTCCTGCCGCGAGTCCCCTGTTGGAGGCACAGGGTGGTTTTCAATGATATATCGATGCGCGGGGAGTGCGGGAGACAGATTGGTAAAAGTATACGAGAAAGAGGGAGGAAAAAATGCGGCGAAAAAGGAAAGAAAATGAAAAGGAGCGAGTCGCGCCTGAGATGTCGCGCTTGTACAACGCGATGATAAATCTTGGGATGCTTCCGAGATGAAATTTTTCGGCAAAAAATTCGCTAGTTCCTTATATATAGAAATCCGATACCGTGGAACTGGAACGTGTAATGTTCTCCTCCGTGGAATTCGAAATTTATGGCTCTAAAATTTAAATAGGATTTTTCTCCAGAGTTATATATTTTCGCGGAGAGAAACTTGCGGACTTTTTTAAATCTGGATATATTGATTTTTTTACGATCATGCGGGATATTTATTCTTCCTAGTTCCGAAGGAACGAGTCAGCATTGGTACACATATATATCGTTTCAGTCCCAGAGTATCGAGACGATGATCGAGAATCGTTATTAATATCTAGGTCGGGAGGAATGCAAATCAGTATTCTCTCCATTATTTTTTTCCATGGGAAATTTTTCCGAAAGAAATTTACGATTTTATTTTGCGATAGAGTGTTGCACGAACAAAATACGATCGTAAGCCAAAGTTATTAGTGAAAAGTATTACGTATATATTCGTCGTTGTTAAAATTACGAGGCCATAAACAAAATTATCCTACGAGGAATCTTATCAAATCGCGCGCGATAATGTCATTAAAGTCAAAAAGGTATCAGGATGTGGACACTCGTCCATTTAGAAATATCAAGCGCGCCTAATATCTTACCGACTTCTTGACTTAGCGTATGCTCTCTCTCGCGAAACATCATAGACAACAACGTAAATCTAATCGCGCGAATCTCCGACAAAATTATTTCATCAAACGGGAAAATTTTTCAAGTCATGCTGGTATTATATAAGAATGCAGGATGGTCGCGAACCATCGATCGCCGGTTTCAGGAGGGACAAAACTTCCGATTCGAAGGTCGACGAGTCTCACTGTCCGTTTATCTTTCGCGAGAGGGGAAAAAGTATGTCGCGCCGCTCTGAGAAATGGCTTCGAGCAACGTTGTCTCTTCTCTGTTACATTGGATGTACATTTTGTTAGTTGCAAGTTGCAAGTAACGTATGAAAAATTGGCTAACAAGCGCCTAGAAAAGACTGCAATCGCGAATCGCGAAAAGATTCAGGGAGAAAAAGAGAGAGAGAGAGAGAGCTGATAGCGCGCCGATAACTCTGATAGATAATTAGTTGACAGATTCCATTCTTGCCTTTACAGGGCGGTATTCGATCTGTTTATGGAATCTAGACGTTTTCACTCAAAGTTTATTCCGACAAATGTAGAAATATTTTATTCGGGATTTACGTCTTTATCTCTTGTTAATTTATATCTTTATCTCGTCTTTGTTACAAAAGTAAAAAATTATTTAAATAAGAGAGATATTGAAATCTAAATTTTCTAACACATCGATTAGGTGTTTCTCTTTCTTCAATCTTGATATTATTTATTACAGAACTAAATTTGTTCTCTTTATTTGTACATATATCTTATTTCCATTTTTTTTAAATTTATTTTCTCGATGATCATTGAATCATATAAAGTCTAAATTCGATATCTCGTGCGATCACGTTCGGTGCCGAATACCAGATGTACATATGTACATGCAAAACGAAAGTATTTTACCTTCACTTGCTCTTGTATGACTCGTGCAAGAAGTCGTACGCAAATATCGTTATATTCTCGAGCCAATCGGCCGCGAATCGTGCGCCAACCAAACAGCAGTCACGTTAATAATAACGTGTGTGCCTCGTGTATTTCTCGTGCGCGCTGTTCTCCGTTTTTTGTATAAAGCAGGGAAAAGTGTCTTTTTCGCCCGCTTCGGCGGATGTCGTCATCGATATATTATTATTAGAAGAACGACAAAGGGGGGAGGAGGCCATATATTATCATCCGAACGTCGGTGATAACGCGCATATATATGCCATATATAAATATATATATATATATACATTATATACGTACGAAAGTTAACTGCCAAAATGCCAGTTACTACGCGATCGAGAGCTGATTTTTACTCGAGACGATAATTATTATTCGCTGCGCGAACCTTGAGATCCCTATGTAAATGTACTAGTGTGCGATACGTCTTCTCTGCGTGAGTATACACTCTTCTGTGATTTATCTTTCACTTTTCCTTCCTAGAAAAAAGGGGCCTTTTTAACGCAGCAGACACAAAAAAAATTTGTCGAATAAAATAAAACAAGAAAAAAAAACAAAAAAAAAACCCCGCGACTCGCTCCCGCTGAAATATTTTCGAGTTTTTTCAAGTAGATATTGATCCGGATAATTTGCCGGAAATTACGTAAATATATATGTCATTCTAGATCGTAATCAGTAGTCTCTCGAAAAATCGTCGGTATCGTGGATCATTCGACATTCGCATCAAAGTAATACATATACATTTCTTTTTTATTAATTTTACATACATATATTTTTTCTTATTTATTTTTCATTATTAATTATTTTAAAAGTTGGAAGAAAGTAAATCTTCTGCCAACTAATTATATAATTGATCATTTTTTAGCTTGTAATGTAGAATCTAATCAGCACAATAAATTTTCTTATTTATAATTATTTTTTCACAACACACAGTGCAATAACATTGGAGATATATTCATCGCAAATCATGATATTAACAAACAGTATTATAAGTTCGATGATACAATTGCATTATGGTACATTTTTACATCATCTTGCATATTAGATTATTCTTAAAAAGGATATCTATTCAGAGCTGACATATTAATTAACGCGATCGATCATAAAATGAAGCTCTGTGACAATTTTATTTTCATCGTAGAAGAAATGTCAATATTTTTTGGAAATTTTGCCAACGTATTAACTAATTGAAAAATACGTAACGTAAAATACGTAACGTGCCAAATCGGTTTACGTTCTCTCTAATATTCAATTATCATGCATAAATTAATTAATAAGAGCGCAAATATTCTAGTGGTATTGCAATTTTGATATTTTTAAATCATGATGTTACGTTTATATTAAAAAAGAAAATAGTTAAATTTTTACATTTTTATATACTTTGATATTTTTCATGGAAATACTTTGAAAGAGATTTTAATCTCTCGTTTTGCATTGTCACTTCTTCGTGCGGACTTTTTCGCGCTTCCCGAATAATTTTCGCGATTAATTCAACGATAATTCCAGATTGAGATCGTCGTCGATGATCCACGATCGCGATTCAGTAAAGATAACTAATCTTGAATATCTCGATGCCGTTATTTTTCTTAATGTCCAGAGCGTTCCATGACGCAAGATTCTTTCTTGGATCGATATCTTATATAGCATTACGATATTAACCAGCCGAATTGTATCTCATTATTAAAATTAAGGGTATTATCCCGTCACGTTTTTCACGCGCACATGACTCGCACATTTAACTTGACGGTAAAAGTCGAAAGAGGGAACTATTTCCACTGTGTTATATATATATATACGCGAAACCGAGGAACTTTCGACGTTCTCGTGGCAAATTTTGTGCACATGACACTTGAATCTGGCGATTTGCTTTTTAAATCAATCAGAATGCTTTTGAGACTCTGAAATGATTGCATATTTCCTAATTAATATATTAACTATAATATTATTAAAAAATGATAGTTTATGACGCGTAAAATTACGAGAAAATGGTGACTTTATTTTTTATTTTATATATTATAATCGAAAATTACATAAATTATTTGAAATTAATTTTGTTATTTTATATACATGTATATATATTTTTTTTCTTGAGGAGAGAGAAGAAAGCGATTTATTTGCGATACACTAGCTAAAAATTTTATTGTTCTGATTGATTTGATATAAGAAAGTATAAAAATGATAGTCGGCAACAAACAAAACATCGTTTCTTCGAGGTAGCGCGAGTCGCGACGTTTCGGCGACGCCGTATTCGTTTTGTATATTTGATTTTCGGATATCTTTGAGGATGAGTGAGTGCCTTTCTGAATATCCCTGGCCGTAGCGTCGCGTCGTCGTTCTTTGGATGAGAGAAAGAGTAACCCGAGTGACTACTCGAATAAGGGTGCGGAACCGAGCTCTTTCTCGCTATAGCGTACATGTGTATATGTCAGAATATATATATAATGATAGCTTTCTCTTTTCCTTTTGTAATTTCTTCCATCGTACACTCGCCTCTAACGTTTCTACGTGAGCTCTCCGAAGATATCTAGCAGCTTCGCAAACATTTATTCCAACATTGTGTTAGGATAACACATCGCGTGGGCGAAAGAGCGGATGGTTTGCAAATTGATAGAAATGCGATTGAATTATAGAAGCGAGATATGTTTGAATAATCTTGAGACGGTAATCTCTCATTTCCGATTTGGCCAACGATATAGACCTCTCGATATAAAATATTCAACACATCTATTTTAAACGACCTTATTTTATAAATTATTGAAGTAAATATCTATTAAAAATAAGATCAAATCAATTGCCTTTAGTTTTAGATATATCTTGTGAAATTGAATTCAGAAACGTCCCTCGTGTGATTTAAAGTGTTGAGGATTCTACCCCGCACAACATACATCTCAAAATGAAAGTATTGCCTTTTACAGATATATATTATTAAATATTTGTACGAAACTCTCAAAATATTACAATGATATTTTTTTCTTCAGAGATCTCAAAATTGGATATCAAGTCTAGATACTAAAAATAAAAGAATAGATATATAGGATTCTTAAAGTGACTATCTAGTTTGGAATTATAAAAAGCTTTTAAGAAAAAAATATAAATACATAATTTAAATAAAATATATACTCATGGATTTAATTTAATTATTAGTTTCGTGACCATCAATATCTTTATATTAGACTTTAAAACGATCAATTTTTTCACGGAATAAACTTATAAATACATAAAATTGTTAATAATAATGGACATGCCGTTATAACAATTTTTTAAAACATCTATAATTTTATCAAAAAAGTCACTTTAGAAATATCCTATATGTATGAAATTTAAAAGAAATTAGGCGTTTTCTCTCTCAAAGAAAGCAATATATAGCAATGATTTTATCATCAAATCGCTAACGAAGGAAATTCGATATCTGAATCCGTTTTGCGATGATCCAATTAGATCATTTATATCCATTTATTCGATGAGAGAGAGAGAGAGAGAGAACAACAGCCCATGACAAACGCCGATTCACTCTCTTGAACGTGTCATTGTCCGGGAGATCTCTTCCCTTTCAGAGCTCTAATAAGATCGAAATCCGGTGAAAGAGAACGAACCGGACTCGCCATGGTGATGCCCGTAGCGCAAAGAGCCCTAATTCAGCGTGGGTCAGGCATGCAATTGTTCGACTTTACCGTCGTAATTCGTCAATTTCGCAGGCTTTTGTCGGGCATATTTAAGCAGCGCATTCAGACAAATCTCTCAAACGTGCGCGCGACTCGTCCTTACGTCTGCCAACATCGGTCGGTCTTGGACCCTCGTTGCCTCGTTTCCTGGTGACGATTTCGATACAGATACTAATTTGTCATAGTACGCGTAAACGATAATGTAACAATGTTTAGAACGATAATGTAACAAAATTTAGAACAATTATAACGTTGCGTCAATTAATATCTTATTTCATATCATTAGTATTATTATTCTAACATTGCCGAGATAACAATCATCATACGTGCTGGTTTCAGAAAATGTGCGTTATACGTTTATTTAAACTTAACATGAAGATCGTTCAAGTCATTAACATAATCAGGAAATTGGAGTTTATAAGACTGAAGATGTGTGTGGGGGATAATGTCCGTGTTGATACGGCTTTAATTTAATGGCTAATTTAATGACAACGATCCGCTCTTTCGTCATCAAAATTTGCGAGAGAATAAGGACAAGGAGAGAGATAAGCGGGTGCTGTAGAAAATGCGAGTTACACACGATGCAAGAAAATAGAAATGAGAATGTGAAAGAGAGAGAAAGAGAGAGCGAAAAAGAAGGAAAGTGATCTGTAAATATATAACGAATGCCTGCTGTATTTATATAGTTATTAATACGTTAAAAATATCGACCTAAATGAAAGTAGCAGCTAATAAAGCAATTATTAAAGTAATTATCGACGAAGTAACCGTTAATTATAATGTTGAAGCGAGTCTAATTATATTATGATATGCGTAAAGGAAACATATGCGAAGATGCGAACGCGGAAGGAAACTCGAGCGATCGATTAGGAATACAATTTTTTCTTTTTTCTTTTTTTTTTTTCATCAATACGCGTATCGCATCTCTCGTTGTTATTGCCATTTGCCTCGTATAGCGAAGCGGTTTGTCTCCTTATCTTGAGATTTTCTTCGTTTATCTTGTGAGAGCGAATGCGGGGAACGAGACGCGAACGAAATACACGAACAATCGTTCTTATAATCGTTCGATCGAATCGCTTTGTAATTATACCTATGTAATTAAGAATGAGAGAGAGAGAGAGAGAGAACGAACATATGTGTGTGTGTGTCTATATGTGAGAGAAAAAGAGTGCGCGCATTTGTTCCGATTACACTGTATAACAATTATTAGTCTAGCATGATGCATATTTTATCGTACGTACTAACAAGATCCGTTGTTTTTTTTACGGAACCATTGCGTTACACACTTAGCTATTTAATGCGTCTTGCAATATTTATTGTTGCGCCTTGCGTTTACTATGTGATATAGGGCTACTTATATTATTATCTCGTCGCGTTCTTGTTTCACTATCTAATTGGGCGAGAATCAACGCGCGTTTCCCGACGTCGTCGGGCGAAAGGAAGGAGATCAACTGTTCGCGTTGCTCCATCGATCGTTTATTGCACTTCGTTTAATTACATAATCGTCCGAACTGATTATAAACTCGTCGCGATAACGATGTTGACGACGTTAATTATACATACAATCGCGATTGTAACAGATTAATTTTCTTCATATGTGATGATTCCACTATTCTATCAGATTGTAATAAAAATAGCTTTGCCTATTATTTCAAAAATTCTGAAATATCTCGACATTTTTATCGTAGAATTATAGACAAACTAACAAAATTCAAGCTGTGAAAGTATAATCCCCTTCCCTCCCCTCCTTCTCCTTCGACTTTTAAAGAGGCAATTTCGATTCGTAGTTAGACAAGCGAAAATAGTGTATGTAACATGAGATAGTTTCGATCACGCGCAGTCCTCTCGATTAAGTCACTAACCCAAATTGAACGAGAAAGCGGTAGTAAAGTGAGCGTAGGTAAAAAGAAGATGCGACAGAGAGGGAGAAGAATGCGAACGATGATCGTGAGCAATCTACATATGTATATAATGTGTCTACGCGTACATTCTTGTGTGCCTGTATGCGCATTCTTATATACATACATTATACCTACACACGCACGCGTACAGGAACGTGTACCTGCGCGCGCGCGCGCGCGCGCGTTATCATAAGTGTTATACGAGAGATTAAAATTATTATTAATTATTATCGCGGTTAATTCAGTCGCGACGACGCGTACACGTCAATCGGCGACGATCTGTAAAAACTGTTTACGAGTGAATGACGAATAAAATATTATACAACAATGTGAGAGCTTGTCTGTATCCTGGTAAGTCGCGCGAAAACGATTCTAAGAAGTAACGTGATAAAATTTAGATTATCGATGACAAAATCATAAAAATATAATAATTATTAGTGATTAAGTTATATATCGTTGGAAAAAATAATTGTATAATGTGTTGCTTATCGAGATACAGAATATCAAGTTGCAAATAATTTTATTAGTATAATACTGATTAGTGATATTACTAATTTTTTATTAGTAATATTGATTGGTGATATTACTAATTAATATTAACTAATTTTACCTAATATTTTTAAATGTAAAATAGTTAAGACTTTTTTATTGTCTTTCATAGAATCTTACCGCGAAGATCGATAGAAGCGCTCAGTAACTCATTCATTCTTTACGTCATAATGATTTATTGCTGGTGTTATACTTACAATAATTTCTGCACTTTCACGTAATGCGTACAATATAAATTATCTGTGACTTGGCAAATTCAATAGTAAAGATACATCATTTTTAGAGGATCCTTTGCCATCGCAATACAGTGTTTATAAAGTGCGACTTATTGTCGTCATAATATGAACTTGAACGATGAGATGTATTACATTTTTCTACCGGCACTGAATTTTTACATATTTTTCATATTTTTTTATGTATACGGCAAATATGGAGAAATTTGTGTACGAAATTCTTAGATACTTTATACAATGTGTTAATTTTTTTGGCAAAGTATAAAAGTCTTAATTATATTCTAGAGAAGACGTTTTGTCTCTTTGGAATCTGTTTAGATTCAAAATTAATCGTCTGTTTGATTAGATTAGACTGCCTCTTTAAATTTGGCAGAAAAATCCTCTTTCATACTCGATCTTTGGCTCGATATCGAGTAAGTGTTGCTGAAATCTTAGAGAAAAACATGTCGCCTCAAGTCCATATAAAATTTCCGTCTTTTGGGGATTGTATCTGTTTACATTCGATGCTCGCATGTTTCTTCAGATTTCAATACCTCTCTCTCCCAAAAGCTCAGTAGCTTTCCACGTAGTTTTCCTTGGTGAACAGCGTCCTTTTTCAACCTGACGATTGTCAAAGATCTTGGCGCTATTGATTATTTTACTCTCCATCGTTCGATAATAAGGCCGACACATCGCCAATTCTATTCTTAGCCGAATCAATTTTCTTCGTTCACTTCCGGGAATATCATCACGAATAACACATTATTCTCTTTGATAAGAAAACTTTATTGCGCAATAGTTGCACAAGAGTTGTCTTGCTCGCGTTTTCGAATACGTTTGATGAATGTACTTAAAAGCTTGATCAAGTTCTCGATACCTTCCAAATAATTAAAATCCAAATCGGAGTCATCCGCAGGGAAAACGTGTGTAAAATCAATCATGTTTACTCTGACCCAATTGCAGTTGTTTTCTATGTTGCGAATATCTTTAATCGTGACGTTATTCGTGCATGGAAGCGAAAATTGGCTCGGACAAGATCGACAGAGGCGGTTTATCTTAAAATCTGGACTATAAAATCCGCTCCGATTCAATATCTGCTCACACGCTATCGGCACGGATCCGCTGAGACTTACGCTCCTTTTGAGTATTGGTCTACTTGTCTGCGCCTCCATCCAATTTCTCTTGATTCCTACGTTGGAAACGGACGCGACCAACGCGACTTGCTCGGATACGTTTGGGCCTGAAGTGGTACGACTCGTCGACGGAAAGAACGCGGACTTATCTCTGGAGTACATCTGATCATTGGGATCTTCATTATCAGAACGACAGCACTGCCGTAATTTTCGAGCGTCGTAGGCGACCAAAAGTGAACTGGAGTAGAAGCGATATTTCCGCTGTATACGGAAGAACAGCATGATTCTCCCCAGGAGTGACAACAGTGCGAAGATCAACTGCCGACAGGCTGGCCTCTCAGGTGTTATGTTCAAGAAAGTTTCATTGCATGAAAAAAAATTTTTAACGCGGTTTTGAAAGATGTAAAACTTAAAGTCTTATCACTAAGTCATAAAATATGTCGCAAAGATTTTTCTTCTCATTAATGCGCCCAACGCTGCTAACGTCTAATTTGCTATTGACTCTAGAACATTGACATGGAATTATTATCGTTTAATATAATAATATGATTTAAAATATAGTAATAGAAAATTATACAATATAGGAAAGGATCAATAGAATGTGCGCAATTATTTTAAATTATGACAAAATATGACGAAATATCATAGAAGCAACGTGATTAAGTCCTGTCAAGGTTCTAGAGTTAAAACTCGTTCCATTGATATTTGCAATTTGAAAAATACACTAATTTTGATTTCCGATCGATCACCAGTGAGTTAAGAGACTTAGCCTTAGCCATGCTCGAATCGGAGGCGGACAACGTGCTATCTCGGTTATTTAAGAAAACTCACTACGCCCTACGTCCTGAAATAGACTTTTAGTATTCGTAAATCTTGAATTCATTTGCATCGGGTGACAGTTATTCTTTTTTTTTCTTATCGAACTTTGTATGTCTCCTAAAACTCTAAAGCAGATACCTTCTACGACGCCCTTGGCATCAAGTTTCTTGCCATAATCTCTGTCAAATTTTTTTAATCGTCCAGTGGAGAGACAATATACTTGAAAACCGGTTATACAAAAACCATAAGCACGCTTCGATTCGGCATACTTGATTTCTTCCGTTGCCCTCTTCTCTGGCGTGGCTAAAGGATCCCACGTGCGACGGCCAATCTTGATATCCATCACACATGGTTCTGCCATGCCCTCCGTGATATCCTTAAGCTTGAGAAACTTCGTACCTGTCATCAAATAAATAGATTAGATAAAATATTAATATTGATAGATGCTATCTAGATATCAAGATAAATAATATTCATAACAGTAAATTCTAATACAATTAATTCTTATACAATTACAATTGATATATTCTATAAATGCATGTATAATTTTATATTATTTACATTATATACATTATATATAAAAAAAATGTTGAGAGAGAAAGAGATCAAGTTAAACGTCGTTTCACTTTAATTACAAAGATATTGTATCGCGTTTAGATTGTAGGAAAATCTTTACGTTTGTTAAAGACTTGTAGTTCTGTTGTGCCAAAATAGCATGGAACGAATTTTTTTAGTTGCACTATCGTGGCATCATGGGAATTCTTCAAGTCCTCGTAGAATGCAATTTCTCTTTCCCCGATGATCGCTTTAGTCGCCGGTTTCAATACATGTCCAGTCCGTCTGCATACCAACATGCCTGCATAAATACACCCCTTTGTAAATTTATCTAATACACATAAACAAATATTAATACTATCGATAAATGTGTGATATATTATTTCCAATTATATTCAAATGATATAAAATATTATTGCATATATGTTATTTTATAATTAATATTATAGAGATTCTCTGCTTATGCTTCAGATCGATAAATTAAAAGTAGTATATAGGAATACATAGATCGACCTTAATATATATTTTTGAATGCGGTGTGTACAAAAATATGCGCAAGATAAGATTAGAATTGAGCAATTATTAGAATAGTACTAAATCAAGAGGAGATAAATCAACCGTGCAAAATGCAAACATTTCTGAATTTTCATCAGACTTCAAACATTACTTGATATAATTTGTAATCTTCTATTATTTTACGTATATTTTAAAAAAAGAGGAAGAGGAATTCCTTTTACATTTTAAATTCTGAACAAAAAGATCTGAGTTTAATAAGATATAATAAAGATCTAAATTTAATATATCTTGAAAAACTTTTATTTTGAAAAACACACTCTCAATAACTTGCATTAATTTTAATTAAATTTAATTTATTATAAATTTTGAATTTTGTGTCAATAATTATATAATGGTTCCATCTGCCTCTTTGTATACATGATTAATTTATATTAATATATAATTTTATACTGCTTTACATTAATATATAATATTTTATATATTAATTATATATTCATATAATTTTATATTGAAATTTATGTGATATAACTTTACATTAAATCATACCAATATATAATTTTAAATATCCCACAAATAAAATGCGCGCAAAATTTTCGCACTTACCAATAGTGTGTCTATCACCGTCGAAGAAGTGGCCGGCCATCTGACATTCTAGGGGATTCAGTCCATCGGGGAACATACATCCTGCCAATCCGGAGGTCGTTTTGCTCCATTCCACATGCGGCATTTTATCGACATGGCTCTCGTCTGATTCTAGAGTCGTCATAATTAATAGCGGAAGATACGGCAACAATTATCTCTGCAATTAAACGTCGCGCGTTCCTCGTAGATCACGTCGGGGGTTCGGTGCACTTTCGCTAAACACACATTCTATAAATATGCGAAAATAATTTACAATATATTATTTATTAATATGTTATAAATTTTTTTTCTTGTAGTGTTACTTTGACAAAGAGGGAGAGAGAGAGAGACGCGACGATCGATGCGAAATTTTTTATCGCGTATGTAAAAAATTGCGCTCACCTTGAAATTAACACGGTTTCGCTTATCATTGGATTTAATACGTGTTTTTATTCGAATACGTACATCTTCGCGCGAAATTTTTCACTGCAACTCGGAGCGACTGAGCGCGCTCTTTAATAATCACTCTTTTAATCGTTCTGCGAATTTATTCTTTTCCTTGTATCTTTCCGTGTATCTTTCCGTTATCTCTTTAGCTATCTCTCTTACCGGTTTTTTCCTAGTACACTTTAAGTAGACAATTATCGCAAAAGATATAACGTATCGGTGATGTCAAATAACAACGAACGATGACACAATAATCGAGTATCAATTTATATTAATATCGAACGTTGTGCTTAGATTTATTCTTTTTTGCCGAATTAGAATAGAAAATGAGATAGATATAAATCTATAAAAATTCAAGAGAGAAAGAAAAAACGAGAAATGGAAAAAGTTCAGCTAAATAGAACAGATTTATTGCTGCACTTTGCCTTTAATTGTTTCAAAATTATGTATATAATATATGTTGACATATATATATGACATCATATATTATATAATTTTGAAACAATGAAAGGCAAAGTGCAGCAATAAATCTATTCTATTTAGCTGAACTTTTTGCATTTCTCGTTTTTTCTTTCTCTCTTGAATTTTATATATATATATATATGACATCATATATATTATAAAAATACTAATGATATCTAATATATATATCCAAAAATTGTCAAATTATTTCAAAACGAAAATTATCTAAAAATATATTCGAATATATATACATCTAAATATTCAAATGAAAGATATAGAAAGATCGTCTTCAGAGACGCCGGTTTAATTTTCGCGCTCCTACGGTGAAACTCCATAATGAAATTTACGTTTCTCGGATGAGATGCAATTTTCGAATTCGAGTCAAATCGAATTGTTTTGACACACGAAACCGCGATAATCGCGAGCGATGATCATTCGCTGACAAAGCCGAGATAATTGTCGCGAGATAAGCCCGTATCGCGAGTACTCCGAAAACTCGCCTTGAAGCTTTCAAGATAAATCGCGCGCGTAAATCTCGGAATTAACTGCCTTATTTAAAAAATAAATAAATAAATAAATAAATAAATAAAAAAAAAATCGCGTCTAACCTCACTCCACTTTTCTCTCTCTGTCACTTACTCTCCTCCCCCCTCTCTCTCTTTCTGTCACTCTACCTGCTCGCGTGCACGCTTCGCGTGAAAATAACAAAAGATCGATATATAAACCGTACACACGTATTTTCTTTCTTTCTCTCTCTCTTTGGATTCGGTTGTTAGCCCGATCTTACGCGCGCGCCGTTTATAACCTATACCGCGAACGCGACGACGACGCGAAAACTCACGGTGATCGCGCGTAGACGACGAGGCGTATCTTTTCTCGATAAGCAAAAATACCGTTCTCGTTAGATCGACTACGTTTGCCAAAGTTTCCGTTGCCTCTCATCCGTCCGCACTCGTCACGATACCATTCCGTTATATGTGCTTTCACCGCCGTCAGAGCGCTCTGCTACGTACACAGCTTTAGAGCATGAACGTAAATATCAACGTAGACATGTCGAGCCGTTGACATTTCAGCATGTCGTCTGCTTCGCGAGCTCAACACGGCTGTCGATAAAATGGCGGAATCACCAATAACTGTCCAATTAGGTGGAGGAACCACCGATATTCCATTTCGATCGACCAATCAAAACGAAAAGAGCAAACGTTTCTTCATTCTGATTGGTTGACGCAATTCTTTGAGGCATCTCTAGTATCTCGATGATCATAGTCAAAAAAGATGTATACAAAGACGCATGTCACTTTGGCTATAGATACAGAGTTGTATTATTTAGTCGTATAATTTTCAGTTCAAATTTTTGTTATATTAGAAAACTCTTATGCAAAATTATTTAGATGAGTTAGTCTGTAATTAAGTAATACTTGCTTTATATCGTGAATTTAGAAATTATCTTCAGTTTTGAATAATAGAGGTATGTTAAATTTTTATTTCATCGTTACAATTAAAATTATATTATTTTAAATAATTTACTAATATTTTTATGAATTATGTCTCATCAAAATAATATAATGCATTTCTACTATATAACTCGGTAGCTGCCAGCAAATGATAGATTTCGAGGTGCATTAATTTTATTCGAAAATAAAATTGTAGTTATTCTTAAACTGTCCATTTCATACATCTCGTATCTAGATGAGTACCTAGACACTTTATGCAACAATATCTTGCACCGCAAGGTATACATGTGTAATTACTAGGAAAACCACATACTGCGCAAAAATGCCTCTCGGGAAATCGAGAAGGTGGTGCCTGAGCACAAGTATAATTTGGTGGATTAGAATTTATATTCAGATCTTCCTCGACAAGCTGAGCAAACGTTTTGCGAAAGCGTTGCTTGTAGTATTCCGCAGAGCGAGTTTTCTTTTTTCGGCTGCCACCTCTATTGTCTAGTGTCTCTTGAAATTTTGGTACTTTTTTGCTCATCACTAAAATGAAAAAATTCAATTGATTGTAATATTATTCGTTGCAATATATTTAGGGTAGGTGTATTTTGATGGCATACCTAAGTCAGCATGTGGATCATCATGGAAATTATCTTGTTCCAATGCTTCCAAGGCCTTCTTTTGCCTGCGTTTACGAGCAACATCGTCAAGCACTCTCTTTTGAAATGCATCCTTTATTCTACCAGATTCTCGAGCCATTCTTTGATTTTATAATATTACAAGTCTTAAAGTATAAATTTTTATATATCTTCTTTTGTTTTGTTTATTTTTCTGCATATGTGAATGATATTTGATCCATTAGATCATCCACTTTTGCTTGCAAAGTGTCTAATATATCAGCAGATATAAATAGGTGTCTCTCGTCCAGATCTTGAATTATAAACTTTCTTCCCAGTGCAGATGTTTCATCCAAATGTAGGAGAAACTGTTTCATAGCTGCATCACTAAAAATACACAATTTTGTTTAATTAATAATTTTTGTAATATTGCAGATACATAGATACCATGTCCAGAAGAAAAGGTGTTTCACTCGATGAGAAACGTTTAAGAATAATACAAATATTTCATGAAAAAAAAGAATTCTTTACGCTAAAGGAAATTGAAAAAATTGCTTCAAAGGAAAAGAAAATTGTGGTGCAATCTGTTCAAGATGTACTACAAGCATTGGTGGATGATGGTTTAGTACAATCTGAGAAAATTGGCAATTCTATATTCTTTTGGAAATTTCCAGGGTAATTCTATGAAAATTATATATTGCTGTGTTCAAAAAAACCACAGGATAGAAAATAGTTGAGAAATTATATTTTATAGACAAAATATTGCTGCAACGGAATGCAAAATAGCAGATACAAGCAAAAAGATAGTTGAAACAGAATTTAAACTTCAAAAGCTGAAGGAAGAGATACAGAAAGAAAAGGTGACATAAAAATTAATATTATATATTTAATGTCATACTAAATTCATATCTAGTATTTTTTGCAATTATCATTTATTATATAGGAATTAAAGAATGATACAGAGGAGAGGAGAATATTATTGGAAGAAGTGGAATGTTTAAAGAAAGAGGAACAAGAAATTCAAAAGCAAATTGCCAAATTCAGTGTTATCAATCCAGAAGAAATTGCAGAAATAAAAAGGAAAGCACAGGTATCGAGCACTAAAATAAATCTAATAATTAATTTATCTCTTTCTTAAATATCAAGCGACAATTTTAATCATTTTTATATTCCATTTAACGAGATATGTAATATTAAATTTTACTGAAATTGGCAATGTGTAATGCTTTGTTAGAGGGCCAAAGACCTAGCAAATATATGGACGGACAACATTTTTGCTATACAGAGCTGGTCCAGAACTAAGTTTAACATCTCGGAACAAGATCTCAATAAGCAATTTAATATTCCTGATGGCTTGGATTACATAGAATAAGTCTCATTCTCTGCTAGCTTGTAATTTGTTATTAACAAATTATTTTTTTTATTTTTTTTTAAATAAACTTACCATTCAACTAGAATGCCTTTTGTGACATTTACCATGTCTCGGAATTATCTTCTCTTGAGAAAAATAAATAATGAGGGTCGGGTTTTGATAAATAACGCTTTTTAAACTTTTAGCAAGCTCCCTCGCGTGCTGAAAGAAACGCGAATAATCACTTTTCCAGATCATTCATCGGATAAACCAGAACAAACTAAATAACATAAAGCATAAAGAAATATTTATTAGAGAAGAAACATGATATGAAATGACGGATACATGATTTTCAGAACCATCTACTTTGACATCCCTTTTTAGCGATGAACAACTTTTCCAATCATCTAATCACATCTGATTTCTAATGATAAAAAGATTCTTTAATCAGAGTAACGTCATAATGGACTAATTTTATACTAATAATAGCAATTTTTTCAAAATCCTACGAGAGAGAAAATTATGCCCAATCTTGAGCTTGACATTTGCAAGTATGGAGTCGTTTCATTGGCCAATCGGGGTAAAGTATTTCTCTGTCCTGATTGGTCGATCAATAGAACCGGTGTGATGGACAAAAAATGGCGGACCAATCAAGAAACCGTGTTATCTTGTAACATAATTTAATTTTAATCATCTATAAATTACTAATAATTATATTTTTAGCGTTGAATTAAACATGCGAAACAAATCAAAACAAATAGATAAGTAGGATCAAGTACAATATAAGACACAAGTGCAAAAATTGGCGGCCTAAAGTCGCTAAATTAACAAAGTACCGCAATTTTGATCTCAATAAGATAAGCTGGAGCAAAAATGGCGTCCGATAGTATAGATATAGGCTGCGATTGTTGCATTTCTCCACGCAACAACCTGGCATTTTTGATATTTTCTTCTTTTTTTGCGCAACAAAAGGAGTTTTCTCACCTCACACACAACAGGACACAGGACAAACCAGGATCAAGGTTAGAAAAATTGCACTTAGTATAGATAGCTACACAAAGTGTGCACTATCTGCACTATGCGGTACTTTGTTAATCTAGTGACTTTACCCGCCAGAATGTCAAGGTTCGTTCGAACGCGTGACGCGCGTAAACATAATACACGTATGTATGTGCGCCAACAGCTCTTTTAAGAAAATACTCAGGACTGAAACAGTTTCACCTACTGGCCAATTGACGAGTTTTTTGTATCAGTGATTGGTAGAATTGTCTTATATATGAAACCGTTGAACTTTTTTGAAAAGTTTATTCGTCGTTGACGCGATATTAACGTCCGGAATAAGTGGAATATATTCGTAAGTTATATACAATTTTATTACTAATAAATAGTTGATTGCTCTCGAAATACGATACTCGATTATTCAATACAGGAATCAACATTATAAATGATTACTTTGTTGCAATCTTTACGAGCAATGATTATTCTTCTATTTCTATTTCGTTTCTATCCTAATATATATGTGTACACACACACACACATACATTTAGAATTCTAATATAATAAATAAATATTCTCTCTGATATCATTTGATCTAAATATAATTTGATTCAGAACGCGCAATAAAACGATCGAATAAAAATCGGATAATTAACATAACGGAAATATATATTTTCAAAGTTATATACAAGTGTATTTATATACAAGTATATCTTTAAAGTCACACACACACACACACACACACACACACACACACACACACACACACACACGTACACTGAGAAAAAAAAGTTGTTAACTCGACTAAACCGTTTAACTAAATTATTATTTTTTTAATTGAAATATTGAAATATTTAAGTTAAATAAATGTCGTGTTAGATTTATAATAGTTAAATATTCCAATTAAAAAGATAATAATTTAGTTAAATGGTTTAGTTAAGTTAACAACTTTTCTTCTCAGTGTACACTGATTAATTATTTATTAAACCTCACGAGATGTATTAATCGTTTAATAATATAAGTGTATTTATATCCAAGTATTTTTAAAGTCTCACACACACACGTACATTGAGAAAAAAAAGTTGTTGACTCAACTAAACCGTTTAACTAAATTATTATTTTTTTAATTAAAATATTGAAATATTTAAGTTAAATAAATGTCATATTAGATTTATAATAGTTAAATATTCCAGTTAAAAAGATAATAATTTAGTTAAATGGTTTAGTTAAGTTAACAACTTTTTTTCTTTTACAATTAATCTTTTCTCTGTCTACTATTTGATTGTTTTACGCTTTTAGAAAGTAAAGTTCTATAATGTAACTTTTAATTTTGTATTTCATATGAAATTATTATTTTAAACATAATAATTTTCTTTCTTTGCATTTCTATCATGAATAGACATTTCCAACCTTTACTAAAAAAACTAAAAATATCCCTCAATTTTTTCTCTCTTCGGACAATTTATTTACATTTATATATAATTCTCTTTATTCCTTTAAAAATGAACATTGAGAACAAGGTACACGCGTATTGTAAATGTCAAAAAATGATCGCGCGAATATTATAATTGTGAATATATAAAAATAAATGCAATATACTATGAATTTTCTACGTCATATATTGAATCGAAATTGCACAAAAGAGGAAAAGAAGAACAAGCCTATGAATAGACATTACCATTTTTTACTAAAAAAAAAAAATTAAAAATATCTCTCAATTTTTTCTGTCTTCCTTCAGGCAAGTCTACATATATGATCAATATGATTAATTGATTCCATCTTTATATATTTATCATTATGTGCTATTAATTAAAGCCGTAAACAATATTTCAGAAATCAAAGTTATGCGAACGTTGCGCGCAGGAATGGCCATGCGCAGAAACGAATGCGCATTGGTTCGGCCGCCATGTTGGCGCGTGACTGCTACGTCATACGCGTCATAGCAACGTCATACGCGTCATACGTGACTCGGAGTCATACGCAGTTACACGGATCGTCGTACGTCCGCATTTTTCGCGTCTTTTAATCGTTTTTAAACGAATATCGCGAGTGAACGAGCGTCGAAAGTGTCCAAGGATGATCGCGCGACTTTTATAGTGTGTCGATGGAAACGCGAGACAGCGATTTTTGAGGATATTCAGTGATGGCGTCATCGCGAAGATGGAGCGAAGTTGCGTCGCGTTATACACGCCCTTGATGATGATTATCGGATGCGAGCGAATATCGGGAGTGCCGAATAAAGTGTCGCGTGTTCGCGTTGATGATATCGTGTGGATTTGTGTGCATCAAGCTCGGAATAGTCCCGAGGCGAGCGAACTGTCCCGAGGAGGAGCGGCCTGTGGAACAGCCGGTGAGTAGATTTGATTTATCATATTTGCGTGATAATTTGTGCTCATATGACGCTTATACAGCATCGCGATGTCCCGAATTACATTCGGACAAATCGGCATCATAATTCGATTCGGTGCAATTCAAATAAAGTCAATCGCATGAAGACGGTTATGCTAGAAGCGATTTCAAATTTATTTTGTATACGCGCGCGCAATGCTGCACAGCCTATCTCGTAGGGCTGCCAACTGTTAAACGATAAATTTATTTGATCTAACCTAACCTAACCTAACTTAACCTCTCATTGTCTTTGCATATCGAATGTAAACACAAGCGAATGCTCCCTGGATTTTATCATGCTTTCAAAAATAATATTTAATTATTTCATTAGTGTATTACATTTTATTACGTAGTATATTAATCGTATTAAATGTGCGACGTACAGTTTTACACATTTTAATGAGGAGCATAATATAATTGGTTAGGTTAGATTAAATTAAAACAAGCTGCTGTGATTCATTCAACATAACAGGATTAATTTGACGAATGTGCAGCTATTAAAGTTACATGATATTTGTGGACACATTTTTAAAGTAATCATGAGTGTCTTATCTCATCTCGATTACATGAAATTAAAATATAAAATATTTATGTATTCCACATTAACGTTATTCATTACAAGTACTATATTACTACATTACAAGTACTTTTCTTATATCTCAATCATATTCAACCATTTATTTCATCGATGAAGCTTTTCATATATCGCAGACAATATGATACTGCGTGTGGAATTTTACAAAGGTAATACGTGGCACCACAATAATTTGCTCTCAAGTATTGTGTGCATTTCTCAAAAATAAATCAAATTAAATTATTTTCAGAATCCAAACATCGCTACATTGCCAGAATTGTATGTTATTATAACTGCGATATTATCACCTTTTAATATGTGTGCGCAGTATTACATACATAAAATATATAAATTTATTTGAAACGTACTGAAATTTTTATCTTATTTATAATATTCGTGATATTATAAAAGAAAATTGCAACTGTAATGAAACAGAGCGGTGGAATAATTGGTTGATTGGTTAATTGCAGGTAATTATGTTATACTTATATATCGTAAGAAAGAGAAAATAAAATAAAAGTTGAATACTGAATGTGCTTTAAAGTAAATCTCATCTAAATAAATAAATGCATAAATGTGCGCCCCACATTCCTCATGAAAAAAATACATAATATTAATCTTTATGTATTATTATTTTTAGATTTGTTTTTTATTCTTTTAAATTCTCTAGATACACTTTTCATTTCTCCTCTCTTTCTTTTCAACTACTAAATATAAATCTATCATTTTTAATATAGATCTGTCATTTTTAGTGTACATTATTGCAGTAAGTGGAATAAAGAGCAAATCTATTGGGACATATAGAATGTACAGGAAAGTCAGTTTTATCTGATGCGTTTTTTTCAATAGAAATATCTGAAAAAATTCATACGTCTTTTTTAATCTTAATCTTTCTAAATAAAAATTAGAATAATAAATTTGCAAAATAATTTGCTTTAATATATTTTTATTGCAAACATATGAAGCAAAGTGCTCAAGGTGCATCACTATGAAAACATAGATAGAATAAAAAGTAGATCGTATACAAAAGAATTAAAATATTTACACTACATATTTGATATAGCATTTAATAGATATGTGCAGTAATACAATAAAATCTAATTTTCTCTCGAATTTTTTCACGAAATTTAAACTACTAGAAAAATATCAAATATTCAAATTGTTCAATAGTCTTGCGAAAGAAGCAGTTCTCGCTTAAAGAATCTTTAGAAAAAAAAAATAAAAAAGTTTAAAGAAAAAAAAGGACAAAAAATTTTTAATCTGACATGGATATTTAATTTTATACTAATATTTTTAATGTAACAACTCATTTATAAAGATTTTATTTTGTGAAACGTTTATACATAAAAGTACAATGATTATAAGGCTTCTTTAATCTATTGTTTCATCTTCGCATGTTTTTCGTCTATAAAATATTTGTGCTTCTGGATACTTTTCTCTGGAAGCTTTATGCAATGTGTGTAACCTAAATCTGTTAACGTACAAGTATTAGAGTAACGGAATAAGTATATGTAATTTGATTAAAAATACGTTTCTTATATGAATTTTTAATTACATATTTTATTATAATACAAATAAAAAAAATCATGCTTGCCCGACGTGATTCTAACAATTTACCGACATGCACAAAATTTTGACTTTACCGGCAGTCGAAGTATCTGTACTACGTAATTCTGGCGTTTAACGCGAATGCAGATGGCGATATTAAACAGCAAAAAAGATGGCCGCATTGTGTGAAACGCGAGGCGCGAAATATTGCATTTCGTATATCAATTTATAAATGCATGAAGAAATCCATTGCTTCTAACTCTCCGTTGGCGGGACAATACGCGAGCAAAAATTAAAGTGAAAAAGTAAAGGAAAAATTAAGCAGCAGCAGCAGTAGCAGTAGCAGCAGCGGGCAGCGAGCAGCAGCAGCCGGCAGCGGGCATTTTTTTTTTTTTTAATTTGATACTCTTTCTTTTTACAGTTTCGAGCTTTCGCTCATACCCGTCTTTTGTCTCTAATTTTCCTATTTCCCTACTTTTATGTTTAAGGATCCTTTTATTTAAACTTTATTCTTTATTTTAATTTGTTTCTCTTCTTATTCTGATTTGTTCCCTTCTTTTTCTTATTTTTTTTTCTTTTTCAGAATTTCGGTCTGTCAGCCGACATCAGCAGCAGCGGGCAGCGGGCAGCAGCAGCGGGCAGCAGCAGCGGAAGCGGACAGCGGACAGCGGCAGCGGGAAGCAGACAGCGGACAGCGGGAAGCGGACAGTGGACAGCGGACAGCGGGAAGCGGACAGCGGAAAGCGGACAGCGGGAAGCGGACAGCGGGAAGCGGACAGCAGGAAGCGGACAGCGGACAGCGGGAAGCGGGCAGCGGCAAACGGACAGCGGACAGCGGGAAGCGGACAGCGGGAAGCGGACAGCGGACAGCGGGAAGCGGACAGCGGGAAGCGGACAGCGGACAGCGGGAAGCGGACAGCGAGAAGCGGACAGCGGGAAGCGGACAGCGGACAGCGGACAGCGGGAAGCGGACAGCGGGAAGCGGACAGCGGGAAGCGGACAGCGGACAGCGGGAAGCGGACAGCGGGAAGCGGACAGCGGGATGCTCGTTTCTCTTTTTATTCTAATTTGTTCCCTTCTTTTTCTTATTTTTTTTTCTTTTTCAGAATGTGGGTCTCTCAGCCGACATGAGCATCAGCGGGCAGCGGGCAGCAGCAGCAGTAGCAGCGGGAACCAGCAGCAGCAGCGGACAGCGGAAAGCGGGAAGCGGACAGCGGGAAGCGGACAGCGGGAAGCGGACAGCGGGAAGTGGTCAGCGGGAAGCGGACAGCGTGAAGCTCGTTTCTGTTTTTATTCTAATTTGTTCCCTTCTTTTTCTTATTTTTTTTTCTTTTTCAGAATGTGGGTCTCTCAGCCGACATCAGCGGCCAGCGGGAAGCGGACAGCGGACAGCGGGAAGCGGACAGCGGACAGCGGGAAGCGGACAGCGTGGAGCGGACAGCGGACAGCGGGAAGCGGACAGCGGACAGCGGACAGCGGGAAGCGGACAGCGGACAGCGGGAAGCGGACAGCGGGAAGCGGACAGCGGCCAGCGGGAAGCGGGCAGCGGACAGCGGACAGCGGGAAGCCGACACCGGGAAGCGGACAGCGGGAAGCGGACAGCGGGAAGCGGGAAGCGGACAGCGGGAAGCGGGCAGCGGACAGCGGACAGCGGGAAGCCGACACCGGGAAGCGGACAGCGGGAAGCGGACAGTGGACAGCGGACAGCGGACAGCGGACAGCGGGCAGCGGGAAGCGGACAGCGGGAAGCGAACAGCGGGAAGCGGACAGCGGACAGCGGGAAGTGGTCAGCGGGAAGCGGACAGCGTGAAGCTCGTTTCTGTTTTTATTCTAATTTGTCCCCTTCTTTTTCTTATTTTTTTTTCTTTTTCAGAATGTGGGTCTCTCAGCCGACATCAGCGGCCAGCGGGAAGCGGACAGCGGACAGCGGACAGCGGACAGCGGGAAGCGGACAGTGGACAGCGGACAGCGGGAAGCGGACAGCGGACAGCGGGAAGCGGACAGCGGGAAGCGGACAGCGGACAGCGGGAAGCGGACAGCGGACAGCGGACAGCGGGAAGCGGACAGCGGACAGCGGGAAGCGGACAGCGGCCAGCGGGAAGCGGGCAGCGGACAGCGGACAGCGGGAAGCCGACACCGGGAAGCGGACAGCGGGAAGCGGACAGCGGGAAGCGGACAGCGGACAGCGGGAAGCGGGCAGCGGACAGCGGACAGCGGGAAGCCGACACCGGGAAGCGGACAGCGGGAAGCGGGCAGCGGACAGCGGACAGCGGGAAGCCGACAGCGGGAAGCGGACAGCGGGAAGCGGACAGTGGACAGCGGACAGCGGACAGCGGACAGCGGGCAGCGGGAAGCGGACAGCGGACAGCGGGAAGCGGACAGCGGGAAGCGGACAGCGGACAGCGGGAAGTGGTCAGCGGGAAGCGGACAGCGTGAAGCTCGTTTCTGTTTTTATTCTAATTTGTTCCTTTCTTTTTCTTATTTTTTTTTCTTTTTCAGAATGTGGGTCTCTCAGCCGACATCAGCGGCCAGCGGGAAGCGGACAGCGGACAGCGGAAAGCGAACAGCGGCCAGCGGCCAGCGGGAAGCGGACAGCGGCCAGCGGGAAGCGGACAGCGGGAAGCGGACAGCGGCCAGCGGGAAGCGGGCAGCGGACAGCGGACAGCGGGAAGCCGACAGCGGGAAGCGGCCAGCGGGAAGCGGACAGCGGCCAGCGGGAAGCGGACAGCGGGAACCAGCAGCAGCAGCGGACAGCGGACAGCGGAAAGCGGAAAGCGGACAGCGGACAGCGGGAAGCGGACATCGGGAAGCGGACAGCGGACAGCGGACAGTGGGAAGCGGACAGCGGGAAGCGGAAAGCGGACAGCGGAAAGCGGACAGCGGAAAGCGGAAAGCGGAAAGCGGACAGCGGAAAGCGGACAGCGGACAGCGGGAAGCGGACAGCGGGAAGCGGATAGCGGGAAGCGGACAGCAGGAAGCGGACAGCGGACAGCGGGAAGCGGGCAGCGGCAAACGGACAGCGGACAGCGGGAAGCGGACAGCGGGAAGCGGACAGCGGACAGCGGGAAGCGGACAGCGGGAAGCGGACAGCGGACAGCGGGAAGCGGAAAGCGGACAGCGGGAAGCGGACAGCGGACAGCGGGAAGCGGACAGCGGGAAGCGGACAGCGGACAGCGGGAAGCGGACAGCGGACAGCGGGAAGCGGACAGCGGGAAGCGGAAAGCGGACAGCGGACAGCGGACAGCGGGAAGCGGACAGCGGACAGCGGGAAGCGGACAGCGGGAAGCGGACAGCGGGAAGCGGACAGCGGGATGCGGACAGCGGCCAGCGGGAAGTGGTCAGCGGGAAGCGGACAGCGTGAAGCTCGTTTCTGTTTTTATTCTAATTTATTCCCTTCTTTTTCTTATTTTTTTTTCTTTTTCAGAATGTGGGTCTCTCAGCCGAAATCAGCGGCCAGCGGGAAGCGGACAGCGGACAGCGGACAGCGGAATGCGGACAGCGGGAAGCGGACAGCGGACAGCGGGAAGCGGACAGCGGGAAGCGGACAGCGGACAGCGGGAAGCGGACAGCGGACAGCGGACAGCGGGAAGCGGACAGCGGGAAGCGGACAGCGGACAGCGGGAAGCGGACAGCGGACAGCGGGAAGCGGACAGCGGGAAGCGGACAGCGGACAGCGGACAGCGGACAGCGGGAAGCGGACAGCGGGAAGCGGACAGCGGGATGCTCGTTTCTCTTTTTATTCTAATTTGTTCCCTTCTTTTTCTTATTTTTTTTTCTTTTTCAGAATGTGGGTCTCTCAGCCGACATGAGCATCAGCGGGCAGCGGGCAGCAGCAGCAGTAGCAGCGGGAACCAGCAGCAGCAGCGGACAGCGGAAAGCGGGAAGCGGACAGCGGGAAGCGGACAGCGGGAAGCGGACAGCGGGAAGTGGTCAGCGGGAAGCGGACAGCGTGAAGCTCGTTTCTGTTTTTATTCTAATTTGTTCCCTTCTTTTTCTTATTTTTTTTTCTTTTTCAGAATGTGGGTCTCTCAGCCGACATCAGCGGCCAGCGGGAAGCGGACAGCGGACAGCGGGAAGCGGACAGCGGACAGCGGGAAGCGGACAGCGTGGAGCGGACAGCGGACAACGGGAAGCGGACAGCGGACAGCGGACAGCGGGAAGCGGACAGCGGACAGCGGGAAGCGGACAGCGGGAAGCGGGAAGCGGACAGCGGGAAGCGGGCAGCGGACAGCGGACAGCGGGAAGCCGACACCGGGAAGCGGACAGCGGGAAGCGGACAGTGGACAGCGGACAGCGGACAGCGGACAGCGGGCAGCGGGAAGCGGACAGCGGGAAGCGAACAGCGGGAAGCGGACAGCGGACAGCGGGAAGTGGTCAGCGGGAAGCGGACAGCGTGAAGCTCGTTTCTGTTTTTATTCTAATTTGTTCCCTTCTTTTTCTTATTTTTTTTTCTTTTTCAGAATGTGGGTCTCTCAGCCGACATCAGCGGCCAGCGGGAAGCGGACAGCGGACAGCGGACAGCGGACAGCGGGAAGCGGACAGTGGACAGCGGACAGCGGGAAGCGGACAGCGGACAGCGGGAAGCGGACAGCGGGAAGCGGACAGCGGACAACGGGAAGCGGACAGCGGACAGCGGACAGCGGGAAGCGGACAGCGGACAGCGGGAAGCGGACAGCGGGAAGCGGACAGCGGGAAGCGGACAGCGGGAAGCGGACAGCGGACAGCGGACAGCGGAATGCGGACAGCGGGAAGCGGACAGCGGACAGCGGGAAGCGGACAGCGGGAAGCGGACAGCGGACAGCGGGAAGCGGACAGCGGACAGCGGACAGCGGGAAGCGGACAGCGGGAAGCGGACAGCGGACAGCGGGAAGCGGACAGCGGACAGCGGGAAGCGGACAGCGGACAGCGGGAAGCGGACAGCGGGAAGCGGAAAGCGGACAGCGGACAGCGGACAGCGGGAAGCGGACAGCGGACAGCGGGAAGCGGACAGCGGGAAGCGGACAGCGGGAAGCGGACAGCGGGATGCGGACAGCGGCCAGCGGGAAGTGGTCAGCGGGAAGCGGACAGCGTGAAGCTCGTTTCTGTTTTTATTCTAATTTATTCCCTTCTTTTTCTTATTTTTTTTTCTTTTTCAGAATGTGGGTCTCTCAGCCGAAATCAGCGGCCAGCGGGAAGCGGACAGCGGACAGCGGACAGCGGAAAGCGGACAGCGGGAAGCGGACAGCGGACAGCGGGAAGCGGACAGCGGGAAGCGGACAGCGGACAGCGGGAAGCGGACAGCGGACAGCGGACAGCGGACAGCGGACAGCGGGAAGCGGACAGCGGGAAGCGGACAGCGGGATGCGGACAGCGGCCAGCGGGAAGTGGTCAGCGGGAAGCGGACAGCGTGAAGCTCGTTTCTGTTTTTATTCTAATTTATTCCCTTCTTTTTCTTATTTTTTTTTCTTTTTCAGAATGTGGGTCTCTCAGCCGAAATCAGCGGCCAGCGGGAAGCGGACAGCGGACAGCGGACAGCGGAAAGCGGACAGCGGGAAGCGGACAGCGGACAGCGGGAAGCGGACAGCGGGAAGCGGACAGCGGACAGCGGGAAGCGGACAGCGGACAGCGGACAGCGGACAGCGGACAGCGGGAAGCGGACAGCGGGAAGCGGACAGCGGACAGCGGGAAGCGGACAGCGGACAGCGGGAAGCGGACAGCGGACAGCGGGAAGCGGACAGCGGGAAGCGGAAAGCGGACAGCGGACAGCGGACAGCGGGAAGCGGACAGCGGACAGCGGGAAGCGGACAGCGGACAGCGGGAAGCGGAAAGCGGACAGCGGCCAGCGGGAAGCGGACAGCGGCCAGCGGGAAGCGGACAGCGGGAAGCGGACAGCGGGAAGCGGACAGCGGGATGCGGACAGCGGCCAGCGGGAAGTGGTCAGCGGGAAGCGGACAGCGTGAAGCTCGTTTCTGTTTTTATTCTAATTTATTCCCTTCTTTTTCTTATTTTTTTTTCTTTTTCAGAATGTGGGTCTCTCAGCCGAAATCAGCGGCCAGCGGGAAGCGGACAGCGGACAGCGGACAGCGGAAAGCGGACAGCGGACAGCGGACAGCGGACATCGGAAAGCGGAAAGCGGACAGCGGGAAGCGGACAGCGGGAAGCGGACAGCGGGATGCTCGTTTCTCTTTTTATTCTAATTTGTTCCCTTCTTTTTCTTATTTTTTTTTCTTTTTCAGAATGTGGGTCTCTCAGCCGACATCAGCAGCAGCGGGCAGCGGGCAGCAGCAGCAGTAGCAGCGGGAACCAGCAGCAGCAGCGGACAGCGGACAGCTGGAAGCGGACAGCGGACAGCGGGCAGCGGAAAGCGGAAAGCGGAAAGCGGACAGCTGACAGCGGGAAGCGGACAGCGGGAAGCGGACAGCGGGAAGCGGACAGCGGGAAGCGGACAGCGGGAAGCGGACAGCGTGGAGCGGACAGCGGGAAGCGGACAGCGGAAAGCGGACAGCGGCCAGCGGGAAGCGGACAGCGGAAAGCGGACAGCGGACAGCGGAAAGCGGACAGCGGACAGCGGGAAGCGGACAGCGGTCAGCGGGAAGCGGACAGCGGTCAGCGGGAAGCGGACATCGGGAAGCGGACAGCGGACAGCGGACAGCGGGTATCGGACAGCGGGAAGCGGACAGCGGTTAGCGGGATGCTCGTTTCTATTTTTATTCTAATTTGTTCCCTTCTTTTTCTTATTTTTTTTTCTTTTTCAGAATGTGGGTCTCTCAGCCGACATCAGCAGCGGCGGGCAGCGGGCAGCAGCAGCAGTAGCAGCGGGAACCAGCAGCAGCAGCGGACAGCGGACAGCGGGAAGCGGACAGCGGACAGCGGACAGCGGAAAGCGGAAAGCGGACAGCGGGAAGCGGACAGCAGACAGCGGCAGTGGGAAGCGGACAGCGGACAGCGGCAGCGGGAAGCGGACAGCGGACAGCGGAAGCGAGAAGAGGACAGCGTACAGCGGCAGCGGGAAGCGGACAGCGGACAGTGGAAGCGAGAAGAGGACAGCGGACAGCGGCAGCGGGAAGCGGACAGCGGAAAGCGGAAGCGAGAAGAGGACAGCGGACAGCGGCAGCGGGAAGCGGACAGCGGCAGCGGGAAGCGCACAGCGGACAGCGGACAGCGGAAGCGTGAAGAGGACAGCGGACAGCGGGAAGCGGAAAGCGGACAGCGGAAGCGAGAAGAGGACAGCGGACAGCGGCCTCGGGAAGCGGACAGCGGTCAGCGGAAGCGTGAAGAGGACAGCGGACAGTGGGAAGCGGACAGCGGACAGCGGAAGCGAGAAGAGGACAGCGGACAGTGAGAAGCGGACAGCGGACAACGGAAGCGAGAAGAGGACAGCGGACAGCGGCAGCGGGAAGCGGACAGCGGACAGCGGAAGCGAGAAGAGGACAGCGGACATTGGGAAGCGGACAGCGGACAGCGGCAGCGAGAAGCGGACAGCGGACAGCGGCAGCGGGAAGCGGACAGCGGACAGCGGAAGCGAGAAGAGGACAGCGTACAGCGGCAGCGGGAAGCGGACAGCGGACAGTGGAAGCGAGAAGAGGACAGCGGACAGCGGCAGCGGGAAGCGGACAGCGGAAAGCGGAAGCGAGAAGAGGACAGCGGACAGCGGCAGCGGGAAGCGGACAGCGGCAGCGGGAAGCGCACAGCGGACAGCGGACAGCGGAAGCGTGAAGAGGACAGCGGACAGCGGGAAGCGGAAAGCGGACAGCGGAAGCGAGAAGAGGACAGCGGACAGCGGCCTCGGGAAGCGGACAGCGGTCAGCGGAAGCGTGAAGAGGACAGCGGACAGTGGGAAGCGGACAGCGGACAGCGGAAGCGAGAAGAGGACAGCGGACAGTGAGAAGCGGACAGCGGACAACGGAAGCGAGAAGAGGACAGCGGACAGCGGCAGCGGGAAGCGGACAGCGGACAGCGGAAGCGAGAAGAGGACAGCGGACATTGGGAAGCGGACAGCGGACAGCGGCAGCGAGAAGCGGACAGCGGACAGCGGCAGCGGGAAGCGGACAGCAGCAGCAGCAGCGGGCATTTTTTTTTTTTTTTTTTAATTTAATTCTCTTTCCTTTTACAGTTTCGAGCTTTCGGTCATCTCTGTCTTTTGTCTGTAATTTTTCTATTTCCCTACTTTTATGTTTAAGGAGCCTTTTATTTAAACTTTATTTTTTATTTTAATTTGTTTCTCTTTTTATTCTAATTTGTTCCCTTCTTTTTCTTATTTTTTTTTTCTTTTTCAGAATGTGGGTCTCTCAGCTGACATACAATTATATGATGATATGCGGCCAGGTTTTTTCCGATGATGAAAAAACATCCCATATCGGTATCAACAATGAGACGGTAATAAAAATATTAATATAAAAATTTACAAAGAGAGTTATACACTTCCTTATATTCTCATTTTTATGTAGAGGATAATTGAGAAGGAATGTGTACTCGCGTCGTCGATGGATTTGTACGTAAAACATCGTTGTCCGAAAAACATGAATCTTTATCCGGTTGAGAATGAAATAAATGTCTGGATATGCGAGTGTAAATCAGGATTCATGTATTTCCCGTTGGACGATTCCTGCTACGAGGCTTACAAACAAGGTCCTTGTCCGTCTAAGAATTACCTCGTTCTTCCCGAGAACGAAACATTACCACGTTGCGTGGAGAATCCTTTCTTGGAAGACGGCATGGTGCCGTATAATGGCACGTGTTATCTTCTCAAAACACTAGGCCCTTGCGAGCCTGGACAGTTATTGGACGTGCACGAAACTACCTTCCAACTGAAATGTATCCAACAATGGGCTGCTAGTTTTATCGGTACGCTCAGAAGAGATTGTCCATCGGGTAGTCTTAGAAGCCTAAAGAGCGAAGCGTGCATAAAAGTACGTCACAATTGAATCACGTCAAATTGGAGTGAATATATTGATCTTAATCAAATATTTTTTATCTCATATATATATATATATATATATATATATATATATATATATATCTTTTCTTTTTATGTTTCAAATAGATACCAGACTATGGAATCTCTCAAACTAACAGCTAAAGAGTTACACATATGACGACTTTACTCCAAGATAAATGATAGAACTTTTTAAGGACAATTTAAATCTCGGCCTCATTAAATCTATCATAAGAATAATTGTTAGCTTCTATAAACGATTTAAGTGCACAGATCGAGGTAATAAATTGCACAACTGGAAGACAAATTGAAGATAGATGAATGATCCCCCTTCACGATCTTCCTCTCCTCTCCCCAGGGATAATCCAAATCACACACTTTTTTGTAAGTATATGATATAATGTATAAAAACTTTTACTTTTCTCAATACTCGAATATTACAAGATATTCTAACAAGATGTTAGATTCAGTGATATATTGTATATAATGCATACACACGGCTAGATCGAGCAAATGTTTAATAAGCTTATTAAATAATTTGGGCTTCAGTTATAGAAAGATAATATTTAACATCTTGTCGATACCAGATTAAAAAAATACGGATTATATTAAATATAAATTTTAATTAAAAAGAAAAACTATTTACGTTTGAGTATTCGTCTAAGTCAAACCTTGATGCAAGCGATTTAATTATTTTGAATCGTGATTCGGAGAAGTATTTTTTCCGAAGAATTACTCTTCCTCTACAGTTCCTATATATAAATATTAAAATTAAATTGGCTTTCTCACGAGTTCTACGTATAGATGCTTACATACGCTAGTATTAGCTGAACTGGTAAGAAAAGCGTTATTCAAGTCGGTATAATCTTTCATATTCTTTTGTTTGATAGCCTTGAAATATCATAGGTGTGTTACTTCGACTCAGTATAATTATTTAAGAGAATCTTAAAGCATATTTCTATATATATTCAAGTTCACATCTCAAGCTTGTCATGCGCGCAGTACTTTCTTTTCTATCGGAAAATAGGATATTATTGTCAAGAACATTGTAAGAAGTTATCATATTATGTTTGAATATTCGTTTGCATTAAATTTCGATGTGAATCGCGCCAATTAGTACAAACCTGTGATACACAAATTAGTATATAAATTAGTATATAATAGTATATAGCCAAAGAATTACACAGATGACTTTACTCTAGCATATAAATGATGGAACTTTTTAAGGAATTTAAATCTTAGTTTAAATATATCAAGAGAGTAATTTTTAGCTTCTATAAATATTTAAGTGCACATATATCGAAGTAAAAACTTGAAGATAGACGAGTGAGCCTCTTTTTTTCATCGTCTTCTTTCCTCCTGAACAATCTCAATCACATTTTTTTGTAATTATATGATTACAATTAATAAAAGCTTTTACTTTCTCTTATATTCGAATATTACAGAGTATTCTATGTTTGATTTAGCATAATTGTTAAACATTATAGTGCGTTCATGTGATTACCTCGATAAAAATTCTTAATAAGCTGGATTTAAAAATTATAAAGATAATAGAAAGATAATATTTTATATCGTCAATAGATCTATAGAAAAAAGTTATTTATATTTCAGTGTTAATTATGTTATCTTGATGCGAGAGATTTCCTCATCTTGAATCGTGAGAATTTCCGAGAAGCGTATTTTTTCGATAAATTCCTGTCCCCACTTTTTCCTCTACTGTTTATATATACTTAATGTGATGCTGAACGGATTAAAACGTACATCTTTATGCAATCTTCTTAGTACTGTTTATCGGCTCAGTTTCGTTCAGTAATAGAAATGAAGTGCTATATTGGTATTGTGTTTTTTGTGTACAATTATATGATGATATCCAGCCAGGTTCTTTCTGATGAAGAAACATCCTATATCGACATCGACAATGGGACGGTAATAAAAGTATTATAATTAAAAAATAATATAAAAATTTTATAAGAGAATTAAACATTTTCTTATATATTCATTTTTATGCAGAGGATAACGGAATGTGTACCTGTGTCGTCGACGAATTCGTATGTGAAACATCGTTGTCCGAAAAACATGGCTCTTTATCCGATTGAGAATAAAATGGACGTCTGGATGTGTGAGTGTAAACGAGGATTCTTGTATTTCCCATTGAACGATTCATGCTACGAGCCCTACAAACAAGGTCCTTGTTCATTTGAGAATTACCTTGTTCTTCCCGAGAACGAAACAATGCCACGTTGTGTGAAGAATCCTTGCTTGCAAGACGGCATGGTGCCGTACAATGGTGCGTGTTATCCTCTCCAAACCATAGGCATCCCTTGTGATCCCAATTACAGATTGGAAGTGGACGTAACGACCTTTCAACTGAAATGTATGCCAATTCCTATGTACGCTTTCATCGATAATTTTGCTTCAAGAGATTGTCCATTGGGTAGTCGTAGAAGTTTGAAGCTTGGCATATGCAGAAAAATACAAGCACGTCACAACTAAATCACGTCAAATTAGAGTGAGTACATTGGTTTTAATCAAATATTTTTCTGTCTCATGTCTATATGTAGGTATGTATGTATGTGTATACATATATTATATCTTTTCTTTTTATGTTATATATAGATACCAGACTATGGAATCAACAGCTAAAGAGTTACACAGTTTGATGATTTCACTATAACATAAATGATGGAAATTTTTAAGGAGAAATTAAATCTCGGCTTAAATCTTAAGAATCGTTTTTAGGTTCTGTAAACGATTTAAATGCATGGATCAAATAAAGTGCAAAACTGAAAGACAACTTGAAGATAGATGAGTGATTCCCCTGTAGGTCACGGCTTTCCTCTGCTCCCCCCACGGACAATCCGAATCACATACTTTTTTGTAAATATGATATAATACATTAAAGCTTTTACTGTTTTAAATACTCAAGTATTACAAAATATTCTATATTTGATTTTACGAAGTATTGTATATAGTGCGTTCACATGGCTAGATCGGGCAAATACTTTTAATAAGCTTATTAATTAATTTTTTTAATTATAGGAAGATAATTTAGTTAAATTTAATTAAAGTTAATTTAATTTAGTTAAATTTAGTTAATTAAATTTAATTTAGTTAAATTTAATTATTAAAGATAATTTAATTAAAAAAGGAAATTTTACATCTTGTCGATCATCGATAGATTAAAAAATATGGATTATATTAAATGTAAGCACTGGCGGATCCTGGGGGAGGGGGGTTTAGGGTTAAACCCTAAACCCTCCCGCCTTTGCAAATTAAAAGAAATTAATTTTGCTGAATCCGCTTAAAATATATACGTAAAGAAAAATAAAGCTAAGCATGAAACCAAAAATATTAAATCAAATAATTTTGCAGAAACCCTCCCCCCCCCCCATTATCAATGTCAGGATCCGCTAGTGAATGTAAGTTATATTTAAAAAGAAAAACTATTTATATTTCAGTATTTGTGCAAGTTACACCTTGATGCAAGCGATTTAATTATGGCATTTGTAATATTTTGAATCGTGCTTCCAAGAAATGTATATTTCTCAAGAGTTTCTCTTCATCTTCTGTTCCTGTATGTAAATTTTAAATAGCTTTTTTACGAGTTATACGTACAGATGCTTACATAAAGACACTGTATAGAAGGAGGATTATCCTCAAGTTGGTATATTTCTTCATTTTCTTTTGTTTGATAGTGGTTAGTCTTGAAACATCATAGGTGCGTTACTTCGGCTCAGTATAATTATTTAAGAGAATCTTAAAGCATATTTCATTCAAGTTCACATTTCACGCACGCAGTACCTTCTTTTTCTCTATCGAAAAAAATAGGATATTATTGCCAAACACATTGTAAAAAATTATCATATTATGTTTGCATATCCGTCTGCATTAAATCTCGATGTAAATCGCGCCAACTAGAGCGCAAACTTGTGATATATAATTTAGTATAAATTTATTTTTACTCATATATCGCGTTAATAGTCATTTAGATAACTTTTGATAAGCTAACTAACGGGGATTTTCCTCGAAGTATATGTATATATGTATATTTCGTTCTCTCTTTTTCTAATTTATTATTGAAAAAGATTTGAAATAAATATCAAAACGCTTATGCGCGTATTGACGTTTATGATATCTTCATGCGCGATTTTTTAAATAATTATTAGAAAAATATTTATGTGCAACTAGCTCTGATTGATCTTTGCACTTTTATGCGAAATTTTATATCACGAGTAGCCTTTTCATTTACGAATATCTGTATTTTTTCAACAGCGCAGATTCATCCAACAGCAAAAATGAAGCTTGCTTATATATCGGTATTGTTACGTCCATTTATATAATGATACCCGGCTAGGATCTGGCATTTTCGATTGATGAAGAGATATCCTCGTCAACGGCGACAATTTTACGGTAATAAAAGTATTGATGTAAATGTTCGCGAAGAAGAGTGAGCTGTACATCTTTCTTTACTTGTTTTTGTGCAGGTGATAATGGAACATATACTCGTGTCGATACCTGACAATTGTGCAACATGCTTTTTTATCCTCTTGACGATGACGGTGTAAAAATCACCCGATATACGATTGTAAACCACAATTCCTGTATTTCCCATTGAACGATTCTTGCTACGAGGCCTACAGGCAAGGTTCTTGTCTAAGAATCTGTCCATCTAAGAATTACTTCGTTCTTCTCGAGAACGAAACAGTGGCACGTTGCGTGGAGAATCCTTGCTTGGAGGACGGCATTCTCGAAACACTAGGTCCTTGCGAGCCCGGAGAGATATTGGACGTGGACGAAACTATCTTCCAATTGAAATGTAGGGAAGAGCTATCCAGTTTTATTAGGCCCACAAGACATTGTCCATCGGGTAGTCGTAGAAGCCTGAAACTCGGAGTGTGCAGAATTGTACGAACACGTCACAATTACAGTAAGTATAATAGTTATAAAGTTTATTATAGTTATATTTAGTTTAAATAATTTTCCTATCTCATATATATATCTTTTCTTTTTATGTTATAAATAGATACTAGTCTATGGCATCTCCCAGACTAATAGCTAAAGAGTTATACGGTTTGATGGCTTCACTCCAATATAAATGATAGAACTTTTTAAGGACAATTAAAATCTCGCCTTAAATCTATCATAAGAATAATTTTTAGCTTCTATAAACAATTTAAGTGCACAGATCGAAGTAATAAATTGCAAAACTGGAAGCCAACTTGGAGATAGATGAGTGATCTGTCTTTCAATGTCATGGTCTTTTTCTCTTTTCCCCTCACGGATGATCCGAATCACTTGTTTGTAAATATATGATAATAGAAGTTTTTACTTTTCTCATTACTCAAGTATTACAAGATATTTTATGTTCGATTCAGCGAAATATTGTATACAGCGCGTTCGCTCGAGCAAATTCTTAGTAAGCTTATTAAATAATTGGATTTCAATTATTTAATAGGATAATATTTAGAAAGATAATATTTTACATCTCGTCGATAAGAAATTAAAAAAATATGAATTATATTAATATGTAAAATTATATATTATATAATATTAATATGTAAAATTATATATAATATTATATTAAATATTATATTTAAAAAATTATTTACGTCTCAATATTGATTTAAGTCATACTTTGATGTGGTTTAATTATTTTGAATCGTGATTTCAAGAAGTATGTTATTCCCAAGAATTCCTCTTTCTTTACTGTTCTTATATGTAATATTAAATAATAAATGGTTTCCTTATGAGTTATACGTACAGCTGCTTATATAAAGACACACTGGTATTAATAGAACTGGTATAGGAAGAGGAATATCGCTCAAGTCAACACACTCTTTCATTTTCTTTTGTTTGATAGTGGTTAGCCTTGAAACATCATAGCTCTGTTACTTGGGCTCAGTATAATTGTTTAGGAGAATCTTAAAACATCTCTTTCAAATTCACATTTCATTCTCACGCTTGTCACGTGCGTAGTACCTTCTATTTCTATCGGAAACTAAGGATCTATTATTGTCAAGAACATTGTAAGAAATTATCATATTATTTACATATTCGCCTGCATTAAATCTCGATGTGAAACGCGCCAATTAGAACTAACTTGTGATACATTAATATATAAATGTATTTGTACTCATATATATCTCATTAATAGTCGTTTAGATAATTTCTGATAGTTTATAATGGGTATTTTCCTTGGAGTATATGTATATGTATGTTTCGTTTTTTTTTTCTTATTTATCATCGAAGCAGATCAGAAACGTTTGTACGCACCGTTCATATCTTTATGCGCTAACAATTTTTAAATAATCATTAGCATTAAATATTTATGCGCAATTAACTCTGATTGACCTTTGCAGTTGTATTGCGACGTTTTATATCGCCAGTAGCTTTTTCAACATTTCATTTACAAATATCTGTATTTTCTTGGCAGTACAGATTCGTCCAACAGGAAAAATGAAGTGCTTATACATCGGTGTTGTGCTTTTTATGTACAATTATATGATGATACCCGGCCAGGAGCTGACATTTCCGATTGATGAAGAGACACCTTACGTCAGCGGCGGCAATTCCACGGTAACAAAAAAAAAAGGTGTAAAAAGTTGGTGAAGAATAGGCTGTATATCTTTCTTTACATACTCATTTTCGTGCAGGTGATAACGGATCGTATACCCGTGTCGATACCGGACAGTTGCCCGAAGAACATGCTTCTTTATCCGGGTGACGGTGTAAAAAGCACCTGGGTGTGCGATTGTAAACCACGATTCTTGTATTTTCCGTTGAACGATTCCTGTCACGAGGCCTACAGGCAAGGTCCTTGTCCATCTGAGAATTACGTCGTTCTTCCTGAGGACGAAGCAGTGCCACGTTGCGTGAAGAATCCTTGCTTGGAAGACGGTGTGGTGCCGTACAATGATACGTGTTATCCTCTCAAAACCGCAGGTGGTCCTTGCGCACCCGATGGGACAATAAGTGTGAACGAAACTACCTTCAAACTGGAATGTGTGCCAATTGACGTCTCGCCCTTTGTGATAATCGATCCTCCTAAAAGAACTCCCAAATGTCCACCAGGTAGTCGTAGAAGCATGCTCGGAGTATGCAAAAAAATACAAAGACAAATACAATAATTTTTAATCGAGTCTCCTCGCAATTTCGATCATTTATTTATATTTGATCTTTTTTATGTATGATTAACGTGCAAGATATATTTGCAATATTTATATATTGAAATTTTTTCAGGATTAGATATAACATTAGCTTGGGTCAGGATATAATTTTGATATATTGCATTGTAGTTTTTATATATGTAACTATAATTCATATGTAATATATTTAAATATTTTTAAATATATATTAATATAATTTTTTAAAATTTAGGCTCCTGTAACAACTGTATATCTTTTTCAAATTATATATTCAAACAATAATCCAATGACTTCATGCATTATATATGAATACAATCAGAATAATATAAAGAGAAATATATAAAATAAGCAGGTATATACATCAATTTTTGTTACTTATTATATACTATGACTATGTTTCTATTTGTTCATTACAAATAGGAGTATTTATACATTGTAATATATACATTATTAACATATATTTTTATACAAATCTTATATATCTAAAGTTATAGAAAATCGAAAATTTGAATAATATGATGCAATACTACTAAAGAATTTATAAGAGAAAAACGGACTAATGAGAACTAAGCATAAAAAAAACAGTACGAATAAATATCTGTAAAAAATCCATTAATTAAATTTTGATTCCATTTTGGACCATCTTAAATAATTATTTATAGAACTATTTGTCATACATAGAAATAGTATAAAAGTGAGTAGTAAATGAATACATTTTATAAAAACCATGGGGAATCATCTTTGATGTTCATGCAATTCAACATGATTTAAACAAAATGTGAACAAGACGAGTCCCTCAATCAGTTCCATTAAGGAACTTCACTGGGCCAACAATAAGATATTACAAAAATATCACACATTAAGCTAAAGAAATAATATTTTCAAGTATAAAACAGATTTTTAATAATATGCATTACTATTCATTCTTGCATTATATCTATATGTGATACAAATAAATTTTTCAACAATTATTGAAAATATTCTAGACAAGCAACTGAAATATTTAATTAAAAGATTTTTTATGAAGATAATTATTCTACGTTTTCTGCACTTGATTCTCGTTTTTCTTCTTGTGTTTTATAATAAGTCTTTTTTTATAATAAGTCTTGTTTTATAATAAGTCTTGTTTTAATTCTTATTATCATTGAAGAACTTATTCAATCAAAATAAGATTGTAATCTCTGCTCGTATATTTTAAAAATATTTTCCTGTACATATATATATATCTTAATCTTTCAATAAAAGGAATTTAACTTAATTTTTGCAAAACTAATCGATTCTGCATCAGTTTGTTTATAGAATAATATCCATTATATTAATATATTATTATTATTATTATTATATATTATTTCATTTGCATTAACTCTGTGCGTTTGAAAATTAATAAAAAATTATTATATGTTGTAACTGTTTATATAAATGTATTATTTATCCTTGCGAATTAACAAACATATATTCTCAAACATGTTACCCCTGAGAAACGAAAACTAGGCTACCGAATTTTAACTCGGTTCCTGCTCCTGAGTGCCACTTGTAGTGGCTTCTATCAATTTTTGTCTTTCTCTATACATAGAGACTTTCATGTTCTCCAACTGATGATACCGTAACATTTTTAAGACTGCGAAAACCGACAAACCGACCCAAATCGATAGACTGCTCCAGATGCCGAACTGTGCAGCACCGAGCTCGATGTGAAAGCCAGATGTATCAATACCATCAGCCTTGTCAATATCATTTCCAGCGGCTAGCTCACAAGATGGGAATCTCTTTGTCATACATTGACACCACGTCATAAAGCCTAAAGTAACAATAATTGCCGCGATTAGGGTGATGGTAGTGAGGATAATGGACGTGACGACGTCCACAAATGCGGAGAGAAACGAACTGTCCTCGCTGCGATACATGAGCAAGGACAGTCGATAGATCTGCATCGCCGATGTTATGAGAAGTATCAGGCCCACGAATATCGTATAATTGCAGTATGCCTGCGATGCCCAGTTCACTACGAACTGGCCATCCGACTCCTGCCAGATTCCAGTTGAAAACAGGAGACAGTGTCCTCTGCAAGAAGAAAAAAAAATGTCAGTACATAGTTTGTTGTCAATTGAAAAATACATCTCTCATCTTTACCTAAACTCATCCTGGTGCAAGCTCATAGGCACGATGATGCAGATGGACAAGATAAGAGCTACGACGTAGCCCGCTATCTGACTGAGCAGCAAGATATTTGTCAGTGCCATATTTCAGAACGAGGATTGTACGGTCGAGACGAGGATGTTTTTCACGGTCCAGGTGCACTGCCAAGATTCCGCAAGTAATTGTAACGAACCGTTATTAATTGGAGTCCATGGGTCCCGCCGTCCTCTCATTGACAGATGCTTGGAATCGACTTCCGATCACTTTTAAACCGACAAAGATATACGATTCACTTGTCAAAATAATCACCCATGGACGTGCGCGAGGAATCACCCGCTTCAATCATAACAATGCGATGCGAGCGCCAGATAGTAGATATCAATGGGTGCCTTCCATTTTGCGGCTCAAGTGTCATTACATTTTTCGAGCTGATTTCCAATATCGAAATACAGGATTTTAAATGGACTCCCGTTCCGCGCATATAATAGCAGAAGCCAATGACCGCATTCAGCGGACTCAACAGTTGGCAACATTCCTAGATTTTCCGATGTAACTCGACGCTGATTGGTCAGACCTGAAAATAGAAACCAATCATATTCGATTGCTACTTAGCGGTTGAGTCCGCTAAATGCAGCCAATGGGAGCGTCCCGTTGACCACAGCCAATTATATCAATCCTAGAGTAACTAGCAACGATTGATCAATCAGAGAGCTCTATTTTGAATTGGCCAATTGACGACGTAGTCAATCGGGGGCCACCCGAAGCCAATCAGAACTCGCGGTAATCACAATTTTTATTAATACATTATCTTAATATCGCTAGCCAATTAATCAAAGGATTATTGGAAATAATGTAATCGATCAAAACTAGCCAGAATTTTTGTTTATTAATTACTTTATAATTATAAAATTTATTAATTAGCTTGGTCGATTACATTATTTCACAATTTTTACTTTTCGCCTATCTAATGTATTGCTTACACACTGCTTATTACCAGCGCGAGTTCTGATTGGCTTTCTGCTTTTCCGCGAAGATTGTGAATGCGCCCTTATGGACACCTTGGTTTCGGCGGGATTCCGTAAAGGATAAATTAATATAATTTGCGTACATACATTATATTTGTTTGCTGTACGTCCTGAATTTTTCAAAAACTCGGAAATAAAAACGATTAAACAGGGGTCACACAAGAGTCCTCACTTTATAAAATTCAATTACTTCGTCGCTTTTCGAGTCCGAGAAAAAAATCGGGAGATTTTTCATCGCGAAAGATGATCTCTATCTCGTCCAATTCGAGATTCATTTTTCCTAGGTAATTATAAATAGAAGACCGTGAGAATATTAATTCCTTTCCTTTCTTTTCACAGACTGGCTGAAGATTGTCGCGAAGAAGGAATGAGAGGCAGGCGCTCCGGGAGCGAAGCAGAGCTCGTTCGTTCCAGGCCTCGTCGAGAGAAAGAGATTCTTCTCGTGTCTCCCCATCAGTTTGACTCCGATCGAGGTGGGGATACCACGCGACCGACGACGCACACGCGTGTGTGCAGCGCATCGCATCGCCATTGTTCGCTCGAGGGTATTATGTCAGGCATCGCAGACGAGGTTGCGCGTGTCGAGGAGATGAGACTCGGTCGAGCGAATCGCCCGTTACATTGCTAGAATACGTTGTTCGTTGTTGAGCGACGAGAGGAAGACGGGAACGGAGACGATGCCCGGCGACAACGTGCCTGGCTCGACGTCGACGAGATGATCCTCTATTTCGGAGGCAAAACACGAGCGGAATTTTCCTCGGAGCAATAGACGACGCCTAACTTTCGGCGCGCGCGAAACTTCAACGTGCAAGATGTCTTGGCTCGGTTGGTCGGCGGACATCAAGAAGAGGGCCTGCAAATACCTGCTGCAACGTTACCTCGGTCATTTCCTTCACGATCTGTCGCTCGATCAACTGACCGTCGATCTTTACAATGGCAAGGGTCAGGTCGACAATGTCTATCTCAATGTGCAGGTAGGTTAAGCAGGCGCTCTTTGTTGCCTCTTGCAAGGTTCCTTCCTTCCGTTAGCCAAGTTGTAAAGATAAGGAGTGCATTCGGTAAATATGGCACGCGTGTTAAACACTTTTACAGCGCTGCGACTATCTCGTGTTCGCACGTTGTCATTAAACAGCTGATCGACGTAGTATTTAAAAGCCAATAAGAAACCATACACTGTCCAGTGTTTTGATAAATGAATGCAATTTCTGATGTTAGATATTTTTTAAAACATTGAATAATGATTTTATATAATACAATTAATTAAACTATAGACGTGTATGTGTGCAAATGTGATATATGTATGTGTAATGAATAAATATTATAGAAATTATGTACTTCTAATGAAATATTGAAATAATGCATTTATCAAATGTGTAATTTCCTATCGAAAGTACTTATTTATATTATTAATGAATTTTATTATATCTTTTAATTATAGAAGTTCTTACATTTCATATAAAAGAGTTTATTTCTTTTCAACATATAATAAATAGAAATTATATATTAATCTTATTTTAATATTTATCTTATTATTAATTATATTAATAACAATTTAGCACAAATACAATTGGTTGCATTCATATGTAAATTAATAAGACTCATCGAATCGTAGTGCTAGTCATTGTTAACACTATATATTTTATGTGCTAATAAATGATAATTTATACAGACTATTATATTCAATAATACAATTGAGTAACTGTTTTCTTAATCAACAAATTATAGTGTGCCAATTTTTTACGCTTCATGATGGCTGCTGATTGATTTGCAAACAATTTCTTTTTTTTCTTTTTTTGATTTAATATTTATAAGATACTGATGAAAACTATATTTGGTTTCTTTTTATAAAAGAATGAATATTTGTATTTTATCTAGGGCCTCAACGAAATGGGAGAGCAACAACATGTTCCACTGGAATTCGTTGATGGTTTTATATTGGAAATATCTCTTAGTATACCATGGTCGGCGTTACTTAGCCAAGCGAGTTATATGGAAGTAAAAGGTCTCAGATTTACGGTGCAACCGCGACAAAGAGTTGAGACCGGGACATCAATGTTTGAATCCATGTGGAGCTCCATGACGTCCAGTATGCAACTAGCACAGGAATGTTTGCAGCAAGAGGCAACCAATGCAGGAAATGCTCAGCCTTTAGAAGCAGTAGAATTGTTTGCGCAGACTATAGATTCAAGTAACATATCATTTTATTTCTATATAAAAATGCAATATGCATTTGTAACACAATTTGCGTACAATTATGTTTTTTAATCTGAAACATTTGCATTTCAGTTTTATCCAGGGTTAAAGTGAGATTCATCGATACTGTGATACGTTTGGAACACGTACCTTTGAATTCTTCCACGGGAGTGGCGGTTGAAATGTGGATACAGAATCTTGAATATTCAGATGAAGCTGGATTAGATCCTAGTAGTACATCTCTGGATCTCGATGAATCTGCAAAGGGTTACGTCATTTCGGCATTCTCCACCAAGCGATTCTACATGGAAGGAGTGACTTTCCATACTGACGAGTTTCCTTCTCATGCGAGAACGTTTTCTAGAAGCCTAGTGGCAAGTACGTGCTCTACTCCCGATTCTAAAGTAAGTATAAACAAAGATCTAGTAAATCGATATTACAAGTACGACTTCAAAAGAGATTTTCTCGGGATATAACTTATTTTCTTTTCTTTGGCAACAGAATTCGGACAGTTTGTTTATCTCCGCACAAATGTCTCCTACTCAGAGCATGCTGCACACTCCTCCAGAAGGAAATGCTGTTAACAACTCGAATGAATTAAATCCCATTATGTTTGCTAAGCTAGCGGGTAGACAAGAAATAAGATTAAAAATGAAACAAGGGGAAGGAATATCGGGACCAAAAGTAAATGAATTTTTATAAATTATTTCTAATTTCCTTTGATTCCAAGGCTATTCATAATGCTATGTTTATCTCCAGTCTAGATTTTTATATTTCTGTAAAATGAAGAAATGATTATATTCTTTAGGTGGAACTAGAAATTATTCTGGGATCACTTACCTTGTTCTTGAGTCCCAGGCAGTTGCACGTTTTGTTAGAATTAGCGCATGGCCTAGCATCGCCGAATCTAGAAGACATGAGTAATGTCGTTCCAAGAAGATATGCGGAGAAACCTATGGCTAGCAGTGATTTCACTCGCATAGAACGTGAGCTTATTCATCAGACGTATCCTATGCAAGACTTCAAGACTACGGTAACGAGATTTCTTAATGTATTTTTGCATAAATATATGTTTTTTAATATAACATTGTGTATTATATATTACAGGACTTACGATATGCTCAAGGATGGTCTACAGGATCCGTGGACGAGTCCGATAACGAAGATGAATTTTTACCGATGAAATTGCCGGGTTCTACATCGATGTGTGATTCGATTGTCAGTAATAGTTTCAGTATGGAGGGCAGCATATCGACTAGTAGTATCAGTTCGAAAAGCTCTGCGACAAACCTGCCAACGAGACATAATAGACAGAGACACAATATAGACAACGACACTTCCGCGGAGACTACTCAATTCCATATAAGGGTGTCTTCTGTCGCTCTAGTTTTGTTGCACGAAGATATACTGACGCCGTGCGTGGAACAACTCGGTCTAACTTCTAGTAGCATAAAACAAATGAAGAGTGCCGCGAAGGAATTTTTCAGACAATTGGGAACATTTGCAGTAGGCGGCTTTGGAAGTAAGGATTTCGATACAGCGTCAAAATCTCTCACAGATGCTTGTCGATTAAGTCATATCAGGTACATTAATCATTTAAATTAATGATAAATTAATTTTAATTTATGTATAAACTTAAAATAAAAAATGTAAAAAGTCAATTGATTATAGATTACTGGCTGCACCGCTAGTGGTTGAAGGCAGTGAAAAAACTACTAGTCAGTACTCTGCGATATCGGGAAGCTTGACTCTAGCTAGTCTGGAAATTGTAGAGTGTTTGGTTGATTCCAACAATCCCAACTCGTACAGAGCATCAACAGAGTTTGTCGAGTTATTAGCGTTTACGAAGGAAAACGCGACTAATATTGGATTTTCCAATAAAATCGATTTTAAGATGCGATTTAAATATACGCAAAAGGCTGTCCGACATGCTCATATGACAAAATTTGCACATCCACGCACAGAAATCGAGTAAATCATCTCACATTTATTTTTAAATAATATTTAAATGTAACAATTTGAATACTTTAGATTTTTTAAATGTTTTAACTATCTAAAATTAATAAAACAGAACTAATTAATTTTATTAATCGATAATATGTTGTAATAATATTGTAAATAAATGACATTAGTATTTTAAGAAATCTTTCTTCCAGTATTCAAATGGAACCTTGCAGAGGCGAAGTAGACATTACTATTGTAGATAGAATATCCGCTATACTTAATCCGCAGCCAATATGTACTTGCAATCCTGTAATAAATACTAGGGATGCTGTAAGTATATATATTTTATATATATTTTTGGAATTGTTCTATAATCTCCTTATATATTTCAATTTACGATATCAAGAGTCACAACATATCTTTTAGAATCAGCAGACATTATTTGATCAAGCTGTGGATAGTGCAACACTGCCAGATTCCAGAGTGGATATAAAAATTTCTTCATCGTCATGTATGATAAAGCTGAGGTACTACATAAAATATCAAGTAATGAGTATTTCATGGATGCAACAAAAGGCTGATTTTTTTTTGTTATGCAGATTTCCCGTCCCAGACTTGAGGCCATTGCACGATATGAGTCGTGCACCATGGTGGAAGAGATCCGTGAGACCCGATTACATGATAATGCAAATGACAGACGCTCAAGTTCATTCCACTATGGATAGCCGATCTCACTATCTAGCCAGGCATGAGTTGCAATGTCGCCGGTTAATGTTGTTGTATATTGAAACTGAGGGCGACACGCCGATTGAGATCGGTTTAGCCACGGCTGATGAAAAGAACGATGCTGCATCATGTCAGCAGGTCAGCGATGGCCTTGGTTGGGCGAGAGTAGTGATCATTTTGTATCCAGAACGTCTTGGTGCTCCATTAGAAGATAGTTCCGAGGAAGAACTCGAGAACGATAAAAGAATTTTAGACGATACTTTGGAAAAAACCCCGAAACATGCGCCTTCCCCGTTTACTTCTAGACGAATCATGCGCGAATCTGATACGCTTCACTCGAGATCTCATGAACATGGTGGTGAAAAGAATGAGCAAGGGTTAGTGTTTTAAAATGTTTAGAATAAATTAATATGTTTATAGATTTATAATTCTTTTTTTATTAATGTTCTAACAGCGACGGTGAGGAATTAATTATACCTGGCAGTCGACAAGAGATGTTGGAATTTATAGAAGAAGGTATACATGGCTCTAGATTGCAGTTGGAGATCAATCTACCTTGCGCTTCCGTCCAAATACCGTCTAAACGCATTTATGAACAACTCTATAATCGATTCAATACCGATCTATTCCTATGGGAGCCGTCAGCGCCCAGACCCAAATATACCACTCACATGGAAAGTCATATCAGCCTCGACTTGGCATCGACTCTATTACAGGAATCTGCTTATCCTAGGTAAACATTTAAATAAATATTTTAAATTCGAGAAAGTTTTGAAATATTTCTGAAAATTATTCGTAGATTCAGCATGTGCAAAAGCGGGATCCAATATAATTCCGATTCCGACTCGGATGAGGAAGGTATTTTCCATTCTGCGACGAACGAGAAAAATCGCAAGGATCATCAGCAGACACGAATGTCGAAGAAAGCTCAAAGCAAACTCGCAATGACTCTGAGCATCAATCAGGGTCTGCTATCTATGTACACTCCCGTACGCGATTCCATGCGTAATGTTATACCCGGACAACAAGGAGAGCTCATTGTTCGCTTGGAGGATGCCACAATATTCTCCGTAACGGCGTACAAGGGAAATGTGAATCTGAGCTACGCTTGTGCCATGATGAAGAACATATCGCTCGATCATTGCGGTTTGACGACGAGCCCGTCGCAGACACCACCGTTGAGATGTATCAATAGCGTTACCCCGCGACATTGCGAGAGGACAATATATCGCAGCGGACCTGGCAGTAGCATGGCAGCGAATTCCAACGACAAGGATATGATGACAATCGCGGTGAGGATACAAGCAGCTCATCAAACGCACCGTATAAAGACGTTTCGTGTCGCGATAAGTATCAGCAATGCCACATTGAGACATCGAATGTGCAGCAACGCCACTACGTGGTTCACAGAGTTCTTAGACTGTTTAGATGTGGCGGATCATCCGGTCGCGGGTTACACACCGCCGGGTGTTTTAACCGAGCTGCATTTGCATCTTTGGGATTGCGCGATCGACTACAGGCCACTTCATCTACCGTTGAGATCTATCGTGACTCTCGGCAATTTCAGCGTATCGAGCAATATCACAGCGCAGACTAACACATCGACATTGCGCTTCATCGCGGAAGACGTCGCGCTCTTTATATCGGACAGATTAATGCGCGAAAAATCAGTGGATATCAGGCGAGATTACGTGTGCGTGATGAATTTTGGTCTGTTTGAATTGTCGCTGCGCCTGAACGAGAGGATGTATGGTGGCGCGCCGCGAGTTGATCTCCGGGCGAGCAACAATGTGTTACATATACGTACGTGCTCGGATTCTGGTCGCGCTCTCATGCAATTGCTCACGTATGTTGCCAATGATGGCGATCTGCTGCAGCAGCAGCAACAGCAGCAGCAGCAGCAGCAGCCGAGCAACAGCACGACTAGCCGCGGCAGCACCGAGAACATACCTACAACTGTGCCACCGGCATCCACGACGGGCGAGGAAAATCTTTTAGGTGTCGAAAGTATCAACACTCTAAGCAGGAGTCAGGTTGAGCGTGTCTATAGTCTGATGGAGGACGCGTTGGAAGAGACTGTGAAGGGAACGACGATAACGACTCAAAACGGGACTGAAAACGGGAAGACACCGATGACGGAGAATCGAGTTGAATTCTTTTTCCCCGATGAGTCGTGCGCTTTGCATGCTATAGAAACACGAACAAAGGTTTCGCAAGAATGTGGTAAAACAATCGTGTGCGGCGTAAACGACGAGGACGACGATGACGACGAATTTTGTATCTTAGGAGAAGAGGCCGGTGCAGGAATAATACCGCGCTACGGAGTACCTGAGGTTCGGTCGTTGTGCCAAGAACCATTGAGGATAGTGGATAATCATTTTTCCGTGCCGGTCGGAAAAACCGATCTGTTACAAACTCCGCCAAATTATCCTGCACCAGTCCTGAAGTATACTCTCTGCGAGATGACTCTGATATGGCACATGTACGGCGGTAATGATTTTGATAGCTCCCAACCACAGTGCTCCGCGAAACACGTGACCATCAACGACAACGTTCGCAATAATATCGTGCATGGAAGGTATGAAAATTCAAAATTAAGATTAAGAGATTAAAAGAAATTTTTATAGAACTCTGCGAATATAAATTTCACTGACCCTTTCTCTTTTTATTTAATAGGAGTAGATCCGCTATAGGTGCAGTAGGCTTCAACAAATCTAGTCCGAATGAAATACACTTTGGCAGCGTGCCGAATTCGCCGCGCACAACGAGAAGCAACGAATCATTGGTTGATTGGCATACGCTAGGTGGGTCGGGTCGACGGCACGACGTGCTGATGGAATTGCAATTGAGCAAGGTTCGCTTCCAACACGAGGTTTATCCTGAGAATACCCGGGAAGCATCCAGACAGGTGCTATTGGTGCACGAGATCGAAGTAAGGGATAGACTGGCGTCATCGCATATAAACAAATTCCTTTATCAGTACAGCAGCGAAGCGAGACCCAGGCAATCTCACTCCATTATGTTTACAATGAAGGCAGTTCACGTAAGGCCGGATCCCAGATTAAGTGCCCAAGAATGTTGTTTGAAACTTAGTCTACTGCCACTGCGACTGAACATAGACCAAGATAGCCTACTGTTCTTAATACAATTTTTTAACGAACTAGGCGGTGGATCGAAGCGAAGCCAAGAAAACTCTAGTACACCCAATAGCTCGCAATCCACCCCGGTATCGAAACAAGGAACACCTACACATCATCCGCCCATTATGAGCGTGAATGATGATGCATTGAAGAATGACACGATGATGAATATGTCGCAGAATAATATCATTGATCAGAATCTGTTGATACTTTTGGAAGACGAGCTGACATTCAGGGACAATAAAACTAAAACAAAGGCTGTCCATCAAGTCCACGACGATAGTCAGCCGATATATTTTAGGTATGTATGAAATTAGAATTATTATCATCAGGAAAATTTATTCATAATAAAAATTATGTGCTATTTAGAAGCGTGGTATTCGGTCCGGAAGTTCTTATCAGATTGGATTACCATGGGAAACGTATGGATTTCACTCATGGACCGTTGGCAGGTTTGCTAATGGGTTTAGCAGAACTGAATTGCTCTGAATTAAGACTGAAAAGACTGTCGTACAGGCACGGATTACTAGGATATGATAAGCTTCTCACGTATCTAGCTTCAGAATGGTTGCAAGACATCAAAAAGAATCAACTTCCGAGTTTACTTGGCGGTGTAGGCCCGATGCATTCTGTGGTACAATTGTGTGAGTATTTATAATTATAAATCATATATATATATATATATATATATATATATATATATATGATTTATAATTCTGATTCTTTATGGAAATTAAATGAAAAGTTTCCTCATTTATAAAGTAATTAATTTGTATTTTTAGTGTAACAAATTTATAAATACAAATAGATTTATATATATACATACTTATAATTAATTCTATTTAATGGCGCTATTATTATAGTTCAAGGCATACGTGATCTATTTTGGTTACCAATCGAACAATATCAGAGAGATGGAAGAATTGTCCGTGGTTTACAGCGCGGGGCGAATAGCTTTACAACGTGTACCGCGATGGCTGCATTAGAATTGACATGCAGAATCGTGCAAGCGTTACAGACCACAGCTGAAACCGCATATGATATAGTTAGTCCCGGTCCCAGCGTGAGGTGCAAAAATAAGGGGCAAAAGGGTCGTCGAAAGAGATACAGTCAGCCACTTGACATTCGAGAGGGAGTAGCTAACGCTTACACATTGGTAAAAGAGGTGAGACAAATTCGAAAATTACATATGCATTGCAAATACATAATAATATATAATATCTCTTATATATTTTAATCGATAAATTTATATTCTATCTTATATCATAAACTTTTATTCTTACAAAATATGTACTTTCTACTTCTCATCTTTTTTTTTCACATATTTATTCTTCATTTTCATACATTCTTTCTCTCCTTCGCGCATCTTTTTAATGAATAAATCTTTTTAATGTATAAATATGTAAGCTCTGGCTAAATATAATTTAAAGAAATCTATTTTATTTATTTATTTTATAAATCTACTATATTTATTTATCTTTTAAATAAATCTTTAATTAATCTTAAATTTTATTTTAGCTATTTTTGATTCCCTCTTCTCTATAATATCCTGATTTATAATATTTATAATATTTGATTATTCAGGGTCTAGGCGAGACTGCGACTCAGTTGGTTCGGGTGGCGAGTGAGGAACACGAGCACAAGGGCACGGTCGGTGCGGTTGGTGGTGTACTGCGACAAATTCCGCCGACGGTCGTAAAACCGATCATCCTGGCCACAGAGGCGACCAGCAACGTGTTGGGTGGCATGCGATCGTCGTTGGTGCCCGATGCGCGCCGAGAGGCGGTACAGAAGTGGCGACAAAATTCCGATGCCAGTTAATCCCGGGTTATAAGAGGAAGACGGCTAAATCGGATCTCGTCAGTCAATTTCGCTCAAATAACGCTTTTTCTCGATTGCGGCTCTTTTCTCAGGCGGGCCGATTTACTTTTTATTATAACATATTCATGACATGTATAACAAAAGAGAATACTAGATAAGAGTGCCATACGTTTTTGCGTTGCGTCTGGCGACATTGTGATTATAGCGACTTTATTCTCGCTTGATCTATTTTGGGCCTCGATGGATCGACATGCGAGGAAACAATAGACCTAAAATGTAATTCATTGATGAAAGAGATAGGAAAGATGGGAGGAGTCGCCCCATTGGGTCCTAACTACGTGTGCTATACAATGTTAACGTAGTGATACCGGTTTAATTGATTTTCTTGTACATTACAGAAAAAGAGGTGCAGTACACTTGGAAAAAGTTACATCACTTAACTTGAAATTGTCGCTAATTTATTACAAAATGTACATACAAAAAGATGAAAAAAAAAGAAGATGCGACTTGTTATACTTATAGAATGTGAAAATAGTTACGTTCTATGAAGGAATATGTTACAGCGCTATATTCCTTCTACATATATTTTTTGTTTTGATCATGTGAATGTTTTATACCAATGATATATGTATCGGAGGAGATTTTTATTAATAAAATTATATATAATAGAAATATATATTTATTTTCTATTTTTTTTCTACAAATTATATTTTAAAATAAGTGATCAGAATATGACGTCTTTGAACTGATTTATCTCTTGTATACATTTGTTTATTTTAGTAGCGTAATTACTGTCTTTCAAATCCTAATTATATTTAGCCAGAGCTTACATATTTATACATCCGGAGATTTTTATTAATAAAATTATATATAATAGAAATATATATTTATTTTCTATTTTTTTCTACAAATTATGTTTTAAAATAAGTGATCAGAATATGACGTCTTTGAACTGATTTGTCTCTTGTATACATTTGTTTATTTTAGTAGCGTAATAATTACTGTCTCAAATCCTAATTATATTTAGCCAGAGCTTACATATTTATACTTTGTGCACTTTGTTCCGTCTTATATACATACATACCACGTAGTTGTACCTATCGTGCACTTTTTTTACAGTCCTCCTTTTCCAAGATTCGAATTTATATCCTCCGTTTCGCTTCCAAGCGTTGTTTTAAAGGGAAAAAAAGTGCAGTGGAGTGCAGTTAAAACAGCTGGCCGGTGACACGATACGCGTCGCGCATACATACCAACGTAATACGAGAAGATGCGACAGAACGCGTTCGATCGTTTCGCGTGACGAGTCGAAGGGACGGGGAGTGCTTGTCGCAAACAAATCCGTCCGCGTGCATCGGAAAGGAAAATTATGCAACGTCGTTCAACACGCTCGTGTTACCGAGGGATCAGATGAAGGAGGCTGACTTTCCTATTATCTCGACATCTCGAATCCGCGATCGGAATGGTTTCCCTCACGCGAATCTCTTTCGTTACGCTTCTCTATGGTAAGCGGCTGTCGGCCACGAACTCCGAAAAATGTTGCCTCTGTCCTTTCTGCGTCAAGATAAAATGCGCCACGCGATTTATTGATAATTTTGCGCGCGCGACGTAATCTTATACGATCGATATTTGTGTCGCTTGATGCTCGTCTAATTTTCATTGACACGCAGAAAATGTTAATTTATGTTAATAATAATTTATATAATATTAATTTATATTTATAATTGTATGCATATAAAAAATTTAACATATTTGTTTGCATTTTAATTTTATTATACATCTCTGAATTTATAAGAAAATTCTAAATTCTATTTGCCAGCCAAATCTGGACATTTAATTTAATTTGGATAACTCGATTTTATTTCACAAAGAGATATCTTTCCTAATTTCATAATTAAAAAACATCTTTGTTTATCTACTTCAAATTAATTGATAAAATGTTTCACTTGAAACGTCACTCAATTTCATTTATATAATTGTAGTGACAGATGTATACCTTTATTTTTTAAGTTTTTGTATATTCACAAATAGTAAAAATATAAGCTACGAAACCTTGTTTACATAAATAATTTGATTTAATTTAGTTATTCGGTTTTTGCATAATCCTAGCGACGAGAAATATTTCTACGTAAGCTTGTTATCATCTAATTACATTTTAGCTTTTTCAGCAATTTTGATGCACACGGCAGGCTCGCGCGTAATCGAGCTGAGTGACAGGTAAGAAATCTGCCAATATTATGTACTGTTTACCTTGTTGAATTATAGAAGATACTAGTCATTTAATATATTTTGTTTCTTGTAGATTTCTGGATATACACAAAGATGGACAATGGCTGGTCATGGTATATTTGAAAAATATATATCTTAAATATTAAATATATGCCATTCTATGTCTTTAAAACATATACCTATTTCTATTTTGTAGATGTATGCACCATGGTGTGCGCATTGCAAAAGATTGGAACCAATTTGGTCTCATGTTGCTCAGCATTTGCATGCAACGTCAATACGTGTAGGACGTGTGGATTGTACTAGATTTACTAGCGTGGCAAGTTCATTCAAAATCAAAGGATTTCCCACCATTCTATTGTAAGTACACCTTTCTCTCTGGCTACTAAATATTCATACAATAATATCTTCAATTTACAGTTTAAAGGGTGATCAAGAGTATATATATCATGGTGACAGAACTAGAGATGAAATAGTCAAATTTGCTTTAAGACTCAGCGGTCCTCCCGTGCAAGAGGTGACGAGACCTCAGAGCTTTGACACTATAAAGAGAGAACGCGATCTCTATTTCTTATACGTCGGTGGTAGATCTGGAGTCTTATGGGTAAACTCTTTTCACAATTTTACGAAAATTTTGAGTTTGAAAAATCCACAAATTTACATATATTTACATATATATTTAAATAAATAATATTTAAATAAATTTACATATATATTTAAATGCATTGAACAAATACAGGAACTTTATCACAAGACTGCAAATATATTTCAACCGCATGCATTCTTTTATCAATCTCATCCGAGCGTTGTAAATAAACATGCACCTGTAGAAAATGTCCCGGCATTATTCGTGTATAAGGAAAGTTCACATTACAATTTTACTGGTGAGAATTTTGAAGGAAAAAAAGATGTATTTATTATTATTATCCTTAATTAATACGAATGTAATTTAATTTGCAGGGCATAATTTAAGTGACATAGAGAAAATGAACGAGACGCTTTACAAATGGGTGAATGCGGAACGTTTTCCAACGTTTCCAAAGGTGACCAGAGGAAACATAAATCAATTATTCTTAACAAATAAGAATCTTGTTTTAGCGGTAGTTGAAGAAAATCAACTAGAAGAAGTTGCGCCCGATATGCTGGAATTCAGGAACATGGTCGAATCTGTGATTAAGAGCAAACGGGAGAAATACCACGAGTACGTTTGCTTGATAGCATAATTCTTATAGAAACACTGGATGTAAATTAACATTATAGTTTTATTCAGTCATTTTCAGTTTGGTTGGATAGCTAGTCCCGATCTAGTCAATAGTATAGCGATGATGGTATTACCTTTACCGAGCTTAATTGTGATAAATACAACTACTAATCACCATCACATTCCCGAGGATGAAACAGAGAAACTGACTCCATACGTGATAGAATTGTTTCTAGAACAAATTCGCAATGAAAGTGCTCCGGTACACATCTTTTATTATATATTTTCTTAATAATTCTGCTAAATCTTAATAATTTATGAAAAGAATAACAATAAAAACTTATTATGATTAATGAATTTTCAGCGATTTGGTGGAAACAATTGGCTAGTGCGTAGTTATAGAACCTGGTTTGAATTGAAAACCACTCTGGCTTCAATGTGGAAGGGCAATCCTATTTTGATGACTGTATTAGTCGGATTACCAGTTGGATTCTTATCGTTAATATGTTATGGCATTTGTTGTCCAGATATCTTGGATGCAAATGATGAAGAAGATGGTATAATTTTTCTATCACGAAAAGAGTCTATTAATTTTTATAAAAAAATAATAAACATATGTAATTATTTTGTATTCTTTTCAGAAAATGCTGGAACAAGTCATATGAAGAATGACTAAAATTAATTATAGATATATACTATACAGAAATACAAGTTTCGAGATACAAATTTTTTATTATATATAGCATATATAAACATTTTTGATTATGTAATACGTTCTTAAAAAAAAATTTGCCAAAGCAGTTTTAAGACTATAAGAATTTTTATAATATAATGTTTATCGCTAACATTCCATTTTTATTTTTGGTAAATCCATCTTTGTGTATATGTATTAATTTCTTTTATGATTATGTTATTAAAAAAATGAAGCGTATTCCACGAGACAATACAACCGAGTTAAGTACACTTGGATTTGTCTTTTAACACAGCTTTAAAAAAAAGAGAGTATAAGATATATCAAAAATTTGTATATTAGACACGATCATTCACATATGTGAAAGATCGAATTAAACATCAAATATTGTTTTTTTATATATAAGGACAAACTAATGGTAATATATAATATATTTAAAATTGTGTAAATTGTGCGAAATTGTTGTTTGTTGTATTGTGTAGACTGCAAGTGTGATTGTGCAATTTCTATTTGAGAAAGAAAAATAATCTCTTGCGTGTTAGGCGATTGCTGAATGTATATTTATATGTACCAAATAAAAAAAAAAAATACAAAATAAATATTTGTTATGTTACTACATATATGGATATATGAAATATTTTCATTATAAAAAGTAGGAGATAATTTTAAATAGTCTTCCCTTATATCTATACCAAAATCTGCCAAATTAGCATTAATAATTTTTATTTTTATAGCATAAAAGTAAAGTATACAACTAAGCATAAAAGTATGTACTGTAAAAGATTACCTTCAACTGCACATTCAAATCAAGGATAAAAATATTAAATTGTGATTAAAGCAATATTTCAGATAAAAAATTTGTACATTTGCTACAAGTCCATATCATCATCTGAATCCAAAGCTGCTCTTCTTCTATCAAACTAAAAAAATAAAGTAAAATTTTAGTATTGTTATTTTAGATTATATTAGATGCATAAATATTTTTTATATAATATTAGATGCATAAATAATTTATATTGATTACTAACTTTGACAATTGTTTTCTTTTGTGTCTGTTGATTTAAACTCTCAAGTAAATTGATTAATTGTTGCTCTCCGAGCTTCCCAGGTAATTGACGATTTTGTGCCATATTCAGAATCATTTCTTCTACCATTTTTCCTTTCTCTGGTTTCCCAAGACAAAGTGTGTTTACTATGGATAAATATATATATATACATTATTAGCTAATATACCTATATATCATGAATATCTGTGATGTCATATCCTGTAGTGTTGCCAAAAAGTAATGCCAAAAAAAAGGGTTATATGATATAACTTACACCTCGCTCTGGCTGACTGATCCAATACTTGAGCCAATATAGTATGTTTCATCTCTTCCATACGTTGCATTCTCTCTTCCATTGCTTGTTTATTGTCGACATTATTATCCTAGAATAATAATATATGTGTATATATATTTTTTTTTTCCTTTTGATATATATTCTTTTGTAAAATATACACAAAGTAATATGTTTAATTTCATACATTATATACATTTAGCTTTTATGTGTCAAATGACGTACTTAAATAATTATCAAGCAGAACGTATATAATTCAAAAATTTTTTTTCTGCTACAAACTCTTGTGGAATCTCGTAGCGATTACCTTATATTGAGACTGCAACTGCATCAACCGTTGCTGTCGTATCGCTTCCAATTCCGGATCTGACATATTTATGCCTTTGTGCTCTCTTGTCAGATATTCTAGGTTCTGATGAAAATCAACCTGCGACCCGCGATTTGACGACGACTGTTAAATCTCCCAACTGCTCCAACTTTGAACATTCGTTACAGAGAAACCTGAGAGCGGCCACCTCGCTTTAACGGGTATATTGTCCTAATGCGCTCCCAGACAAAGTGGACGTCAACTACATTCATTACAGTCGATAATAATACGTGGTTCGTGTCTGAGCTATGGTTCATGTCCAAGCTATGGAGTGACCACAAAAGTGATACTCCCTCTATGGACATTCAAATGGACATGAACTACAAAGTCAAAGGCCATGAATGTTCTCAGAGGGTAATATATAATTGCACAATTTCTGGTTTTGTTCCGTGCTATGTGTACGAAATGCCGGTAGCACCAGTGCTATATAACAATTAAATACTTATGTGTGTAAATTGATAATAAATAAATTATTCAATCGCGACAGATACTGTAATATTCAAAGATGAAATAAATATTTTTCAAAATAAATAGGTAAATAATACGGCTCTATGTATTTATCAACATGATAATTAAGTAAAGAACATTAAGAGCCCACAAAACGCGATTGGAAATGCGTAAATTATTTCGAACATTAATTGTTCGCGAAATTTTTTTTTTTTTTTTTTTTTTTTTTAAATGCGTTATTAGGAGAACATGATTTGTAAAGAGGTCATCAACGCATCTTCGACCTCCTCGCAAAATATATTCTCCTGATAATATAAAATAATAAGAAACGAATTTTCGAAAATTTTCACGCTTGCGTTATTAGGAGAACATGATTTGTAAAGAGGTCATCAACGCATCTTCGACCTCCTCGCAAAATATATTCTCCTGATAATATAAAATAATAAGAAACGAATTTTCGAAAATTTTCACGCTTGCGTTATTAGGAGAACATGATTTGTAAAGAGGTCATCAACGCATCTTCGACCTCCTCGCAAAATATATTCTCCTGATAATATAAAATAATAAGAAACGAATTATCGAAAATTTTCACGCTTGCGTTATTAGGAGAACATGATTTGTAAAGAGGTCATCAACGCATCATCGACCTCCTCGCAAAATATATTCTCTTGATACTATAAATTATAAGAAACGAATTTTCGAAAATTTTAACGTTTGCGTTATTAGGAGAAAATGATTTGTAAAGAAGTCATCAACGCATCATCGACCTCCTCGCACAATATATTCTCCTGATCATATAAATTATAAGAAACGAATTTTCAAAAATTTTCACGTTTGCATTATTAGGAGAACAGGATTTGTAAAGAGGTCATCAACGCATCATCGACCTCCTCGCACAATATATTCTCCTGATCATATAAATTATAAAAAACGAATTTTCGAAAATTTTCACGTTTGCATTATTAGGAGAACAGGATTTGTAAAGAGGTCATCAACGCATCATCGACCTCCTCGCACAATATATTCTCCTGATAATATAAATTATAAGAAACGAATTTTCGAAAATTTTCACGCTTGCGTTATTAGGAGAACATGATTTGTAAAGAGGCCATCAACGCATCATCGACCTCCTCGCAAAATATATTCTCCTGATAATATAAAATAATAAGAAACGAATTATCGAAAATTTTCACGCTTGCGTTATTAGGAGAACATGATTTGTAAAGAGGTCATCAACGCATCATCGACCTCCTCGCAAAATATATTCTCTTGATACTATAAATTATAAGAAACGAATTTTCGAAAATTTTCACGTTTGCGTTATTAGGAGAACATGATTTGTAATGAGGTCATCAACGCATCATCGACCTCCTCGCACAATATATTCTCCTGATAATATAAATTATAAGAAACGAATTTTCGAAAATTTTCGCGCTTGCGTTATTAGGAGAACATGATTTGTAAAGAGGTCATCAACGCAACTTCGACCTCCTCGCAAAATATATTCTCCTGATAATATAAAATAATAAGAAACGAATTTTCGAAAATTTTCACGCTTGCGTTATTAGGAGAACATGATTTGTAAAGAGGTCATCAACGCATCTTCGACCTCCTCGCAAAATATATTCTCCTGATAATATAAAATAATAAGAAACGAATTTTCGAAAATTTTCACGCTTGCGTTATTAGGAGAACATGATTTGTAACGAGGTCATCAACGCATCTTCGACCTCCTCGCAAAATATATTCTCCTGATAATATAAAATAATAAGAAACGAATTTTCGAAAATTTTCACGCTTGCGTTATTAGGAGAACATGATTTGTAAAGAGGTCATCAACGCATCTTCGACTTCCTCGCAAAATATATTCTCCTGATAATATAAAATAATAAGAAACGAATTATCGAAAATTTTCACGCTTGCGTTATTAGGAGAACATGATTTGTAAAGAGGTCATCAACGCATCATCGACCTCCTCGCAAAATATATTCTCTTGATACTATAAATTATAAGAAACGAATTTTCGAAAATTTTCACGTTTGCGTTATTAGGAGAACATGATTTGTAAAGAGGTCATCAACGCACCATCGACCTCTTCGCACAATATATTCTCCTGATAATATAAATTATAAGAAACGAATTTTCGAAAATTTTCGCGCTTGCGTTATTAGGAGAACATGATTTGTAAAGAGGTCATTAACGCAACTTCGACCTCCTCGCAAAATATATTCTCCTGATAATATAAAATAATAAGAAACGAATTTTCGAAAATTTTCACGCTTGTGTTATTAGGAGAACATGATTTGTAAAGAGGTCATCAACGCATCTTCGACTTCCTCGCAAAATATATTCTCCTGATAATATAAAATAATAAGAAACGAATTTTCGAAAATTTTCACGCTTGCGTTATTAGGAGAACATGATTTGTAAAGAGGTCATCAACGCATCTTCGACCTCCTCGCAAAATATATTCTCCTGATAATATAAAATAATAAGAAACGAATTATCGAAAATTTTCACGCTTGCGTTATTAGGAGAACATGATTTGTAAAGAGGTCATCAACGCATCATCGACCTCCTCGCAAAATATATTCTCTTGATACTATAAATTATAAGAAACGAATTTTCGAAAATTTTAACGTTTGCGTTATTAGGAGAAAATGATTTGTAAAGAAGTCATCAACGCATCATCGACCTCCTCGCACAATATATTCTCCTGATCATATAAATTATAAGAAACGAATTTTCAAAAATTTTCACGTTTGCATTATTAGGAGAACAGGATTTGTAAAGAGGTCATCAACGCATCATCGACCTCCTCGCACAATATATTCTCCTGATCATATAAATTATAAAAAACGAATTTTCGAAAATTTTCACGTTTGCATTATTAGGAGAACAGGATTTGTAAAGAGGTCATCAACGCATCATCGACCTCCTCGCACAATATATTCTCCTGATAATATAAATTATAAGAAACGAATTTTCGAAAATTTTCACGCTTGCGTTATTAGGAGAACATGATTTGTAAAGAGGCCATCAACGCATCATCGACCTCCTCGCAAAATATATTCTCCTGATAATATAAAATAATAAGAAACGAATTATCGAAAATTTTCACGCTTGCGTTATTAGGAGAACATGATTTGTAAAGAGGTCATCAACGCATCATCGACCTCCTCGCAAAATATATTCTCTTGATACTATAAATTATAAGAAACGAATTTTCGAAAATTTTCACGTTTGCGTTATTAGGAGAACATGATTTGTAATGAGGTCATCAACGCATCATCGACCTCCTCGCACAATATATTCTCCTGATAATATAAATTATAAGAAACGAATTTTCGAAAATTTTCGCGCTTGCGTTATTAGGAGAACATGATTTGTAAAGAGGTCATCAACGCAACTTCGACCTCCTCGCAAAATATATTCTCCTGATAATATAAAATAATAAGAAACGAATTTTCGAAAATTTTCACGCTTGCGTTATTAGGAGAACATGATTTGTAAAGAGGTCATCAACGCATCTTCGACCTCCTCGCAAAATATATTCTCCTGATAATATAAAATAATAAGAAACGAATTTTCGAAAATTTTCACGCTTGCGTTATTAGGAGAACATGATTTGTAACGAGGTCATCAACGCATCTTCGACCTCCTCGCAAAATATATTCTCCTGATAATATAAAATAATAAGAAACGAATTTTCGAAAATTTTCACGCTTGCGTTATTAGGAGAACATGATTTGTAAAGAGGTCATCAACGCATCTTCGACTTCCTCGCAAAATATATTCTCCTGATAATATAAAATAATAAGAAACGAATTATCGAAAATTTTCACGCTTGCGTTATTAGGAGAACATGATTTGTAAAGAGGTCATCAACGCATCATCGACCTCCTCGCAAAATATATTCTCTTGATACTATAAATTATAAGAAACGAATTTTCGAAAATTTTCACGTTTGCGTTATTAGGAGAACATGATTTGTAAAGAGGTCATCAACGCACCATCGACCTCTTCGCACAATATATTCTCCTGATAATATAAATTATAAGAAACGAATTTTCGAAAATTTTCGCGCTTGCGTTATTAGGAGAACATGATTTGTAAAGAGGTCATTAACGCAACTTCGACCTCCTCGCAAAATATATTCTCCTGATAATATAAAATAATAAGAAACGAATTTTCGAAAATTTTCACGCTTGTGTTATTAGGAGAACATGATTTGTAAAGAGGTCATCAACGCATCTTCGACTTCCTCGCAAAATATATTCTCCTGATAATATAAAATAATAAGAAACGAATTTTCGAAAATTTTCACGCTTGCGTTATTAGGAGAACATGATTTGTAAAGAGGTCATCAACGCATCTTCGACCTCCTCGCAAAATATATTCTCCTGATAATATAAAATAATAAGAAACGAATTATCGAAAATTTTCACGCTTGCGTTATTAGGAGAACATGATTTGTAAAGAGGTCATCAACGCATCATCGACCTCCTCGCAAAATATATTCTCTTGATACTATAAATTATAAGAAACGAATTTTCGAAAATTTTCACGTTTGCGTTATTAGGCGAACATGATTTGTGGCGGGACCGGAGGGAGCGATTCAAAACACGCTGAATTGTTCCCTCCGCTCCCCCCCCAGGGAGTAGATCGGGTGACGGCCACCCGATGAGTTGGGGCCCTTAATTGGGCCGGGCTGCTCTGCCTCCAGAAGTCATGGTTTCCGTTTCCTGGAGGCGGGGCATTAGCAGCACGTGAGTCTGCTCGACGGGGTTTTTAGTTGGTATACCCGGCATTGCACACCTGGGAGAGGGGCTAGCTCTCTCCTAAGGGCCGGGGAGTCCAACACTACCCCCCCTTGGTGCGCCGTACGCACCTCGGGGGGGTGTGCGTAATGCATTTTCCCCGTCGTTAAACAAAAAAAAAAAAAAAAAAAGAACAGGATTTGTAAAGAAGTCATCAACGCATCATCGATCTCCTCGCACAATATATTCTCCTGATCATATAAATTATAAGAAACGAATTTTCGAAAATTTTCACGTTTGCATTATTAGGAGAACAGGATTTTCAAAGAGGTCATCAACGCATCATCGATCTCCTCGCACAATATATTCTCCTGATAATATAAATTATAAGAAACGAATTTTCGAAAATTTTCACGCTTGCGTTATTAGGAGAACATGATTTGTAAAGAGGTCATCAACGCATCTTCGACCTCCTCGCAAAATATATTCTCCTGATAATATAAAATAATAAGAAACGAATTTTCGAAAATTTTCACGCTTGCGTTATTAGGAGAACATGATTTGTAAAGAGGTCATCAACGCATCATCGACCTCCTCGCAAAATATATTCTCCTGATAATATAAAATAATAAGAAACGAATTATCGAAAATTTTCACGCTTGCGTTATTAGGAGAACATGATTTATAAAGAGGTCATCAACGCATCATCGACCTCCTCGCACAATATATTCTCCTGATAATATAAATTATAAGAAACGAATTTTCGAAAATTTTCACGCTTGCGTTATTAGGAGAACATGATTTGTAAAGAGGTCATCAACGCATCATCGACCTCCTCGCAAAATATATTCTCCTGATAATATAAAATAATAAGAAACGAATTTTCGAAAATTTTCACGTTTGCGTTATTAGGAGAACATGATTTGTAAAGAGGTCATCAACGCATCATCGACCTCCTCGCACAATATATTCTCCTGATAATATAAATTATAAGAAACGAATTTTCGAAAATTTTCACGCTTGCGTTATTAGGAGAACATGATTTGTAAAGAGGCCATCAACGCATCATCGACCTCCTCGCAAAATATATTCTCCTGATAATATAAAATAATAAGAAACGAATTATCGAAAATTTTCACGCTTGCGTTATTAGGAGAACATGATTTGTAAAGAGGTCATCAACGCATCATCGACCTCCTCGCAAAATATATTCTCTTGATACTATAAATTATAAGAAATGAATTTTCGAAAATTTTCACGTTTGCGTTATTAGGAGAACATGATTTGTAATGAGGTCATCAACGCATCATCGACCTCCTCGCACAATATATTCTCCTGATAATATAAATTATAAGAAACGAATTTTCGAAAATTTTCGCGCTTGCGTTATTAGGAGAACATGATTTGTAAAGAGGTCATCAACGCAACTTCGACCTCCTCGCAAAATATATTCTCCTGATAATATAAAATAATAAGAAACGAATTTTCGAAAATTTTCACGCTTGCGTTATTAGGAGAACATGATTTGTAAAGAGGTCATCAACGCATCTTCGACCTCCTCGCAAAATATATTCTCCTGATAATATAAAATAATAAGAAACGAATTTTCGAAAATTTTCACGCTTGCGTTATTAGGAGAACATGATTTGTAAAGAGGTCATCAACGCATCTTCGACCTCCTCGCAAAATATATTCTCCTGATAATATAAAATAATAAGAAACGAATTTTCGAAAATTTTCACGCTTGCGTTATTAGGAGAACATGATTTGTAAAGAGGTCATCAACGCATCTTCGACCTCCTCGCAAAATATATTCTTCTGATAATATAAAATAATAAGAAACGAATTATCGAAAATTTTCACGCTTGCGTTATTAGGAGAACATGATTTGTAAAGAGGTCATCAACGCATCATCGACCTCCTCGCAAAATATATTCTCCTGATAATATAAAATAATAAGAAACGAATTATCGAAAATTTTCACGCTTGCGTTATTAGGAGAACATGATTTGTAAAGAGGTCATCAACGCATCATCGACCTCCTCGCAAAATATATTCTCTTGATACTATAAATTATAAGAAACGAATTTTCGAAAATTTTCACGTTTGCGTTATTAGGAGAACATGATTTGTAAAGTGGTCATCAACGCATCATCGACCTCCTCGCACAATATATTCTCCTGATAATATAAATTATAAGAAACGAATTTTCGAAAATTTTCACGTTTGCGTTATTAGGAGAACATGATTTGTAAAGAGGTTATCAACGCATCATCGACCTCCTCGCACAATATATTCTCCTGATAATATAAATTATAAGAAACGAATTTTCGAAAATTTTCGCGCTTGCGTTATTAGGAGAACATGATTTGTAAAGAGGTCATCAACGCATTTTCGACCTTCTCGCATAATATATTCTCCTGATAATATAAAATAATAAGAAACGAATTTTCGAAAATTTTTACGGTTGCGTTATTAGGAGAACATGATTTGTAAAGAGGTCATCAACGCATCATCGACCTCGTCGCAAAATATATTCTCCTGATAATATAAAATAATAAGAAACGAATTTTCAAAAATTTTTACGCTTGCGTTATTAGGAGAACATGATTTGTAAAGAGGTCATCAACGCAATTGGTTTGTGGGCTCTTAATGCTCTTTACTTAATTATCATGTTGTTAAATATTTTTCTATATTCGAGTGTCACCGTGTGAATGATGGCAAAGCTATGACATGTATAGCCGCTTGCTATACGTCGTCAAGGCCAAACATATGATATTAATTGATAATTCTCTGCCGAAATATTTTGCGTACTATATATACACGCAACATTTTAAATAGAAGTATATTTTATTTTAAATTAATTAATTATGAACGATTGATGTATCACGGAACAATCACGATATATCGCAAACCACCATCATGTTTCGGAGAGCGACCCGCCCACCGCTTCGCCGCGATCGTAGTATCTATATTTAATTAATTAATCGAACGATTGCATTCCGATTCATCTTTTCGTTCGGTATATATAAGTATTTAATAAATTAATCGAACGATTACATTCGGCTTGCCATTTTACTCGCCGCGTTACAGTGAATATCGCGCGAGATAGGCAGGCAACATGCGCGGCGTCGTGCACGATTTCGACCGTCCGCGCGCAGACGAAAAACAGCGAATTTATATCTCGACTTCCAGACGCGATTTCGTTCTTTTTGCATAAAATTCTATACCATTTCGCGGCACTACCGTTTAAATCTCGTCCCGATCGCCCGAAGAGCGGCTGACTTACAGTGAATATCCGAAATTTGCTTCTTGGACTCACACTTAAATGTAATATTTATACATATAATATAAATATATAATATAAATATATAATATAAATAATAGCAAGGAAAAGAGAGAACATATTAATATTTTTATATAATAAATTATTATTAATTAAATTATTTATATTTTTATTTATATTATCAGAGGGACATATATGTTATCCTCTGAGAACCTTCGTGGACATTTGTTTTGTAGTTCATATTTTGTTGTTAATGTTCATAGAGGGAGTATCACTTCCAGGGATAAAGCGAGCCACGACATCTCTCAGTCTCTCTGTGCAGGCTCGGTCGGCTTCGGTCAGCTCCAATCAGCGTTGAGCGCATGCGCATCGCATCGCCTCCACGCTTTCACTATGGATATGTTCGTTTGAGTAGTACTTTCTGCACTCTAAGTTTTTTTCTTTTTACAATTTCGAATATATACATTCATCTTACTTCCAGTGCAAAATCTTTCACTACTTTCGATTTTAAAAGAGTTACAAAATTATAAAATTATATATAATTCAAAAATATTATTGCCAATTGTTCCCGGACTGTACTTTGTGTTATAGTAAATTTAGTAACATCAAAGTCTGCTCGTTGTCACTAGAAATCCGGAAAATTTGCTGCCATGGGATATGACGTATTCACAAAAAATATTTAAAAGCTATTAATACATGAAAAGAAAAAGAATGTATAGTTTTACATTTTTAGGATTTTTAGGATTTTTATAAGTACAAAGAAACAAGTTTAATTCAATTAATATACTTTCTACAATTAGTTTATAATTAAATTATTTTATTATCAAAATTTTCAATTTGGTAATTATAGCAAAAGCTGCAGGAAAATATTTCTATTTACAAGAGTTTTTCCATGAATACACTTCGACGAACAGCATTATTGCAGCCTTCTTTATATTTGTACCATATTCCGTGTTTTGTTAAAATATTTTGCATTAGGGAATATCCTTTTTGCGATTTTGGAGAAATACGATTCGTCATTTTATTTTCGTTCTTATTCGTAATAATATTCCCGAAAAAATCTTTATATACCTGAAATTTTAATATAAAATGAAAGAATATTATAATTATAGTTTATAATTATAGTACATTATACGAATTTCAATTGTATAAAATGTATTAAAAAAGATAGGCAAGAGACTTACTACTTCCTTTAACGACGTCGCATTTTTTCCTGATTTTGTGCTATTCAGTGAATTAGAAGAGTTATCCTTATTATTTTTTGTATTTTTTGTATTATCTTTATTATTTTTTGTATTTTCAGATTCCCCTGAATTTGTCGTATTTTCTAACAAGCTAACTCCACTGATTCCTGTCAAGATACTCGCCCGCTTTAAACGCTCTACTTCCAATTCTTGCGCAATTATTTGCTGTACTGCATACGCTAGATATCGATGCGGGTTGCAATTGGGCAGGACACCGACTTCCAAAATGTTACTAAAAATATTTACGAATTTTAAATAGAATGCTGAAATATGTGTGTGTGTGTGTGTGTGTGTGTGTGTGTGTGTGTGTGTGTGTGTGTGTGTGTGTGTGTGTGTACGCATATGCATTATTTATTATTGTCTCAATATTGCAACATACGGATCTAAATTATAGATGTAGCCTCCTTGAGGATTCTTTTCTTGCACGAATGATAAGCCAAAATCAAGCATTACGTTTATTATTCTAACGAGATCAGCTTTTTCCTTCGACGAATATAAATGAGAAGGCACTATACGTAATTTGGGTGCTAGGAGAGCTGGTAAAAAACCAGCAATGTCTGTAACTAGAGTAAAAGCATCGCGTCCGCATGCTCTTCGTACCGCCGTTAAAATACCTATGTTTTTCGCCGATTTCTGAATTACCTGAAAGAAAATAGAAGATGATAGCAATGTGATTAAACGTTCAGAATATATGAATCAATTGTATATATGTACAAATTGTTAATCAACTTGAGTAATTCTTAAATTAAAATTTTCTCTTAATTAGGTAATACTTACTTCGCTAATGATAGTAGGATAGGATAATTTTACTTTCTGCGTTCGCGCAAGATGCAAATGCCATGCAACAAATCCGTAATTCGTGTAAGGCATAAGTGACCAAACTTGCTTGTGTGTGACAAGCGATGTTATTAAATCGTAAAATTGAAACCATTCTAGAGATACGGATACGTTATCAAGTTTCCTATCACAAATTTCAGGATAATTGTGAAAAATTCCTTGTGCCAATTTTTCCGATTCACCTAAATAAGTAAAAAATATATTCATTTTATAAATTAATAGATATATATTTACAGTTCTAATATTATATAGGGAAATTACAATATACATTTCTTTTAAAGCGCAGAAATTAGTTTTATAAAATTACCATTTTGAACTGTCTTTAATATATTCTGGATTCTTTCAGGTATAGTAATCACTCCTCTTTTGTTCATAGGAATTGTTAATATACTTTTCCACGAATCAAATAAATTTTTACGAGTATCTTTCAGGCCTAGAGATATATTATCTTTTAAATTAGCGCCACCCATATATTGTAATGCTCCTACACAAGCTCGAACATCACAACCAGATCTTTCTGCTATTTTTACAAGATCGCCAAAGTCTACATTTAACTTTTCTTTTTTTGCTATCTCCATTAAACGTTCTGCTAATCTTAAAGGACTTACTTCCGGTACCGGAATTATTATAGCAGCAGCTCTTAACGCCCTGTGAAATTCAATTCAGTTTATTTAAAATATGATACATTTTTTTTAAATTCAAATATATTATTTCTAAACTAGGTGACTATTTTATTTAGTTTTTAGTTAAAGAATTACCTTAATGTTGGTGCATATGGTTCATTACAAATGCATACTACAGGTCGTATGCAACCATCGGACGTTTTCTCCGATTGCCCCTTGCTCTTTTTATTTTTTGATATTAGTTTACCTTGAATGAATTTTAAGAGAAGTTCAATGGATGCAGCTGGTGCACCATCAATTTCATCAAAAATTAAACAATTTGGTCGGGGATCCGCGCCTATTACAGCTTTCATTTCTGTTGATGCAAGAAGGATCTGTCTGGAATAAAAATATGTAATTTTCAAATATAAGAATATCATGTACATTTTACGCATTACCTAAATGTATCTGGACTTCTTTCATCACTCGCATTGATTTCTACGATATTATAACCAGCATGTCTGGCTGCTATATGCGCTAGAGTCGTTTTTCCTAATCCAGGTGGTCCGCTAAGTAAAGCTATTCTTTTTATTGGGTATCCTCTATTGTCCACTTCCTCGATATCTGTTTTTTCGTCAATATCCTTTTTCTTTCCAAACACAGAAAGTTGTTTCTTTGGTTTTATAATATTTCGATTAAATACTATTTTATCCCAAAGCTTCAACCAATATAAGAGCTGTCTATTAACCGTTTCATCCGAAAGTAATTCTAAATACGATCGAGGGCGATACTTATCCACCCAAAGTTCGTCATTAATTGTGTTGTCATTATTAGTGTCACATAAATTCGATAGTGGCTGTATTGATAACTCGTTTTTTGTCGACATCTGTAATGCAACAAAATATCATTAACAAAACATATAAAAAAACATATAACAAAAACAATATAAAGAAAAATTCTAATAGACATACAATTTTCTGCGCTTGAGCTTTTAATTGGTTGTAAGATATCGACAATAAATTAGTAATTGGCCTTTTTGTTTGTTTGATGTCGTTTTGCCTACTTCTAACTCTAATGTATAAACGCTGGGAATCATATAATCTTGTGACTGCTACAAAATTCCATGATGGAACTCGTGTAGAAATGGAATTTTTCTTGCTATATATTGAACATAAATACAATATGGATTAAATCAGATATATATTCTATAATATCTAAAAAATAAGCAGAATATATTTCACTAATTTTTCCTTACTTCTCATCACATTTTGTTTTCTTCACTGCATCTCCATCGTGTTCATGTAATAATTGTCTTGCATCCAATATTTTTTGAATGACATCTTCAGGCTGATCCCAACGAAGTTTCTTTTCTTTTGGTTCTTCGACAAAATCAACATCAGCTAAAAAAAATTAAATTTCCTAAGATCCTAATAATATTCAAAGAATAATCGTATTATAGTTTTTCATTGCATACGATACCTGAAACATTTGTTTCTAAGAGATCAGAAATGTCACCAAACAATTCTTCATAACTGCGTTTTTTACTACTGCCAGATATACTATTATGATATAAATCATAATTATGTTTTTTATTACTGCTAGATGCATCATTGTCAACTTTATCAAAATTAACAGAAGTGGAGGTTTTTGTTTGATTTTTGTTCCTGCTTGTATCAGCTAAAAAATATTGAAATTTTCTAATAACATTCAAAAAATAATTACATTATAGTTTTTTATTGCAATACCTGAAATACTTGTTCCTGAGAGATCAGAGATGTCGCCAGACAATTCTTCATAATTGCGTTTTTTACTACTGCCAAGTATACTATTATGATATAAATCTTCATAATTGCGTTTTTTATTACTGCTAAATGCTTCATTATCAATAACTTTATCAAAATTAACAGAAATGGAAGGCTTTGCTTGATCTTTGTTTCTCTTTGCTGTTTGCTGACATCCACTAGGACCAGGTTGTGTCAATGCCTCAAGTTCTTCACACAAATATAACCAATTATGTAATTTGAATTTAATGAAATATTTGATAATATGATGATATAATTCAATGTGATACGATGAAAATAAAATAAGAAAATACAAAGAAATATTAATTTTTTCTAATAATAAAAAATTACATCATAAAGAATTTACCCTCTAATTCTCTCAGAGCTTCATAATCCGCTTGACAGATCAAATCGTATTCATCGTCCTGATCTGGGAATTCATCAGCCATATCGGGAATTTAATAGTCAGAGTCGATCACAATATAAAAAATATTTAAATGATTGACACTTTCATAATAAAAAAATTTTTATGTCTCTTCCCGCCTTTTATTACGTTGCATATGACAGACACGTGCGATAAGGCTTTAACTATATACATAGAGTGTGTTCCACTTGTTCAAAGCGTTTGCGAGGGGAGCGTCCCGTTTGACCACGTTGCAATTGACCACAGCCAATTATATCGACCTGTGCCTAGGGTAACCAGCAACGATTAACCAATCAAAGAGTCCTATTTTGAATTGGCCAATTGATTGACGTGGTCAATCGGGTGCCACCCTTTGCGAGCATCAGTTATCTTTATTTAACTTGCAATGAGCAGATAAGGATAAAGTGATTTTATGAATATTGCAAACATCAAATGGAACATGGACTATACTGAAATGAGCAATCATGGGGCTATATTTTGTTCAGGCATATTTGATAGTTTAATTTAAAAATGATTTTTTTTCAAAATAAATAACTAGATATATCAATGGCATTTTTCGTATTGTATCATTATAATAGGATAGTATAAAATAAATATAGCATAGAGTAAAATAATTTTATTATTGTACAATATTATTCTCGTTCCTTTTAAATATATTGCACTATTATATTTTTTTATTAAAAGTTATGTACATATATATTTCTTGGATTTTAATATTTATTTTAATGGTCACATTTTTTCTTACATAGTTAACAAAATAGAAATATTTTGTAATATAGAGCACATGAGGTTTAAAAAGTCTTGGTGCAATTTCGATTCGATGCATGAACTGTGCGAAACAAGCGTAGTAAATTTCGCAATTACTTGACGTACTAAGGGCTATTTTTCCACTTTATTATATATAAAGCGTATATAAATTTTTCAAAATAATATCATTATTCAAAATAATATCAATAGTATTTCAAATTCATAACATATTAAATTATTTGATCACATTAATTTTTACCTGCTCACACAAAATAAAAAAATTATATATGTATATAGTAAATTATACATATGTATGTGTATATATGTATATATATATATATATATATATATATATATATGTATATATTTATGTACATGCACACACATACATCATCATCTTTTTAAACAAGTAAGTTTTCTTGATTTTCAAGCACATGCATAATATATTGGCTGCCATCTATCTCTAACAAATTAACAAATAAGAATATCATAAGTCATTTATAATAATGTAAGCTTGATTATCAGGATTTTCACGATAAATAGAACATGTCATTAATTACTTATAGAAATCTTTCATTATTTGAGAAGGAGCTGCCTATGTATTGTTGCCTACCATTTTATAGCTTTCTTAATATTATACCACAAATTATTATACTTCAGAAAAGATATCTAACATAAGTTCAAAATAAATCAATGTAAATCTTTAAAAAATCAATGCCACACGAATCTTTGGTGCCTATTTATGCTATTAATGGAAGTAAATTAAAAATATAAATTTTTTTCTTAATAAGGAAGCACACATTAATACTATATTTTTTTTCATAACATAAATTTGCTTTGAAATGGCATGCTTCTTATTATTCAAAATTCTGCATGCAATAATTCTATTAATGCAGAAGTGCTGTAAATATTTTTATAAAAATGTGTAAAATATTATATCAAATTATATGCAACAAGATCATTTTATAAATGTTAAACTGCATGTGCTAGACTGTAGAATATCTATAATTACTTAAATATTATACATTTTTCGTTTTAAAGATATAGCTGATTGGTATAAAGCTACATCCTGTATGGTACTTTCTTGACTTAAAGAATTATTCCCAAAATGTAGAGATTCAATATCAAGCTTAACATATGTGTTGGAATTGTGGTCAATATTGTAAAGATATTCCAATATTCAAATGCAATTCGTGAATGCTAATGCAATCCACTTGCTTATCTCCTATGACGTCCCAGATACGCTTTACAATTTGGACAAGTGTGATGAACATCCATGCATTCATCGATGCAACAAGGAATCAAGCAGCAACCAAACCAACATCTAATATAAAAGAAAGAATAATTTTACACATTGCAAAATATAAACCTATGTGTATTTTTATAATTACCCCAAAAACGCTATTACGATTCCTGAAATATAAGCAATCGTGCCAGGTTCTGTTCTTGTTGTTGTATCTATTTCAGCATGGCACTGTGGGCATATCATATGGGTTGAGTGTGGCCCAACCGGAACTATAGTTGTAACTATAGTCGGTCCATTTGCATCTATAAAATAATATGTATATATGTATATATACTAATTAATAACATTAATGTAAATACAAAATATCTATATATAATTTTTATTAAGCTTACAAGCTTGTGCTGGCGTAAATGGACTGGCTGGAGGAACTCCACCTACATTCTGGGAATAAGCAGGTGGTGCATATGGAGGTGGTTCATAAGGTGGCGGTGGTCCGTTTTTATGCATATCCATCTGTTAATAAAATATGTTATATGCAAATAATTACAATTTTCATTAGTGTGTGTGTGTGTTTTATTAATTCAGTAATATACAAAATATGTACTTATATATTCAAATTCTGCCAAACAATGTCAATAAATATATAAATTGGGAAAATATTTCCAATTTAATCTATTTGATATAGAAAATATGCGATTTAAAAAAGCTATTATATTAAAGACAAATTGAATAAATTGAAAATTTTTATATCAAGGTCATCACCTCTGATTTAGCTCAAAATTTGCATAGAACTTTCTTTCAGCTTATAATTAGGAATCATGATATTTTATAACTAGGCAAATTATTAATTTTATTTTATATATTCTACATTTATATTAAGAAATTAATGAGCTGATAATTATTTAATTTTACCATAAAAAATAAACATGTACATCAGCTTCTCAAAAAACTTTATATATATATATAAGGTTGGATTATATATATATATATATATATATATATATATATATATATATATATATATATATAAAATCCAACCTAATCCTACTTTTATTTATGTTAGTTTTGTAAATATTTTGATAAAATCAAGAATAAATAAAGGAATTAGATTTCTTCGAGAAGAGACGGAATTTTTCCCCGTTCATTCACTTATTCAATAAACGAAATAAACTAAACAGTACGTTAATAAAATTTGTTTAGTTTATTCAATAAAACATCTTTTTATTTTATTTTTAATTTTATCTATCATGACATCAGATGTGCCACGTAATTCTAAAAATAGAATAGTCATCGTAGTAATCCAATGCAGACCGATAACATTCATGACGATCAGTCATTATTTCACATCTAAGCCAATTAGCTAATCTGAAGCAAGAGGGAAAGTCCAGGGAAATAGCCTCTCGCATTAGATGGACCCATATATGACGAAATAAATGACACTTTTGCGTCAAATGTTCTTCTTCCATGTATTTAATTAGCCTGCTGACCCGAAAAAGGGAATGGGTATGAAATACAGGCCGATTATGAAATTTGACCCGCATCTCGAATAACATCCCCGCCCTTATTATAGCATTGTGGCTACTGTGCGTGTAGTACTCGTTATGTCACTTGTCTACTTACTTTTGTGGAACAACAGCAAATCGATTATTTGATCAGTTATCACGCTCCCCAGATATCTTTAATCCTTGAGTAGACACTTGACACGTAGGACTATAAAAAGTCGAATCACCCGCAGCTTTGCATAAACAACAGGAGAACCGTGGAACACACACAAGTGTACAGACACATAAGAGATTGTGCAAGCACTGCAAGATGTATCCAATTTCGCTGGTTTTCATATGCAAAGATTAATGTTGGTTTATATTGATGGCATACTGCATGGCTCGTTTTCAAAGTGTTAAACGTTATTTTCATGTACTTCATTCCTCCATTTTTCCACGTATGACATATAAATTAAGCAAGAGAAAATAAATTTGCTTGCTTAGATTTATACCAGTTTATACATTTGTCTTCTTTAAATTGTATTAAGAATATATAATTAATATTATATTATAAAAGTCACAGATGGAACCTTTCTGAATTCCAAATTTACTTCTTAGAATAGCGTTTGATTGATTAATGAGGACAAGGAAATTTTTATTTTTATTCTGATCAATCAATTTATTTTAAAGTTTTCCTTATTATAATATACATTGAAGAGAGATTATTGTCATTTATGTAATGACTCAATATGTTTTTTGTATATTGTTATATTTAATAATTCAAAGTTTAACTATTTAATTTTGAAACTTTCTAATAATTATTAAAATTATTTTTCTAATAATTATTAATTATTATTTTTCCGTTTAAAATAATTAAACATGATAATCAATACAATCACCAATTATTTACGTGCAAACGTATAAAAAACAGACAAGAACAGATTGGAAACACTTTCGCTATGTTTGTTCAAATCAGCTCCGATCTTTAATATGTTCTAAGAATGCACTATATCAAATGCAAAAGTATAAAAGAGAAATGATCCTGATAATAAATATTTACAAACCTACAACTTTAAATATTATTATATAAATAAATATTTACAAACCTACCAACTTTATATATATGCAAATGTAGAAATTTATTAATAGATTATTTTTGTTACATAATAATATAACATAAAGTTTTCTTTAATCTATTTAATATAAAACCAAGAGAATGGGACGATAACGAGATAATATAAGAATATATAAAAGACAGCAGTTGCTAATATATTTTAACTTTTTTCTTTCACAATTATATACAGTGTAATAGGATACTTATGATATATATAGGTTTTTAAATTAGATTAAATAATATTAACGTACACATATACATTATTATAGTATACATATATATAGTTGGAAATCCAGATAACTACAATCATTAAAATTCTTACACATTTCTAAATAACAATGATGGATATACTTTATACAAAAATTAAATTCTCAATAACCAAATTATAATCGAATATCATTATCATCAATAAAGATTCCATTTGGACAAATCTTAATGTATTAGCATATTGTTTTTGTTTGCAACTATACATCCTTCTTAAAAGCAACATATGTCAAAGAATTGGATATATATATTTAAAAAGCAAGTTTCTACTGTGAAATGTTCATTACTTAAGAAGAGGATTACCCTGTAACAATAAAATATTCTTTAACATGTGTACATTGACTCAGAAATTTAATTATAAAACTTACCCATTCCCGAGCCATAACTAATATTGTTAAATTATCTAATTTTGGCCCAATCAATGGATTCATTTGTGCCATGTAGCAACATAGCCAACTGTATCAAAAGTTTTATTTAAAGTTATATTTACATATTAATTACATATCAAATTATCAAAAAATAACAAAAAAATATACTTACAACAACCAACATGTAAAACCTGTCAATATTAACAGAACCTGAAGTACCCTGAAAGTATATATTAATAAATGTATAATTTAATTAAATTATATGTATATTTTAGTGAACATCGATTTATCTAAAGAATACCTAACGTTTCCTCAAAACAGTTATCGTTTCAAGATATACTCATTTTACTTCAGATTATGATTAAAATGTGATTCTTTATATGAGAAATAGAAGAAATAAATATTCGTGTATTTTATGTATAAAAAAAATTATAAAGGAAAAGGAAATAATAAAGTCTATTTACCCACGATTTGGTCCCTTGGGAACGAAAAGTGGTAAAGCTACACCTAGAAATAATACGGCGCCCCAGAGTATCGTAAAAATTAGTACAGGAATTGCAGATGCACCCATTTTATTTTTTACTTTTATGGAATTATTGTTCTCTTTTCGCAAACAAACTCGAAATTCGAGGAATCTATCACGTACGAATCGCTTAGAACTGTCAGAAACTGGGAGGATCACATGAGAGAATCTTCGTATTGTTCACGTGATACATCGATTAAACCATAGACGTGTAGAAATTTATAGATGGAGAAGTAAAAACAAGAATTGTGCTTTTATTGACGCCAAAATTTTGGAAGCACTTATTGACCAATCAGAGATAAGACTGAGAGGTGTCATGGCCTACTTTTAGGTGATCCCTGAAAACGATACTCCCTCTATGGACATTGGATATGTGGATATGAACTACAAAGCGAAAATCCATGATTCTCAGAGGGTAATATCATTAGCTTCGTAGTTCATGTTCACGTTTCTATGTTTATAGAGGACGCTTTCAGAAATAATTTAAAAGCGGACCATGACATCTCGTTCTTCTCTCTCGTCAATCAAACACCTATGAACCAATCACAGCCATTCCTCCGAAGGATGTGCAGCCAATTGGCACATCGGACAGAAACTCGTTTCGCGTAATTTGTATTAGCTTGGACGTATATCAGACCGTACATCGGTTTCCTCTGTGCAAATGCAATGCAAATGTCAATCGCGACAACACAATAATAATGGAGGCGTGCAATGCTGTCGAGCGCGAAGTGGACAAGGTTTTGTCGAAGTTCGGTGCTATAAATGAACATGCTGAAGCGGTGCTACGCGACCTGATCAATCACATTCAAACCCTGAAAAAAGATCTGGAGGAAGGTAAATATGGAGTCGAAAGATTCGCTGTGTAATGTTCTTTCCATTCCCTAGATACTCATCTTAATTTTCAAAGAGTTTGATGATCGAAACTCTCGAGAAGCATATATCCTTCAATTCTCGATGGATTAAATTGATTTTTTAATAAATGGATCGTTGTTTACTAATGTATGTGGTTGTATGTATGTGTTTATTAATGTATGTGAGTTTATTTTGAAGTTTGCTAACCTTCCTAAACAGAATTCTGTGATGGAGATTGCATACTTTATTTACTGAATGTCTTCACATAAATTATCATATAGTCTACATCATAAGGCAATCCAATGAGATTCAAGTATAAAGTAGAGTATTTATTTTTATATTTATTTTTGTTATTATTTCCTGTCAATATTAATATATCACATACAGTGTTAATATCTTAAATGTATAAAGATATCATATATGTTAAATGTATAAGCATATATTCTATCGTTTAAAAAAAATGGTATATATAAAGCTAAATTAAATTTAATCTCTCTCTCTCTCTTATGAAACAAAAGAAAATATTGTAGAATTTATATTTTACTTAAAGAAAAATTGATGCGTATTTATAGTATGTATAAAATATAATATACGTTATATCAATGATTATATCAAAATTATATATAAATTTTTGTTATATATAGATATGCACACACATACATTGATATATATATGAATGACTCAGTCAGATGCAAAATGGTACAAATCAAAAAACAAAATGTTAAGAAACAAAGACTTTTATATTTGCAATTACATAAATACATATATAAATGATTTAACTACGTAGATCTGATTAATCTTGATAACTTTAGTGTAATTATATTAGTGGATGATAGATCATGCACTGTCTCTATCTCAAAATGTACTAATAACTCTAAAATTGAATTTGGATGGACTGGTACCACTTGGTATCTGAGATATATGTATATGTCATTAAATTTAAAATTTAAATTTAAAAATTTTAAAAAGAGGGATGCCAAGCGGACTATAAATTACGATTTTTTTAACATAAAAAAACAACTTATTTCTGGAACTATGTTTATATCTTTTTTCCTTCTTTTTGAATCACTTCCCAAAGTACTGCGGCCGATTTTTCGAACACTCTATATATATATATATCTTTTTAGTGTGATTATAAACTAACAGTTTGACTTTTTTTCATTAGCACCATCTAATCAAGAACTGACAGCTGGACAAGTACAAATGTTAAAACAAGCAATGACAAAAGTACGCGACACTGTACAAAGATTGGCAACAGATCATCGCGATTTGCACAGTACTGTATCAAAAGTGGGTAAAGCGATAGATAGAAATTTCATTGCTGATTTTGCAAGTACAAGCAGAGAGGATGTGTTTTCTGGACCTGAAAAATCTCATCTTCTAAATCAAGTAATCTGTCAACACTTCTATCGCGAAGGGATGTTAAACATTGCAGATGAATTGGCAGCAGTAAGTTTCTTTGTTCAAATTTATATGTATGTTTAATATATATTTATAATCCAAAAATATTGATATATTATGTATTATCTATAATATAATAATAAATTTATAAGTTATAATAATACAAATTAATATGTAGTATATAGTATCTTGTTATATTTCTAGAATAATAATGGTTTTACTTTTTCAATTTTGCTATTCCATTATTTTCTTAGGTTCAATATTTATGGATTCTTATTATGTAATTCTACAAGACTATAAATATGATGATATTTTCAGGAAGCAGGCATTAAAACTGAAGGTCGAAAGGAAGCATTTACAGAATTAAATTATATATTAGATTGCTTAAAACAAAAAAATCTGGAACCTGCATTAGATTGGGCTAAAAAACATAGAGAAGCACTTTTGGAACAGGTATTTCTCGACTTGTAAATATTTCATATTATTTGCACATTCTTAATATATGAACAATATATAAATCTTGTTTTGTATATTTTGTTTTAGAATTCTTCTCTCGAGTTTAAGTTACACAGACTACATTTTATAAGATTAGTTCAACAAGGCCCTAGCAAACAGAGAGAGGCAATACTTTACGCCCGTCAAAATCTCACGCAATTTGTTGGACGTTATGAGAAAGAAGTACAGTCTTTAATGGGAACATTACTTTATTTGCCACATGGAATCCAATCGTCTCCCTACAGTCATTTATTAGATCCGACTTTATGGCTCGAAATACACGACGTTTTCACCAAGGAAGCATGCACATTATTAGGCTTAAGTGTTGAGAGCCCACTTTCTGTCTGGTACATATATTATTTACTTAAGAAAAAAATTGTAGAGCTGTTTAAAACATTTCAATTTGTGCAATTATTGCAGTATCAACGCAGGATCCACTGCACTACCTGCATTATTAAACATCAAACAAGTCATGCAGCAAAGACAAGTAACTGGCATTTGGAGTGGTAAAGATGAATTGCCTGTACGTTATATCATATGTGACATATTGTCCTTCAATTTATACAATCATAATTTTAATGATAATTTCTTTAATTAATTTGAAGTTTATTTTACTGTATTTTGGTAATGGTCTTTAATGATTATAAATAATTTTTATATTTTAGTATTTTTAACAGAATAAACTGATAAATCATAAAATATAACATAAAATAATATTTAACTCTATCACTAGTAATTTTATTTTTCTATATGATATATGTATCTGTGTTACATTGATAGCAAAAGATTTAAGTCAATAAATTTATAAAGGATTTATATTAAAGAAAAATAGATTCGAAATTTATCGGAGAATCCATTATTAAAATGAAGATTGCACTAGAGATATTTTGTGTATATATATTATATGATCTCTCTATGTTTATAGATTGAAATAGATTTGGGGAAGCAGAGTCGCTATCATTCAGTCTTTGCCTGTCCCATTCTTAGGCAACAAAGTACAGAAAATAATCCGCCAATGAAATTGGTTTGTGGCCACGTTATTTCCCGAGACGCGTTAAATAAACTCGCTAATACGAATAAGTAAGTTTTTCATATGCGGCAAGGCTAGAGTACATCGGAGTGTTTTAAGTGCTGATTTAAAGTCACTTTTTAAAAGAAATCAATTTATTTCCAGATTGAAATGCCCATACTGTCCGGCGGAGCAGAATCCCGAAGATGCGAGACTTATTTATTTTTAAACTCTGTGATATAATACTATATATAGTAATATATAAATATATATATATATATAATATGTGTGTATAGGAGTTATATATACACATGTAAGAAAGCTAGTTTTACAGTTTCTTTGTAATGGATTATATCGAATACAGGAGAGTTTATAACACAGTATACATGCAATAACAAAAAAATTGTAAAATTCCATATTCTACATAATTCATTATCGATGAATTTTATTGTTTCAAATTTTATTTTTGTTATTATCGAGATTAATATTACTTTTTGTTCTTCAAAATGCAAGGTTGTTAATTGCATCAATCCTTGTAATTTTTTCAAGAAGATTAATTCTAAAATATTGAAAGAAAAAAACGAAGGAATTATGATAATTTTAATATTTGTGAAGTAATTGTAATTATGCAATTATATAAATATTGTGTTGGTAGACTATATATATATATTATATACATGTGTACTATTCTAAGTTTATATAAGTGACTTCAGCTTATGATGCGAGTGATAACTTAAAAGCCACATATACATGTTTAAAACGCCTAACGAGTTTGTTACTAGATCTCCATAAACTTATCCATTTCTCATTTCAAATGTATGTATACTGGCTTGGCTTAAATCAAGTTAATGAAGATAATTTTGTAAATACGTTTTTACATTCATTTGACATATTTTCCGCATCATACTTGATGATTTTGAGTTATATAAAGAGCAAAACATGTTATAATAAATAAAAATAAAAATTGATACTGAAATTCTCTTTATCAATACTAAGATTCAGATTTGGAAGAGTACTTTGAATTAATTTTCTGATACCGCGTAACATGCTATATGCGTACGATAAAATCGATCAAACAAAAGTAGGAAAACACATTGAAGTGGTGACGACTATCATAATTTGTTTGGAAAATGATAGAATTTATTTAGGATATATTGAAGAGAAAATATTTTCAATTCCTGATTTTTCATGTGAATTTTACATGAGCATAATTTATTAAGAAATCTTTATTAAGAAATCTCTTTTTGACAACATGAATTCTAAAGGTAAACTGATATACATTGATTTAAATTTAATAGTAAAAATAGCAAAACAAAATAGAAAATAATATGGAATAATTATTAATCAAACAAAAATGTATAAAATTAAGATGAAAATATTGGCTCAAAATATAACAATTATAAAGTGGCAAAATTAGCAAGTAATATGAAGATTGATCGAGAAATGATCCAAAACGTTCGTATGCGTATATTATAACGAAAGTAAATATTTTGGAATATATCAATAAATAAAGAAGAAAACAAGGTGTCTTCTTTTTTACGTTTCAATTACGTTCCTTGCTAATTTTATCACTTGAAAATGTATAAGAATTTTTGAATAAATCTGTTTATTATAAGCGAAATCTAGCTCGTCAACGTTCTTCCCGTCTCTACAATCGGCGAACTGTCAAACGTTTGACAGAAAAGACGAGTTTATTCGTGATGAAAAAATTGATCCCGTTGAAATACTGCCAAGCATGATCAATAAATTATCTATCAGTGAAAGTACAAAACGAGATATCACGAGTAAATTAATTCAAAAAGCTACAGTTCAAGAAGATATTACGGAACACAATTTCAAAAGAATAATGACATTTTCATATGACATTGATGGAATGTCTCCTGAAGAACTGTACGCTTCTTTGAATAGAATTACAGAAAATCCACAACAGCCGTTTTCATTTTTAGCAAATATTTCCAACGAAATTGCTGACAATCAATCGTCAATAAAGACGGAGAAAGAATCTACAGAAATTGATGTAAGAGATTTTGAGTTTATTTTCTTATAAGAATTATTTTCAATTATATCGTTCATATTTCATTTCGAAACTAATTAATTTATCAATTTGTTTAAACTGCTTGTTAAATTAGATACAATTAGCTGCTGTAGCAAAACGTATCGAATTGAGTAAAATTTTATTGGACAAAACTAAATCTTATGTAGAAGATATACGTCTTCGCGCTAAACAAAATATTTATCCATCGTTGGAAATAAATGGCTGTAAGTAATATATCGAAAATATATTAATTTCTAATTAGATAATAATTTTTTGCCTGTACATTTCATTAAAATATTTTTACAGATTACAATGATAAAACTAATTGTAAGATAGAGAAAGAAGAACAATTCTCTTAAATTTTTAAACCGTTTTGATTTCGTTAATTTGCAAAGAATATGAAATCTTTTAGTCTCAGAGATCTTTAAAAGATTATTTTTTATTCGTTATGTGTTATGAAATTTAAATATTATGTCATTATAAATAAAAAAAATTCATGACATATGTTATTCAAATAAAAATAAACATAAAATAAAAAATTTCAAAACTACACATGATTTACTACTTATACATATATAATATACAATTTTTAGTCATCAATATATAAATGTATGAAAATGAAGTTATATATATAAATAGGATTTAATTGCTCTCCCAAAGCGTGAACTAAATTGTCTCAATTAAATATGATATCTAATGACGTCATCACAGTTTATTCCAGAAAGAAGAGCATTTGACTAACTATTCTGTCATATGAAAAATATAAAATAAATATGTCAATATAAAGAATGATTAATTCAAAGATATGGACAAACAAGCGTTCAATCAAGAATATTATGTCGTTTCTTCTCGGTGGAATCGAGCGCATAAAATTTCTGGAACCATATTGACTTCATTGTTAATTTTGCCGTATACGCGATCATTGTTGACACCTGCTTCGACAATTTTGGATTGCTCTATGTCGGATTGATCATTATAAATGTCCTGCGAGTCACCGCAATCGTTCTTGTCAATGAACCATTGCGATGCAATCTCTTTAAACGGTTGCAAGCAACTCGCGTTTTGGCATATGCTCTCCAATTCCTTGTCGCAGAGGCGCTCAACCTCCAATAGCCGCTGTTTATACGCATCGACAAGCGTCCGTCTGTACGAGTTGTAACGTTGCTCGACTTGCTCAAAAGAATATGAGTTTTGATACTTGGCGAGATTTTTCTCGTATTCGAGTATTGCGAGCTCTCTAATACCCTGCTCCGACATGATGTCTACGATATCTACAAGTTCAATCAAAAGTTAGAATAAATATGCGGTACCGAGTAAAAATATTTCATCATTTATAGAAATAGAAAAGTCGTTACTTGTACAAAAACATATATGTATAAATATTATTAATTTATACTTTCTTGTTGTTTTTTTATGCTTTCATATAAAAATGAAAAATGGTATAATAAATAATAAATATTAAATTTTTACTCTTTAAAGTAGCCTTCTCAATTATCTAGTAAAACTATTGTGGAATGAACTTGATGGTATTCATCAGTGGGAGTATTTACAAATATGCTGCAATCAAACATCAGTAACAATTTCGAAAAAAACTATTGTCAAGAATGCCAAGAATATGTGAAATAATATTGAAAGCAAAGAGAGGCCATTTTAAAAGATAAAAAATTTAATATTTTTGTCATTGTTATAATTTTCAATTTTTACGATGTTAAAAAATAAAATAATAGTAATAACATATAATTTGGTAATATTAATATATGTTTTTGTTTATTAAAATAACAATTCTCTGTTTCTATAAATGATGCAATGCTTTTGATTGCTCTTGTTAGAAAAAAAATGTACAAAAAGTACAGAATACTACACAAATATATATCGAAATTCAACAATAATATTATTATAATTGAATCATTCGATCACTCATTACTTAAATCACTCGAAAGTGGTGATTCGATGGCATAAGCTGCGGCTGCAGCTCGTGCGGCTGCAGTTGCCTCTTCGAATGCGAGGGCATCGCTTCTCTCACGTAAAAGCTGAAATTCTTCCCTCTCTTTTTTCCAAAGAGCCATCTCTTTGTTTAATTTTTCCCGAAGACATGTCATCTCTGACCAGAGCTTTTGAGCGCGCTCATGAAGAACAGATCTGTCAAATTATAATATTTTCTCTCTAATATATAAATAATAATTTTAATTTAATTGCGCAAGAAATATTAAGAAATTAAATTTTTTTTTATACTATTAAATGCAAATAGATTATATTTTTATATACATTTATATTACATAACAAAAATATGTAGAGAAATAATCGTTCTTTTTATTGCCAGCATTATTAAATTTATAAACGAATATACATCTTAAATAAAATCTTTTTAAATTGATCCAAGATTAATTATAAGAAAGGTAAAAAAGTATTTTTTATTTCTTTATATCACTTGCAAAAGATCTTTTATCACCATTAAATATTTTCTTAGGTAAAACCATCTTTGTAATTTTGGCCACAAAAAATTCAAGAATTTATTTCGAAGATACTTTTATTTCATGATATCTTTTCCAGATGTTTTTCTCGATTATTATTTTGAGAATATAATATAAGAATGCAACTATATACGCGAATTTCTTTCCACAATCAACGGATGATTCTGTCGCGAAGGGAAGTTGATTTTCGAGGTCGACTGACGACGTTCGTTCAGATGTGTTATCTTCATCCGACATTTCGGTATAAATCGCGGCTGCATTCTCAATCTGTATATTTTCTTCGTTTTGTGCACATTTCTCAGAGTAAGATTTGGAAATTTCGCAGTTTTGCAACTTTGAATCTTGAAGCGCGTCAGTCTTCGTCGAGACAACGCATTTATCGTTCATCATGTTTTGTTGAATATCTGATAAAGGATATCGTTGACAATCGAGAAATTTTATATTTATTAAGAATCTTAAAAAATCGATCTCGAAGATAAATTACATGTGCTTTCGTTTTGTTTTTGAGAAATAACATTCGCAAATGCGATCGCAGTGGCACCGATCGGTCTCTTTTACATCTCTAACGCAAATATATGGCTGAGATATCGTAAATAAATTTTTAATCGTAAAAATTTTATATAATCACAGAGTTTTTTAAACTTACGCATTGAAATGGATTTTCTAATATGCATAATGTAATCATGAAATATTCAGAATGAGAGAATATATATAAGAAAGATGCACTATGTGTTTGATGAATCAAGTAGACGAGAAATGAAAGAGAAGCATGAAAAAAGCAAGGAAAAATAAGAAAATGCATCGTACTTATATTGCATGGCGTTATATATTCATCAATGTAGTAACGTAAAAATAATTTTTACAATATGTAACAACAAAAAATTTGCACATTTAGTAATATTTATAATCACTTCTACTCGATAGAACTTGAAATGGCTAATAATGTTGTAGATGTAGATTAATCCTCAAATACCTGCGTAACGGGCAGTTCTTTCTCTTTTAGAAAGAGAAAATTAAATTTCCTACAAAAATTCAAGAATCCTCTTGTTGAAGCGTACTGAGACTAGCTCCTTTGTTCTTTTCTTTCTTTTCAAAAAAAATCACTCGTGAAAGAAAAATCGATTAAATCATATTAAACCGATGCGCAAGCATTTAAGAATTAATCCTTGTATATTAATAAGATATTTTATAATCGTGAATTGCAACGATGAATTGGCAATATTTTATGCTATTCACAGCATCGATCGTGAGTGCTTGCTTTAAAGAAATTGGCAAAGCAATACTGAGAGAAAGAGATCGATATATATATAGTTAAGCCTCGTTGACGTCTCGCGGTGGTATGTCATATACATATATATATACACAATAAAATGACCGCCCGAAGTTATTATAAACATTTGAAAAAAAAAATTTATAACATGTTCACGACATTACGCCCATTTGATTACCCTGCTAATCTTCCGGTCGATACGCAAAGATATATTGCAATGTTTGATTATCCATCATACTTAATTACAGAATGGCCTGAATTATAATGATCTGACTAAAATTTGTAATTTTTATGTACAAAATTCTCGATGCGATGCGCTATCAGGCCGCGACGAAATGACATCACAGCCTATCGTTGTCGGCATCAAAGAAATACGATATAGATACATAAATTCAAATCGATCTCAGTGTCTATACCAATACTAAATTACTATGTATCTCAGTGTCGAGATCGATTAGAATCTACGCTCGAATGACATTTACATTATGTACAAAATACTACGCAGAGAGCTTCACGAATTAGTCATATTAATAGCGCAAAGAGCGACCGAAGATAAGATAACAGGAGGACGAGTAGTCTCTTTACGCTGTTTGCACTTCGTCAACGCGCATGGTGCGCGCATTTCACACATCCCGACCATCTTTGAACGTTCAACGTCTAACTCTGAGATTCGACTTGATATTTTTTTGAGTGTGGAAGATAATAAATTTTAGATTAGCCTAAACTTTAGATAAGGAAATGTTCTAAAAGCCTAAACGTTTAAGGTGCGTTCGTGTTGTCGGATTGGGCCCCTTGGGCTTGCCATCTCCTTGCCAACTCTTGCTCTTGTTGCGAAAGAATCTGAACTCTGTGTCGTGATTAGGATGCCTCATCGGTTTGTAATCCTGCGGCAAACAGAATTCCTTCTGCTCGCCATAAAATTTCTCGTAACCCCCTTGCAATAGATAGATCTCCGGATAAAATAGTGCTGGATAACGTTCCTCGTTAAACTCGCGATCCATTCTACGCAAGAGCCTCGAGAGATTCGGTCCGCGTTCCCAGGAGAATTCGCAGTGGAATACAAGGATGTCGCGCTTCTCAATATCGGTCTGGATTTTGGGAACAGTGGACGTTAATGGATCGAACAGGACCTGCGCGATAAGCCCCTTGTCGTAAAGATTTAGCGCTCCCGCGATGTGGCCACCTTCGTATTCGTACGGATATCGGCAATCGATGATCTTGTACGAACCGATACGATCGGCGAACTCGCCGCGCAAGAGCGCCGCCAACGTATCGGACGTTATGGACTTGAGATCCGGATGATGTCCCATCGTGATTGGCAGTATGCATGGTTTGCTAAAGTCGCCGATGAGATCGGTGTCAGTGACGCTGCGATGAACCGCCCACTTGATGTTCGTATGCGTCTCGGTCTCGGACAGACTTCTTTGCAACTTCGGGCCGAGTTTCGGGCGCATCGTGGGACTCGCGAACGCCGATCTCGGCGTCCCATGGAGGTGGAAGCTAGATCTGCGCGTCTTCTTCAGCGTCGACAACTCGTCCTCCGGCAATTCGTCCGGCGGTCGCTTATAGGATGACCTAATGGTATGCGGCGAAATCTCCGAAGTCTCGACGCAGAAACGTGTCGGGGAATTCTCATCGTAACTGAACGTTCGCATTAGTCTCTTCGAGCAAGTTGCCTTCGGCGAGCGAAATAAACAGGTGCGAATCTTCGATAGTGATGGCGACTTCGGTAACGGTGGCGATCTCGTATTGATCTCCCGTTTGTATATTTCCCTCTGTATCGACCAATCTTTGATCGATGGTTTTCTAGAGGATCGATTGGCCCGGGACCATTCGGGAGTCGTCGAGACGTCGCAATCCATCGATGTCTCAGCCGCAACTATGTCGCCGGATAATAACTTGGAGAGATCGCTTGGTAATTGCGTCTCATCGTCTATCGTCTCCATGTCGACGAGCTCATTCACGAATCCCTCATCCATGCTTTCGTATCCCGACGACAAGCTACGTAGAAAATTTGGCTCCGATGTCTTTAGATCACGCAGCAGAGAAGTTCGAGAATTAGGAAGCACTGATGGTGATTGCAGCGGACTGCATAGCATTCGTCGCGCTGCTGAGGTATCGCTGGCGATACGAAATCCGTATCGCTTATCGTCTTTATCATCGATAGAGCTTTCGCTATGATTGCCGCTACTGTGTTTGTAGAGCTTGCGCTTCTCCAAAGGACAGCGTACTATTTTCTTACACGCCTAAAACAGAGAAAAAATTATGACGATAAATAATAAGATTATTGCAATTTCAAACATTTTATTAATATAATTAGTAATAAAATAATAATAAAATTAACTAATAAAATTATTTTAATAAATAAAATTAAATAATAAAATTATTTTAATTGTAAAAGAGAGAAAAAATTCTCGAAAAACGCAAGGTATTTCTATATACACGTGTATAACTGACTTAAAAGCGAGTTAGTAATGCACTCTCTTCACAGAAAAATCGATGTTTCCGGTGATATCGATCAGACGAAAGTGGAAAGGAGGAAACGTAGCGCAAGTCGTAGACTTTGATTATTAAGGAAAAACAGGAGAGGGAGAGAGGAAGGGAGAGAGAGAGAGAGAGAGAGATCGCTCAGCAGGTAGCCAATCGAATCACTGGCGGTCATGCCGGATATGCGCAAGGTGTTGTATGTGTTATGGACAAATCAGAGACCAATAAGCGGAAGAATACCGAGGGGATAATTTTTTTGTAACAAAAATTAGCCGCGAACCCTGCTACCGCTATCTGCGATCGACCCATGTAAATCGTAGACATTAAAAATCAATGTACTTCACCCTATGATAAGAGACAGCTGCAGGTGCCTTCTCGGAGTTGGCGAGTTGGATTTGTTATATATTTGACTTATCGCGGAAAAGACTTTATCTATCTCGGAATGCATATAATATCCGGAATTGAATTGAATATGTATAAATTGTTCGTGGAAATCTCGTCCGATCTTGCGCTTCCTCTCCCCTCCCTTTCTCTCTCTCTCTCTCTTTCTCTCTGTTTCCATACACACATCATATGGTTATAGTACAACTATTTCAAATTTAGATATCGTTCTAGAAATCGGTGAGTAATCACATTGTTATTTCGGTGAGTAATAAATAATTTAAATCAGATATCATATATCATATCTTATCAATTTATCGATAAGTAATGTGTATAGTTTAAACCAGAGAGCTACTTATCTATTAACTATCATATATCACTATCATAAGTATGTATTATAAAAAAATGTATGTTATTTATTAATATTTACATTAAACACTTTTACATTAGAATACTTTAAAATCGATTTATATGGTTTCTTATCTGACTGCTTTGATTATTGTGATCATAGATAAATTATATTTTACACATTACATACATACACACAAAGTTATATTAAGTACATATAGATACACATATCTTAACTCGAAATTAATTAACAACAAAATTATTTATCACACGATGAAAATGTCATCTTTTTCATATAAAGTATTAATATTTTATTATTAATATTATATATATTAATATATAATATTAATTATGTATATGTTAATATATTAATTATGTATAATTAAATAATTTTATCCCACAATAATTATAAGCCATAGTTTTATAATTTAATTCGATTTAATTCGATTCGATTAAAAAATCCTTTTACATCTCTAATATATATACATTTATAAATTTAATTTATTCCTATTTTTATTTCTATTAATTTATTTCTATTTTTCTAATATATATACGTTTAAAATTAATTTATTTCTATTTTTAAGCTTTATCCAACATATAATAGTCATTTTATTAAATACTTTGTTATAAATTCTAATGTAATTGTCTACTTTGTTAAAGGAGTTTTTATTAATCATTATTAAATTTTTTAAAAGTTTACAAAATGTTCTTTAAAAATTCATTGCTTGATAAAATAAAAAAATATACTAACACAAAGCGTCATGCAAAAATTCCTCTAGAAAAATTCCTCTAGAAAAATCCTTCTAGAAAAACCCTATTACCTTTTGCGGAGTAGGGTTGTACAAGCTGATGGTGGCGTCGTTCTCTTTATTTTCGTTTTCACACTCGTACTCGTGTTTACGCTGTTCATTTAGTTGTTTCTTGCAAAAGTCCAATATGTCTGCGTTTGTCATATCGGAACGACATGCCGTTTTCGTTAGAGCATCTATCAATCTGCAAGTAAACGGAGGCAACTTAATTAGAATCATGTGTAAATGAAACCATAAAGTCAGTCTTGTCGTATGATATTTTTTAAACAATGAATGCTACACAAATAAAAAAAATATTATCTCTTTAAAATGTTTTCTACGAAATGAAAATATATTTTTTTTCCTTTTTGAGAAACTTTTAACATTAATAATTCCAATAATAACAATAATTATAACATCTAATCGCGGTAATAAGAGATTATAATAATTCCTTTAATTTTCCATCATTAAAAAATTCATTCATTGTTCCACTTTCTTATTTTTTCCAGATAAAACACATCTGATCTGTGTATTAAAATGTAAGGCTGTGGCCCATGTGGCCCACGAACACGCGTTCGGCACGAAAACGTGCCACACGACCTGAACCGGGTAACCGCTCTTTAAACACGTGGCTTTTCTTGTTATAAGTACGCTTCAATTAAATATGTACTAATTAAATCAGCAATCTCTAAGAATATTATAACCATAATATAATTATAATTATACCCGTGGATCAATCGCATATGGATATGGCATATCGTGGAATCACATATTTCTATCACATATTTAATATATTTTTATATAAATAACTTAATAATGATTCACAGCATATTATACAGGGTCTTTCGATAAATAAATTTCGTGAACATGTAAGGCAGATAAAAAATAACTTCATAAGTTCCTATAAATTTTTTTTTACAACGCATCTTTTATCATTTTATTATCATTATTTTTCATAATTTATTTTCTATCAATGAAATATGTTTCCCGAAAATATATTTAATTTGAAATGAAACAAGAATATTCTCTTTTTAGAAAAAGATGTAAAGAAAAAAAAATAAAAAATAAAAAAATATAAAAGAAACCTATCGGCTTCAAAATTAAAAAGTAGCTTCCCGACATGGTATCAAGAAATTTATCACGTTATTTTAACCTTCACTTAATATAAAAATTATTACAAATTATGAAACTACAGAGTGGTACAAAAGTTATTTAAAAATATTTTCTTCAAATTTTAACTTTAAAGACAAATATCTCGGCTGCGTTGTGGAAAAAAATGTATAGGAACAACTTTTGGGATTATTTTTACTCCTTTTACATGTGTTCACGAGAGATTACTTACATTTACACTGAAACATCCTGTATACATATACTTTTAATAAAAAAATCGCAGATGCAATATCAATATATTGTTATCTACTACTAATTTATCATCAAGTATTTTTAAGTTTATCATTCGATCGTTCATTTATCGCGACGATTGCAACATTCACTTGGCGGCACAAATTTGCAACAGACACTTTCCAGCAAAAAACGTGACTTGTGAATGAATTTAATTATAAATCAGATACACAGAATCAGATCTACGCCAGCAAACGGTCACAGGCCATCAGGACGAGAAACATTATTTCACAATATATTGCAAGGACACTGCACTATGCAAAACGCGTCGGTCCATATCCGCATACCTTTCCAGAGCACCTATATTACGTATATTCGTATCGTCATTGCCAGCGCTCCTAATCAGTGCATCCGTGGCAGGATGTTTAATCGTATGCAGGATGTCCATGACGCGATAAGACCTTAACAGTTATCGAACTATATATTTTGTCGCCCAGAGACGAGCTCCCTGTGACCGGCAAAGGTCCTAGGATCACCACATCCTCCGAATGCGGGATTCGGACTGGAGGTCCGCGCGCCAAAACACGAGTTATATACGGCGGATACGAGGCGATGGTAGGGAGGTGACCAATGACAGGCCGTGAAAGGGCCGCGTAAAAGAAAACCTTAAGGGTGAGAAGGGCGAGAGCGGCAACTTAGGGCGATCGACCGCTGTGGGGGGGCCGCCTTTGCATGCTTTTCTCGTATGTATGAATTTCTACGCGCAAGTGCACATATGTGCACGCACGTCGTCCACGTGTATACGTTGGATCTGATCCTCGTTGATCGCTCGCCCTCTCGTTCCCCGAGGACTCTCGTATAGGTCTTATTTTCTCGTGCGAAAGGGGGGCGTCGACACTTTGATATTGAGTTTATTGACATCGCGCATTATTGCTCCGGATTTTCAAGCAAGATTGAACGGCCTTAAGATCGAAACTTGATTTGTTCGGATAAATATATGTAAAGATAAGTCCTTTAGATGATTTATAATTAACGATAAAATCTGCAGGAATTTTTCATTTATAATCTTACACGTCATCTAATGCAGAAAATATTTGTAGAAATTTGATTTGTTCGGATAATATATGTAAAGATAAGCCCTTTAGATGATTTATAATTAACGATAAAATCTGTAGGAATTTTTTATTTATAATTTTACTCGTCATCTAATATAGAAAATATTTGTAGAAATAAAATTTAGCATGTATTTTTTGAAGAATTTTTGTGAAAACGTTATTTCGATTATGTATAGTCGTAAGGAATCAACATGATCAGGCATCAATATGACAGTATGTTTTATAAAATAACCTATGTTAATTTTTATTTTTTTTAACAGAAGAGAGAAAAGAATGAGAATTCCATGAAAATTGAAATCCATCTTGGAATTTGGAGAGATTTTCGTTGGAACTGAAAAAATTCTTCGTCATGCCGACAAAAGGGAAAACGGTACCCTAGAAATGGCTATCTTATAACTGAAGTACTTTTTGTTTAAACACGTAAAACAAATAATTCAAGAATTATTTTTGAAGAAAATATAAGAAAATACTCGAGTAATTTGCATAAATCGAATCAATACTATTAATACAATATTATTATTATTAATCAATAGAGCTTAAATTATAATAAACTAATTAAAGAAGAGATATCTTAGGAACAAAGACATTTCAAAAAATTAATTGACTGAAGATCAGCTAAAAATATCTACAATTTTATTACAGACACATAATTGTTTAAATTTGTTGCTAGTAGTTTAATTATTTCTGATCTCAGTGCTTAATATTCAGATACATAAAAATTCCTAGTCAATTGTTTGAACATTTTTTATTTCAGAGCCTAAACATTCAAACATCTGTCTGAATTTCTAGCCAATTCATATTCAATTACTTTCGTTTGAATTTCTAATCAATAGGCTGAATAGATTTGTTTTCATGTCGAAATATTCAGATATTTTAGCTTGAATTTCTATGCAGCTACACAATCTTGAAAAATACTGAATTAAATCTCATGCTCGACATAAAAAATTAATGCATCGTAGACATTAATGCATTCGAAACATAAGATATATTAAGCATAAATACATAAACACAGATGCTGCCTTTACAGTAATAACTTAGTTAAAATGTAATCATGCAAAATAAAAATTATATAGATAGCACGAACAAAGTGTAGCGGTAACATGCACAATGAAAGTCAACCAATGTAATAATGATGCATGAAAACTGAGCAATAAAATTTTACAAAGAAAAAAATTTTATAAAGAAATTTTCATTTGATTAAATTTGTTAATATTTATTTTATTAATTTGTTATATTAATCTTGACACTGCTGTCAAAATTAAAGACAGACACGCGACTCGTTTGAATCTTCAGAAAAACAATTCTGACAAGACGATATAAAAATTATTTTCAGACATCCAGGGGGATCTCCAAAATAAGTTCTTAAAAATATGTTCAAATTTCACAGGCAATTTTTTACAATTAAAAAATTATACCTGCTTGACCTTCAGGGTATTATTGTTACTTTTGAAGTTTAAACTAATAAAGTTCTGGGATCTGGGTTAACCTTAGGTGTCCTAAGAAGATTCATACTGAAGATTCATTTTCAAGATTCACACAGGTTCTAGCTTGTTTCACGCATTGTTAAAGGAATGGTTTTCCGTTTCTAACACAAACACGCGTTTCTTGCGGTTGAAATTTGGAAGAGGCAGGTAGAAACTTGAAAAATGTTGAATCCGCTCTTTTTTTCATTCCTTCGAATGACAATGCTTCACCTGATCGTTAAACCACCCTCGCTTTCTTGGGGGATTTTCACAGGTATCGCAGATGCCTCGCGGGCGCGCGTGCATGATCATATCGTCTTTCATTGTGTTTTCTATACGACTACATGAGGTCTAGATTTTTCTCGAGGAAAATGGGTATATATGTTGGGGATTTTCGAGACATCAATAGGGAAAGAGAAGCACTTTCTATTCAAATTATAGCTGTTCGATACTATTTGTCCCGGATTTATAGCATTAGGACATTCCCTGGTCGCCTCACAAGACAATAGAATCATTAAATATATAATCGGAATAATGGAAATTTTAAGTATTCTAACTAGAAGTGTACATTACATGTTATGTATAAAAGAATTTTTACACATTACGTAAAAGAATTTTAATGTAAATATATTAATAAGATCGATGTCTTTCTGTGAAGTGAAAAAGGAATTCGAAAAGGAATCATCTATTGTATATTTCCTAAAAAAATTAATAGTTTTCTTGTTCCTGGTCATTTATCGTTGAGGATTAGAAATAATTATTTATTAAATAATTAGTTCTTTTATTACATTATTAATGTTTTATTTAGTTAATGAAGCCCACATCTCTTCGAGATTTTTGAGAGAGTAGAAAGAGAAGAGACGGAAAAAAATCCCTCCTGATTATTTTCCGTAAACATTCCAAGATATAATAATAGATAGATAAGATATATATATATATATATATATATATATATATATATATAAGAATACGACTGCAAAAAAATTCTGTGAAAGCACAAACCTCGATCGTTTCTCGAGTAGCGTTCTAATTTTCAGACTCAATATTAGCGTCGATGAATTCAACGTACTTATTGACTTATATCCTTGGGACACAGGATCAGCTGTCGTTTGACTTTATCGTACCCTTACGTGAATTCCTTTTGAGGCAACGCATGAGGGGTGGTTTCTTCGCACGTACGATTGTTCCAATCGCGAAAGAGAGGGAGAAGGAAAACATTTGACTCCTACTCCCACAGCCCCACGCCACAAGGAACCGAAATTGCACCCCCTCCCCTTCCTCCTGCTTTGGACCGGGATGGTTCATGGTAGACATACGATCGTACGATCCATAACGTCATACATACGACATGCGATTGCGCGGGATTCGCCAAAAGCGAGGAACGTGCGCTAAAAACGACGATGCATGCCGGTGGCGGCCGCATGGGGTAGCTCAGCTGCTTTCTGTCGTGAAACTAGCGAATCGAGGGTCGCAGACCCCCTTGCGGACAGCTGCCAGATCGTGCACCTTCGACGTTCCCTTCCCCCCCCCTCGCCTCGTCCGCCCCACATGTGCCTCTCCTAGTCGTTACCCCGTCGCGGGGTAACCCACCCTTTGCGCAATTTATTGCATGACGTACGAAGTAACTGCTTTCTAGGGATCGATTCCTCGTGTATCGATGCGTTGCCCTCGTCAAGTTCCTAGCTATACATTTGTTAAATGAAATTGTCCGATCTCGTGAAACCCTTTCAGATTATTAAACACTTTTTGTAATTACAATTTTATTTTCATATTTCATCTTTCATAGTCTTAATTAATCGTGTTCTTTATATTTCTTTCAGATTTTTATAAAAAAAAATCTCGTAAAACCCTTTCAGATTATTGAACATTTTTTTGTGTAATTAAGTATAATATTATTTTCATATTTTATCTTTCATAGTCTTAATTAATTGTGTTCTTTATATTTCTTTCAGATTTTTATAAAAAAAAATCTCGTGAAACCCTTTTAAATTATTAAACGCTTTTTGTAATTAAGTGTAATTTTATTTTCATATTCCATCTTTCATAGTCTTAATTAATCGTGTTCTTCATGTTCCTTTCAGATTTTTATAAAAAAAAAAATCTCTTGAAGAGAGAAAATAATAAGATACAACTCTAATATGTTAATTTCTGTGTATCAGCAAACAAGAATTGAAATTGAAGAAACATTTGATGTCAAAGTCTTTTCAGCGTTATCAACGCGTCGTTATCCTTATCACCCTTATACCCAGCTGTATCCCGAGCAATGATCCGTATTCGTCCCATTGGTTCGCGTAACTCGTTTATAGAGCAGGAATGCATATCTCGTAAAATCACATTCACGCGTGTGCGTGCGAATACGTGCACGTGGGGTCCAAGTACCGGCCAAATATGTCGGTCGCGAGGCGAGACGAGGCGAGGCGGCAATGCTGGCCATCGACTTTGATTTTTCTGTGAGAAAGAGTGCAGATGGCCGTGTCCATTGTGAGGGTTGGCGCGTGCCAAGGGTGTCGACGGTGTACCGCACGAGACACGGGATCCTCTCTCTCTCTCTCTCCCGTCATATCTCCCTACCCTTGTGTGCGCGAGAGAACCGTGTTAAGTGCATTCGATCGTCGCGTTCCCGCGTGCACGCACACGCGTGCACGCACGTATACGTGCACGGTGATACTGCCGTGCCACCGCCGACAGGTAAGGTTCACGTGTGTATCACGGGGCACATGTACCCGCTTCCGATCGATGCGCGGTCTACCGGCGGCAAGCCACTTACGTAATACCTGTCACGAGGTTCTCAAACGGTGGAAATACCTACGTAAGCGCCCGGAAGTGAAATTCGGAGGATAAGATTCGATGTAATGGGAAGAAATTTATCTACACTCTGAAAAAAAAGTAATGTTGAATTAACAAAACGTCAGTGTAATTGGAATTTATTTTATTAATTCAATAACATTATTAATCAAATCAATACATAGTGTATTAATTTTTGATTACAAATGTTATTGAATTAATAAAATAAATTCCAATTACAATGATGTTGTTGGTTCAACATTATTTTTTTCTTAGTGTATTGCAAAATAAATTAATTTCAAGATATATTGTGAAATTTGTAAATTGAAAAATTTACTAACGATATATATTTCCATCTAATTTTTTGACGTGAAAAAAATTTGTAGGATACATCAGAGTAAAGTCGAAACGTTGGAGCATTTAGCAACAAATTGTGTAGCAGAAAAATAAGAAACGTAACAAGAATGAAATCAAGTTTTGGGAGAAAAGGGATAAAGAAGAATTGTAAGAGCAAAGAAAGAGAATAAGATTCCAAAAAATTTATAAAAGAAATTTGGAAAAGAAATAAAATAAGTTCAAAAGAAGATCTATAAATCTATAAATCTAGATCTATAAATAATTTAGAAATCTTGTGCAATTATTAGAAATTTATCTATCAAATTATTGATGAATATTAATTAGATTTAGAGATATTAAAACGTTATGTAAAATTTATATTTTATATGCACGACATTATTATATTGCATTATTATATTTGCACAGTATTTTGGAAAACTCTTTTTAAAACCGAAAGGCAAGAAATAAATAAATACTTATCTATCTATTATCATTTACTGCATATTTGAAATATAATGTATAAGCAGATACTTGTACAAATCTATTAATCAAATACAATATTAAGATGTCAAAATGAATGCTAAAAATAGAAAAACCTATTACATCATTTAAAGTATAAATTAAATATTCATAGTTGTAAAAAAACAAATATAAAAAAGAATACGAAGTAAACAAATTAAATGAAAAATAAATATTATACAATTAAATTAATAAATCAATTTAATGCTCGTATTTTCACTAAATTGAATTTCGTAATATTTCTACTATTTATAACACGATAAATCATCTTCGCGAGGATCACGAATTAGCGAATGGTTTATCCGTGAAAACCTGATCGATTCCGTTTTCTCAAAATCGCGAGAGATTGCCCGAAAACGGTTGTCGAGGTGCAACAGAAGAACCACTGGTGACGATGACCCGGTAACCGTAAGTTTACAGACGGGACGTTTCTGCAACTTCCTAAACGGGATCATCATCTGTTCCTCCGCGTGTCTCTCACCCTTATGGAGGGTATACCCCGGGCCGATTACACTATTCTTCCGACATACGCAGCCGCCGCGTTGCAGATGTAACGCATAAGTAAGCGGAATTCGCAATTCGTACGGTACACGTCAAAGAGCGAGACGGCGAGGAGAGACGATGGGGAAGACAAATTCGGGGAGGAAAAAGTCTCAACCCCTACGGGGGATGCGAGAGAAGCAGGGGGAGGGGGAGGGGAGGGAGAGAGGTCACCGCAGTTCGACCGAGTCCTGTGAGAAGTCCCGAGAGCAATTCTTTTCGGCAGATGCTGTAATCGATCGAAGCCTAATAATTGAGATATAAGAGGATATTCCTCTCTCGACTCATTTTGCTCGGCTCGCTGCTGACCTTCTCTGCTTCTCGACTGGAATCAAGAATATTTTATATGCGTTTCGCGTCCGATGCGGTGGACTAAGGGCGACAAGAGTTGCAAATTCGGGAGGAGACGAGCTCCGTCATAGATTCGTTGACTTTGAGCGGTAAAGCATCTCTCTTTCTCTCTCTTTCTCTCTCGAAACGTAGTCGGATCTCTGAAAAAGCTCTGATTGCCCATTGTTCGGTGCGTGCGTATGCGATGCACGCACGTGGTGGAACTATGTATCATCCGGGCAAATCAGACACACACATACATTTAACTTAGGTAAAATATTATTATTCGGGACGAAAGGATAGCAGGTATGTATGCGACAGTTGAGTAAGCATTGTGCGTACGTGTACTGTACGTGTATGCAAAAGAGAGTTTGATTTCCTGCCCTATATGTTCGATATAAACAACTTATTGACACCGCTTTTGAGATCGAGAAAAATTCTTGATACGATATAAACGCGAGGTCTTTATAAAAAAAATCTAGTTTAAATAAAATATAAAATAAGATAAAAATCCTTATTATTCAGATATAATGAGCTTATCAATAAGTGTTATTAGTAAAATAAAAACTAAGAGTTAACAGTACATTATGATATACAAAATCACCGAGAAGAACCGCACAGAATTGCTCTGAATGCAAATTTATATCGAAAAATTACAAAATCTCCAATTTTTAAAGAAAAAGATTGTAAAATTTGTTAATAAATATTTTTAATTATTTTTTGCCCTCTGCAAAATCTTAAATCACTTTCACAAACTTATACACCGTGCACACTTTGCACAATAGCATACGAGATGGTGTAAGGTAAAGCTCTCTCTCACACAGATTTTTCTACAACTTTACAAAGACAAAAAATTAAGACACCAACCGGCATCCTAGATATTAAATGTTTACTTAGGTAGGACGAATTCCAATGCTTCGAATACTGCCAGTGTCATTTTTTGAAAATCAGAATCATTTCAGAAATTTCTAGCTACAAAAGAAGATTCCTTTGGGAAGATTTAGGAAATGGTCATTCCAAAATATTGTACATATCGTGAGATTCGCAAATCTCACGATCACATACAAAAAACAATTAATAATTTATTATTATTTTTATTATTATTATAATTATTTTATTATTATTATATTATTATTTTTATTATTTATTATTATATTATTTATTATTACAATAATAATATCGATTTTTGATTATATCGAGCGTTCTTGCTACTTTAGATAATATTAAGCATCGTACGTATCCATCTAGTATGAACGGAACGGCCAGATGTTCATTATATCGATGATAAGTCTGTGAACTCTGGTGAATCATTACTATTCACTGGTGATGGCTCCGTTATTGATTAACTGCGAAACTCGGTCCTGTAACAGCTGCACCCGTATGTTCTGTCATGCTCATGAGCCGAAAGAATACCGCAGGGCTCTTGTATGAGTAGGGAGAAAACAAAGTTCATGGGGGCGTACGTGGGTACATGACAGAGAACGGGGTACCAAAGTACATACTGCAAGAATAGAAGTTCGATGAGACAGACATGAATGGTCTGTCGATCGATCGAATGTGAATTTACACGTCAATGATAACGATAGCGTCATATTCGCATATGTTGCGAATTGTGAATTTTTACGCTTTAATCAACATATTCTCTCGCTCGATTTTCACAGAGATTTTCTGTTCGTTTTTATCTTTATCTTGTATTTCACTAAGAATAATATTGTGTCGAAAAAAAAATGATTAATAATTGTTCGAAATAAAATTGATAGTTGCCTTCTTTCACGATTGTATTAGAAAGATTTAGAAAAAAAGAGAGAGAGATGCAAACTGAAATTATTATCGAGCATGAGTTTACACGTCATCAAATCAGGATAACAATAACCATGTCATATTGGAATTTTCGCTTTAGCCAATATATGTTTTCGCTCCATTTTTTTTTCTTTTAATTTTTTTCTTTTTTTCTTTCTATTAATTATTTCATTAAATAATTGCATTCTTTCACGATTGCATTATAAAGTTTTAAGGATGTAAAATTAAAAATCTTGTTAGTATATTATGCATATAATGTGCACGTTAAAATTATATGTTAACAAATTAATATAATGTATTATATGTTTCGAGTTGTATTAGATAAACAAATTACGATATGTAAATCTTCGCGAGGATGTCCAAGCTAATATTTTTTGGCTAAAAGGAAGGCTTGAGTTATGAATGACGATATATGAATTGAGCAGGAAAGGATGAAAGAAGGCGTGCAAAGGTGGAATAGAAGAACGAAGAGCCAAGGTAAAGTTCAAAGTATCTCGCAAAGAAGATAGAGGAGAGAAAGAGAGAGAGAAGGAACGTGTCGTGCATACTTTCCTATTCATTGTCCCATCTTTATAAGACAAAAGTGAGAGATGATTGAATCCTCGTGCATTGAAAAATCGTTTGATTGCACTTGAGTAATCGTTCTATCTTCTTTCTAATCAGCTCTACGTTTATCCGCAAAAGATGATGGCTAACAATAGATAAGATCAGGCGAACGTTAATACTAATTACGTAAAAATCAGAAATGCGAGATATCAATCGACTGAACAAGATGAATGGGAGATTAAGATCGAGTCTCTCTTCAGATCCTCTCGGAACCTTTGAGAGACTCTCGAACAGACCTCGCCGATACCGGACCTTTTTTCCATTTCGCGGTTGGATATCGTCGCGCTCGCGTTCCCATGCCATGTAAAGTTCACGTCCTCTCTCCACCACCACCAAAGGGGGATTTAAATCTCAACGGTCGCGTCGGTAGTGGGCGATAGTGGGGAGAAACGACATGGTGAGACCTCGCGGCCTCTTTTTCGCTCGGCGGGGAGGCGAGGGCGGGCGGAGAGAAACGAGAAACGCACGGAGAGAAAGAGAAGGAATGAGTGAGAGAAGGACCGAGAGAAAGAGGAAGAGCGAGAGATCGGAGAGGAAAGAAACGGAGAGAAGTGGAAAGAGGGGGGCAGATCAAAGGGAATGCGAAGGGAAGTGGAAACCGCGGAGACGAGGAAGAGAAAGAGAGAAGGAGACCTCTTGTGTTTGTAAACAGACAAGCGTTGGTGCGAAATGACCTTCGTGGAATTTTCCATAATAAACTAAGAAATAAGAAATCGATTGGAAATAATAACAGTTATGAAATAGTAAAATTCATTTTAGAATTTCCACAATAAATTTTTCCGCATCGATCGACTTCGAATCTGTCATCGAGAGGAGAAAAACGCACCGCATTGTCTGCAGGTTCCCGGATACGCGAACGGGAAGCTGCGATAATTGGAGTGGATCGATACCTGTTGCGTGATCGCCGCGGGACAAAGATTCACGGAGCGGCTTAAATTTGGCCTCTCTCGAGAAATTTGGAATGTACGGTCAACCGTACCTAGAACCGAACGAATCATGAATTCCCGTCAGCCAGTTTCCGGTTCTATCCATTAGCATTTTCATTTCTTCTTTTTTATTGGTTTCTCGAATCTCGCGTCGTCGATTCTACCTTCTTCGTTCTTCCCGAAATCTTTTTTCGTCGTACCATAAAATTGAATACATGAAGCAGAAGATGAATCTCGAAAAAATGACATTTACCATATGTTTTTCGCACATAAACATTTAACGCAAATTATACTTCCATTTCAAACATTATCCGTGTTTCAGTGACGTAGGTCGAAGCATTGCACGTATTTAGAATTAATAATAATTTCCCTGAACGAGAGAAAGAAGCTGAGGAGAGGGACCCGGTCTGAAATTATTCCACCCTCCGTCTCGCGTGTATCTTCTTCCCTTAGCGATCGCCCGCACTCGATGGCGTTGGTGGATACGTCTCGCCATAAAAAACGCGCGCAGTGAGCCTTTCTTTTCTGTAGACGATGGTCCCGATGCGTTTCTTCGTTTCTTCTCGCTCCCCCGCCGCGTTAACGGCACCCGCGCCCGTTTCCCTCTCTCTCTCACCGCTCTCTGCAGGTCCAGAGCTTCTCCCTTCCCGCTCCACCCGCCTCCTAAAAAAAATCTCCTCTTCCTCTTCTATCCTTCAACGGTGCTTCAACCGCCATCGACATCGCGCGGCGTCGACGCCGCCGATGACGACGCTTCTCCGGTGAACTCCCTCGTCCTCCTCGCGCGTCCTTTACCCTCCGCATAATCCCGGCATCTACCTCCTTCGCTTTGCCCTTGGACCAACGGCGCCTAGCAACACCGGACCGTCAACGAGCCGCGAGGAAAATGCTCAAGTAGACCGTATAAACGTTCCTGGCTCTTTCCTTGGTGCTTGCTCCCATCTCGTTCCTCCTCGGCTCTCTCAACTCCCATGGTTATGGGGACACGATCGTTTACAGTTACGCGAATGTTAGCGCTGGTCTGTTCTGTCCTACGTAAAGATGCATATATGAGTGCAAAATAGTTTGTTAATAATGTTTATTTGATTTTAAGGACGTTAAAAATATATTTATTCTCTCAGCTGCATCGTAGATCACTGGTAGAAAGTTGGAAGGTCTCCAGCTATTGTAAGAGTGCTAAGTTGCCTATCTGGTTATCTTTCATTCTCTCACGAACCTCAATAAAGTCGACCAGCATGCTGCCCAGATTGTTCACATTATTTATTACTTTGTTTCAATTGAGCGTTTCTTTTTCGATTACGCTGCAAGTTCCGTGACCAAATTCAATTTTATAAAACCCGTCGTTGAAAAATATACAGTATTCAAAAATCCAAAACATTTATGAAAGATAGAAATTAAAGAGACAGAAAATAAATGGAAATATCCATTAGACATAATTTTGAGCTTCTAATATAAATGTTTAAACCGTTCGCCGTTTACGTTATTTTATTTATTATATTTATTTATTATATTATATTTATTTATTATATTATATTATATTATTTATTATATTTATTTATTACATTCTATAAATTTTATTTATTATATTCTATAAATCTCGTATTATATTTCCAGAGTCGCCTATGGACGTAAAAATTGAATGAAAACATTTGTATCTTGGAATACTTGGAGCTACCTATCGTTCATCGTTAATTCCGATTGATAAATTATTTTCATTCCATATATGAAGAAGAAGATTAATACGAAAGCTCAAACTTAATATCAAGCTTTTAATCGATATTTATAATTTGTATATTTTTATTGTATAATTTTGATCAAACGTATCGAGTATATTTTTTAATTATATTCTATAAAATTATATGCATAAACGAGCTTTTTATTTGTATATTATACAAGAGTTTTTTGTATATTATTGACAAAATAAATATTGCGTCATCAGATATAGTCGTCATGATCAACGAATTACAACTTGCTAATGAATTTTGCAAATCCAAGTTATAATTGTGTTGTGTGTTTTCGCGAATACGCCCTTGCTCGAAGGAACGTTAACCCGCAGAACGCTTCCTTTTCTTGCAAATTATCGCTCCTTTCGCTAACAAAGCGGTCGAGAAAGGCGCGAAACCGGATGGTCGCGGTCGGTCTCGACGTTACACGCACTTCGCAAAGAGTCTCTGTCGGAGCCGCCCTGGATGTATAAGTTCGGCAAAAGTTCGGCAAAGGGTTCCACCCACTCTGCCGAAAGATCGTTGCTGATATCGTTCTTACAGATCGAATTCGATATTCTTTATTTTCGATTGATATGACGTCGATACGAACTGCATTATCGCACATATTTGATGATAACCAGCATATTAGATATGTTAGATTATAATTTTATCTTATCAAACACTTGGTTGATTAGTCTACTGGATACACATCACAAAATCATTTTTTCCAAATTTCATTAACAACGGAGATATAAATTCTGCCTTTGTCATTTAAATTGATTAAGCAAAATATATCGTATAATAATTTTTTTATTTAATTAATAAATTAACTGATAAACGATTGGTAAATACTATGATATCGTATATATTTTGCAATCAAACTGATTGCAAAATATATACGATATCATAGTATTTACCAATCGTTTATCAGTTAATTTATTAATTAAATAAAAAAATTATTATCATAGTTGCAAGATTCTTTTTTGGAATGTAAACATTACAGGTGTTAACAATGTTGTATATGATTGGAAGGGCTGCGACGAGATATTTTAAAGATTAAAATGCATCAGATTCACACACACATACAGAGCGTTGCAGAATTTAATGAGGCCTCGCATTCTCTCAGGGAATGAAAAAGAAGAAACAAAATCGTGCGCGGATTAGTCTCTCAATGTAATCTTAATCTTTTTCGTGTAGTTGGAGAAAAATCGAAGACACGCACGATATAAATGCGCATAAAATCGAGTCGATGCCAATCGACCGTAAAGCAAGCGTCATCCCGTAAGGGCCGTTGCTCCATCATCATCGAAATGGCGATGTTGCGTCTCTTCAGAATTGCATTCCTTTCTCTACGTGTCTGGGAGGTAGAAGGGTATGATATGAAGGAGGAAGAGGAAGAAGAAGAAGAAGAAAAAGAAAGATGTAGGCGAAGAAGGAGAACACGCGGAGACCGTTGGGGGCAAAGAAGGGGGGATGGGCGAGAAAGGGGTGGAAAGCAAAGACGGTTAATGTACCGCTACCGCTGTTCCTTTCGCGATGGATTATGGCAATGGCTTCGGAATCCTAGAAAGACGCAGGTCGCATTTTAAGTACTTGGAACAAAGGGATTTTCATAGAGATGTCAAACAGCAAAACAAATACCATGCGAAAATCGAGCAGGTATTCCAGGTCATTTCAGAAAATATTTGCACGATATTTGACGAATCTATGAATCGAAAAATATATGCACCTATGGAAAAATCTTCGGCGGAGATATGATATTAATGATTAAAATGAAGAAAAATAATTGAGGAAAATTAATTAAAATTTTATTAATAAAAATTTTATTAATAAAATATAAAATTTTATTAATAAAAATTTCATGAATGAGACTCGACGTCTACGAAAAAAATAAATTCTCCTAAATATTCAAGGTGCTACTTTGACCTTACTTTGATGCGATGAAACACGAAGAAACAAAGGTATATGAAAGGTGCTCGCGGAAGAAGGAATCGCGGTTGAAGTAACAAGTGGAGGAAGTGTAGGAAACTTGGTACGCGTCAGCATATGCGTGGAACGAGGATAGGGGTGCGTCGGACTTCCTTGTACGCTACAGGTGTAATCGTTTGGAAAACCTACGAAAATTCACGCTTCGATAGCCGCCTATGGAAGATCAAGTTGCTCCGATTATCATATGGCTCTCGACACCGAATATCGTCAGATTGCGCATTCGTAAGGATTAAGGCGTTCAAATTGTAAAAAGAATATCAAAATATTTTGCTCCAATTTTCGAATGAAGCAAGTTTGATCGCTTGAGGCGATTAATGACGTCGTAAACTAGGGATACTTGAATTATTAGATTAATTAATGAGGTATTTCGAGTAAGCATTTGATTGATTAATTGGAATGCAAAACTTTGTATTTTAAAGTCAAAATAGAGTCGGGATAAACGAAATATACTTTGCATTATTTATATTATATTATTATTATATTTATTATTAATCAGACAAAATTTATTTTTTATGGAATATGGCAAACTGGATTTAATCGCTCTCAAAGTAATCAAACCTGAATCATTTGGAAACACGAATTTACAATAGATTATCTGGATATACATTCAATATTTTCCACAAAATTCGATTGCTTGATATTTTATACAACGAGAAATAAATATAAGTAATATTGATGTTCGAAATAAATAAATGATTCTTATATTTCGCTTGTAATCAATCAACGCCAGGATATTTCTTCATGCCCTTCAACAAGTTCACCATGTATTTTATCCCTCGGTCCCATCTCCTTCACGAATCTCGGAATTGATCTCTTTCATTGTCCGTTAGCGATATATTTTTTCTTATCTCCGTTTATTTTCACACATTTTATAGCTCTTCAACGAGACGAGAATTTGATATAAAGGCACATTCTATGCATAGCGTAACGCGTTGGAGGAGGACAGAGAGACGAGTAACTCGAACCGTAACGTACGGCCTCGCATGGTGGTCGGATAACATAAACCGTGAAGCGAAGCTCGGTATCGCGAGTCGGCGAGGGCGAGACGGGGAACTCTCGTTCCTCTAGACGAGATAGGATTTAGCGCTTAGCGATTATTTAACGATCACCTCCGCCAGCTCGACGGCGCCGAGCGAGCGAGACGGATGACCGCTTCTTCTCGACGGTTTCCCGCGCTCCCAGAAACTCCTCGTGTCTGTTCGAGAGGCTTGGCCGTCGCTGTTGCTGGGGCCCGAGAGCCTGCCACGTTGCTGGTAGAATCGAGAGAGAAGAAGAGGGAGAGAGAGAGCGGCTCCTCTCCTCTGACAACGTACGAGGCGGCAGAAAGAGACGCGAAGGAAACGAGAAGAGTGAAGGAATGCGAGATGGAGCGAGAGGAATAATGTTGCGTAATTTTTAACCGTCACCGGGTGGCGAGGAATGCAGAACGAAACGTCAGCGTGCATACTGTAAGATCCAAGAGAGCCTACTAATTAGCTCCTTTAGACGCCGGGCGCTTTGCATGCTCCGTGTATTTATTATGTCTGTCCACATGATGCAACGCGTGTACTCAGCTTTATGCTCTGTCGATCTAGAATCCATCGACAACATATTGAAAATTTGAAATGCAATATTATTATTATTATTTTATAAATGAAAAAAAGAAATCCCTTTAGTGTAAGTAATTGATTAGAAATTACTTACATCAGCAAAGAAAAATCTAACGAGGATAGACGAAAGATGATGAATGTTTAAAGAGCTAAGAGACGTATGAAAGAAAATTACGTAATCAGAAAATTTGTTTATACTATTAAATATACCCGATTAGGGGACTTGAATTTACTATTGGAAATATGCAATTTTTTATGATAAATTAAATTTTTTCTCAGAGACTCAGCTGGAACATGCAGTCTTATGCGATTCAATAAAAAACATTCGGAGCAAGTAATGTACTAACTAATTATTTTAAAGAGAAATAGTAAGTCTAAAAAAGTTCTTTTACATTTCAACATTATTAAAAATTTATGCTTATTTAATATTAAATCATATGATCAGAGTAACACATTGGATTTTTCATAAGAAAATTAACTTTACAAAAAACTCTATAGAAAATGTGTGTCTGAATATTGTGATCTCTCGATATTAAAACTCTAAAATATATTAATATAGCATAGGATATATCGATTAATATAACATGGATTATTGATCGTTAATTCATAGATATTATTCGAGAAATAAAATAAAATTTTTTCTTAAAAAAAGAAGAATCTACATTCGTACTTTTTATGTAAAGCAATTTTTTTCGAATAAATATATATTACAAATTAATATTTACATATATCTTCTTGCAATCGAAAAATTTTATATGCGAAGAACCGGTATGTTTAGATTAACTGTGTCTTCAAAACTTGATAATTTCTTCATTAATTTTCATAAATTAACGATCAATACTTTAGTTTGTGACAGCGAATGAGCCATTTTGTCTAGTTTTTTAAAAAAGCAGAGATTTTTATCCACCTTTCTCAAAACAAAACAAATTAGATGAACGAAGATGAAGGAAATTTCTCCGCGAAAAAAATCCTAATTTTGTCTCTATCTATCCATTTATTTTTCTATCTATCTATTTATCTATCTATGCAATTTATGCGTGAAATAATTATAATTCACATGCGATTTCAATCTTGCCGGAAACAATAGATGACATTCAAGGATTGAGTAAGAACACTCCTCGGTTTCATTTTCGTGAAGGGATACACGTGCGTCTGTTTCCTTTAACCTGCCAAACGGAAACCGCCGAGAGCTGGTCGTAATGTGCAGGACATACAGGCACGGATACACACGCGGACCTGCCCCACCGGAAGTGCGCGCAGGGGGTGGCTTCGCTCTCATATGCGCACGTTTGGGTTCCGATTCATAAAGCGAAATACGCACTGCGCAAAAGTGCGCATGGCAGGTTCCATTATTTCGACTACGTCGGCGGAATAGCGCTTGTGTATTCAATGTATTCGGAACATCCGCCGGCGTCTTTCTCTTTTTTAATTCCCTCTTGAGTGCGTAGAGTCTCTCGTTTTCTTCGAGTTTAATTCGCTATCATGACCAAGACGTGTATTGCTTTGATAATAAACTCAATTTTTTATTGTTGAGTAATGGGATATCTTCTATAGAAACTTTATGGAAATTTTATTTTAGAATCTCAGAGAGATAATCTGGTTTTTATTTTTCTTCTCTTTTGATGATAACCATAAATATATTGTCCCTTCCCCCGATATGTTTCAAACTAAACTAGATATCGCAGAAGCTAAACTTTAAATTTGATGACAGAGTCTTCAATGAATTTAAAATGCATATTTTCGAGCAAAATTTTTAAACAAATTCAAATTAATTTTTTGCTTTAATTTTTAATTCGTAAAAAATACTTGATTCTTGAAAAAATCTTTTTCATTTTAATTATTTTTATTTAAAGAAGAATCGAATTTCTAATGGGTTAAAGACACTGTCATTAAATTTAAGAGCAGGGGAATAACTTTTTATAATATTGGAAAATATTAAAATTATAATATAATTTTTTTGTAATTGTTAATATAACTACAAAGATTTGCATACTTTTTTCCTTTTAGGTAATTTCAATCGTCTGCCGTGCGGCTATCAAAAAAAATCGCAAAGTGTGTAAATAAGTTAATACTACCGTGCGTGCGTAAACGAAGGTACCACAAGAATTATACAGTACGAGAGTAAATCCGTGTATTCCATACCGCCATTGAAATTATCTTAACATTGGGTGGCCAAAAGGAAAGAGGGGACGAGGGGGAAAGCACCGGACATGCCAACGTCGGCGCCTCTTTCCTTGATCCTTCTCGTGAGGCCTCACGTTGTGAAACCATCAGCTGAGAAGATTTGGCTCGAAGGTTTTGAGAGGCAAGAGACCTTCAATTGGTTCTCACACATACAGAAAGTCGACACAGTCCTTTATAAACCGTTTCTCCCTGCGCCCAAGCGAATTTCGGTTACTTTCCTCTCTCTCTCTTTTCTTTTCTCTTGCTTGTACCATTCCCGTCCGAAATATTTCCGAAGGTAAAGGATTCACTTCGAAACTTGAAATATCAGTTACCTATACACCATGAGATCGCCACATCGTTGATTCGTTCTTTCTTCATGTATCACAATAACAGCAATAGCTTTGGGGGAATATACAGGTGATCCGGATTTTAAAAAAAGAATCAGCCAAAAATCGGTGTTTCTATAAATATGCTTCAGTTGTAGAACAAATTTATATTAAATTATTACATTTAATTATCGCATTGTTAGGTAAATGTTTCTTTTAGTGAGAAATATTTGACAAACGGATATTTGTATCGACATGTCTTTTCTCTACACATTTATAGGGAGCAGGAGAAAAAGAGAGTACGTGGATACAAACGATACTGGGTAGGACAAAGGGCCCTTGCGGCAAACAGGCTCGATCGTTGGCACGATTCTAAACGTTGAAAATCTTGACGTGATCCGTATTAAGCGTGAAAATATTTTTTTAATCTTTTTTAATCTTAGAGAAAAAAAAACAAATATTTTTGATGCATCTTCTTACTTAATTCGGTCTCGTTCGGATTTAATTTTGAATAAACATTCTTTTTTATTTCTTCTAAAATTTTTTAAGTAGATTAGAACTTAGAAACTTTGTAAATAAAAAATTATTTCAAGTACACAACTTTGATGAAAAATACGAATAATACAAATTTTACATGTCTATGAATTGCCTGAGCAAGAACGAACGAAAATAATCGAGAAGTAAAAATTTTGAAACTTTGTAATTAAAATCTAATTAAAACTTTTGCAAAGTATGACTTTTGAACCATTTATTAATTCTCGAAATTCTTCAAATTTATAGTATTTATTGCATTTGTTTTTTTTTATCTTTATCTTTAATTTTAATTTAATTACAATTCAGACTGATTTAAAACAAAAAAGCACATCAGCAAAATTGCGACGATTCTCGATGTAGTTACAAATATCTCGGAATACGTTTTAACGCCGTAATAACCGTCAATTAACTACCTGACCACCGTGAAAGAGAATCAGAGGCTTCGGCGAACCGTAGGTATTCCCTTAACCGGCATTGAAAAAACTTTTCTTGGCTAAGACAGCAGTCATCGTACAATTTATTTGACGCACGGGTCGTGCTCTCCTGGCGCGCCGTTTTCCCGCCAAAACCTAATCAGCTGACATTCCTTGCGCACAGCTGACGGAGACCCGACAAGGCCGGGCAAACTCGGCCATTTTTAAAACTCTCCTATACGGACCGATTTAAAAGCCCACACTACTACCAAGTAAACCGGCGACGGCCACCCTTTGTCCTTCTTTTTTTTCTTTCGCCAGTTTCTCCCTTGGGGAATCACATATAAACGCACACGCATACACGACGTCTAGACGAGCGGCCGAAGGGTCTCGCACGTGAAACCTATACACACACGCACACCATAGATGCCACGATCTTTGGCGAACTCGTCGTCTCACGGTTCATCCTCCGTTGAGTGCCCCCTCGACCGCGGCTCGTTTAAGCAGCAGAAGAAGAACGAAACGCGCTCCATAGTTGAGAGACTCTGAAGAATCTCTGTCGTAAAAACCTCATTCCATTCTATAATATAAATGGCACAGCAAAAAGAACGTGGCCGTTCGATATAATAGGAAATACATATAAAGAGGCCCAAAATTGGAATATTCAATTCTAGGCGTTTTTGGAAGAGATCGGCGGATATATTCGGTATATTGTCAAAATCGTGGCGGAAAGTGTCAATCCTGTCACGATATAGTTTCAATCTCCTAGATGATGAAAGTATTATTTCGCAAACGGAAACACGCGAGAATCGATCGAATCTTTAAAGTACTTTAGAAGGATTTAAATATTATATTCTACGTATATCTTTTTTCGACATCTTCGAATTAAAAGTGTCCAAGTACGTATTTTGTTTCTAGCCATTCATTTAAATTGCATATGTAAGCTATTATTTTATAAGAATTTTATTAAATTAAATTAAATTAATTAAATTACTTGTAGCAGACATTAGCGATTCGATTTACTTTTCAATATGTTTTTTTTATTAAAATTATATATACTTATATTTCTTATTCGTATTATACTATGTTAATTATTCTGATAGACTCTATTTAATTTTTAAATGCGAATATTAATTTAAGCAAACATTAATATATATAATTTATTTTTTCTTTTAATTTACTTCAGTTTTTTTATCTATTTAACACGTAAAAAAACATTTTTATTTTTCATAATTTTTATATATTTCTAAAAATAAAACCAACATAAAAATATTATTCAAATAGGAAATTATTTAAATAATTGTTTAATCGAGTAAAAAGTTGTTATTCATAAAAATATATCTATTAATTGCGAATTAAAAGATTATGAATTGTTTCTTTCATTTCTAACACTCGAAGAAAATTTTATCCATTTCTAAGATGTAAATAATGTCTTATATAATGACAATAAAGGAACTTATGTGAGTAAAATACATTTATATAAAAGAAAATATATAGTTTTGTAAAAAAATCAGTCTTGGAGGAAATGATCGTTTCTCGAACGTCTTTTATTAAATATTGTAGACGGATGTCAACCTGTTTGCTCGTGCGTAACAAGACTCCGACTAAGAGGACTTGTGGTCGGAGGCTGGCATAATGTTTTCCACAACCAAAGGTTTCCTCCCATTTTTCTCTTTTGCGCGGGAAATGTCTAGAAAGTTTCCTTTCTTTGCAGGCCACCACTCGGCTGCAGTAAAAAAAGTTATAATTTCAAGAACAAACACTTTTTTTTTACCAATGCACCAGCCTCTATAAATTTTGCACGCGGTTTGGCATTATTTATAAAACATTATTTTAAAATTTTAAAAAGCCACGACGAAACGATCCGAAATTAATAAAGATAGTCAACAAAATAATCGAGCTAAATCCTAATATCTGATTTTATAACAAATAATCATTAATAAATTCACTTTTTAAAATTTCTACTGTTTTTTTAAGCCTCAAGGAATAGAAAGATATAAAGTAATGATATAAAAAAAAAATTAAAATAAATCGGTTACTGTTTAAGAATGAAAACAAGCTATGTGTTTTTTTATTAATTATTATTTTCTATAAAATCAGTAAAACACTAAATTTTTACATTTGTCGAAATATAAAGACCTGAATAATTTTTATGATCGAAACATGAAATTGTATTTCATGTTTCGATCATAAAAATGATAAACAACGATCGAAACAAAATGAAACAACGAAAAAATTATAAAACGATCATTAAAATTAATACAATTTCATGTTTCGATCATAAAAATTATTCAGGTTTTTATATTTCGACAAATGTAAAAATTTTCTTCATTAGTTGGATTAATCATTTCCATGATTAATCCAACTAATTTCTAATAAATGTATTACAAATATCTTTATTTTATAGAGACACATGGACACGATAAATCGGTTATCGATGTAAACGATCAATAGGCGCGCACAATCGATAGAAGTGCAAAACCAATACTAACAGGTACCACACAGAGAACGAGGAAGGACTGTAGGTAAAAGGTACATGAACAGGCAGGTTCCTCTCTCGAGCGGATTCTGCGCCGAGCCAGCCAGGGTGAGATCTATCGTAGCGCAATATTGGGGCAGGTACCACACAAAGTGGCCGTCTTCTTCCCACACCTACCCAATCTACCTGGGAACCGACTCGAGATCGCGGTCATCCTGTCGAGAAAAGGCCGGCGGGAGAGAAAGACGGATGATTAAAAAGAGGCGGGCGAGAGGCGCGGAAAAACGCGCGGCAACTTTTGCGATTTACGATGTATCGTGTAGCAACAATACCTTAGTTCATTCAGAATAGCGGCTCACGAGGAACGTGCTGAGAAAAATGCTCCCCTCAAGAATTTCTGTTTGGGGTATTGCTGATATTTTAGGGAATTGCTGTTGATAAAGAGATGATCCTAATACGGTCTCGTAGAGAAGCACAATAAAATTCGGCTCCGGAATCTGACACGCGGATCTACAGCATCCGTTATCGATCGTTTGTGTATATATGTTTCCTACAGCCTGAATTGTCGTAAAAGGCGCTTGAACTCTCTTCAATGGAAATATGAAGTTGTATTTAATTGATGAAGGATTTACGAAAAGCAAGTTTGCTTAGATGACCTATAACTCGCGAAAATTCGGGGAGGAAATGTATGTGTCATGAAACAGAAAAATAAAATAAAATTTGAAAAAGTAAAATAAAAGTATAAAAAAATATGGCTTGAATTTTATATTAAATTTTGCCGTCAATTATAAATCGTCTAAAATGTCACTTTACACTTCCTCTTTGATCAAAATAGCTATTATATCACCCTCTCATTATTTAGATTATTTTTCCTCTTCCTTTTTATTATAATTTTTGTCACTAATTTTTTGGAATATTATAATATTGCTTCCGGAGGAAAAAGAGCTATGAATGAACACGCTGTTTTTCTCACTGCCAGTTCCCACTCCCATAACAGTTTTTGGAAAAAAAAAGATGTCCATAAAACGACGAGAAATTCGACGAGCATCGAAGAGGGCGGGCTCGAAAAGGATAAAGGAGCAAGAGAGAGGCAGAAGAAAGACGTGGGAAGAAGAACGGACGCGCGTCGCGTCGCATCGACCAGCGATCAGCTGAGAAGAATCTCCCCCTCCCCCCTTTCTCCTCTTCCCTCTTTCACAAAGCTACGCGACGAAACTGGTTCCCGTTCTTGGCGGGAAACGTCCGCCAATGGTACGTCGTCGTCGGTCGCCGTTTGGAATGCCGTTCGGCGAAGCTTCGACAACGCTTCTGGGAACCAGAGAGCCAGAGAGGAGAGAGCATTTGCATTCACCGCGAGAGATGCGTGCTCGAGTATCTCTCTCTCTCTCTCTCTCTCGTGTTATCGCACGTACGGTCAAATACATCGGAGAATTATACGCGATCTCGACTCACGGAGAGATTGTCGCGGTTCCTCGTCCTCGATTTTTCGTCTCCTCTTTCGGGGGGTTTACAAGGTGTCTGCTAAAATTTTGTAAAAAAAAAGTCTTCTTGCAAATTTCCTGAATTTCAGATTTTTCAGGAAACAGACATCCTGAGTTATAAACATCTCGTTTCTACGAGAACCTATAACTTGATTGGTACCGGGAGACATCAATGTTCTTGATTTTTAGAGTTTGAATTGCTTTATATACAGGCTCACATCGCTAAATAACGAGAATAGAAATCATTCGTCTTTCTCTGCCACTCTTCCTGTTCTATAAATATATGTTTTCTTTTTCCATATTTTTCATAAATATATTTTCTTTTTCGATCATTATTTCTTATAGAAAATGGGGTAAACAAAGCGATACAAAGCGTAAGAAAATAAAGACTGAATCTGGAGATTTTCGACAAATTTCTTGTATGGCTTTTCTTGTAATATTTTCAAAGCCTTTCTTGCAAATATAATCTATTTTTTTATTTATTTTATCTATTTCTTCCTATAAAAGAAAACAATACTACTAATTATAATACTAAATAAAAATACTAAACTTTTATAGGACCTTTAATAAGAAAATAAAAATATTAAATTAAAAATATATGAACTGTTTGATATAATTTTATAAATTTTCTCCTCATTCTCCCTACAAATTTATTTCTAATGACTTGAATCTACTTGTATTTCTTTCTAAATTTTCTATGCGAATTGTTTTCATGGTGCCTGCGCATCTCCTTTTATTTCCTGATTAGCTCGCATGTATAAATATTGTTATCGGCGGTCTACATCATATGTTTTCATGATAGAGCTTCTCGGTAAGGGCGCAGTTCAAATATCTCGATTATCGTAATACCAAGATAAGGTTTAAAGCGTGCGGCATCTTCTTTAATACGGATGACAAAAATGGCGCAAGTAGAATCAGCTGCTTCCTCGCATTCAGCTGGAAACGGCACAATAAACAGTATTGTTCGATAAAAAAAAAAGCGTTAACGATCAAAAAGTCTTCGTTCTTATTCTTTTCATGATATTGAATAATCAATGTTTACTATTTCCGATAAAGAAGTCATGTTTTTAAAATCTAAAAAAAAATAGATAATAATTCCTGTTATCAATCACAAATTTATTGATTTTACTAAAAGTCCTCTTTCAACAATAAATTTGAGCAAAATTGTCCTAGAGAATAATTGGTTGCAGTGTTTATCTTATTTAAAAAATTAGGATTTTAAAAATTATTTTAGGAGCAAAATAGGAGTAAAATTTTGGAGTAGAAATTGATTTAAAACAAAATTATTGCACATACAACTGAATATATTTTTATGAAGTTGTTCTCCTGTCTTTCTCTTTCTCTCTCTTATATAATTATTACGATTCATTAAATAAAATTAACAAATTAAGCGAGAGAAAAAAAAATAAATCATGAATTAATAAAAAAATCAAATGCACGCACCTATGTTTCAAATGCTGACTAAGAAGAGATAAATTTTATACTTATCTCTAGATTCTAATACCTGACCATAAAGATTTTGACCGTTAGATCTTCGAAATACTACGAACACGTTCGACTACTAAGAGAACACGTTCTACGAAAGTAGACTTTTCGTTCGTATATATTCCCTTCATACCAAGATAAATAGAAGCGATGAGGAACGTAGAAGGGACGTAGAACAAGTTGCGGGGGTAGAGGAGGTTAGTAGATGAGAAAGTAGATGCTTGGAGTCGAATCAAGAGAGGCCCTTAAAAGAAGGCAGCATACTAAAAGAAAATAAATTTCTTACTGTGGAACAAAAAAAAAACGGATATTTTCCATGTTTTTTTTTGTTATAATATTTTTTTATCTTCCTGTGAATATTCTTTAATCAATGAAAACAAAAATATAAAGAGAAAAACTTCAAGAAACTTCAAGCATCTACAAAATAATTTGATTTACAAATAATAAAAATCATTATCTATGAATCAATTTTTTTCTACATTTTGCGTCCTTTTTATAAACAAATATAAAACATAGCATTCGACAAAATATATACTTTACATTATCGTTTCATGAACCACGTTCGCTCACAAAGAACAAAGGAAGTAGGTGAGGTTTTCAAAGATGTATATCCAGTTCTTTTTACCCATCAACGTTTCGGATAACCCACGATATTTTACACTCTTCGTTCTTATCGAATATCTAAGACACGTAATTAAATCTGCAAGACCACCCAAAATTGTGACGTAGACAGACATGGACCTAATCGCAAGAAAATAATTTTGGAGAACAAGAAGGCAATTTATAAAAGATCTAATAATCCGAGTAAATAATTTTCACTGTCTAATAATACATGTGTGGATCACGTTTGCTATACTGCTTTGGAGTAAAACAAATGATATAAATCATGTATATTTTTGCTTGCAATTATTATAAATATTTTCATCTATAACTGCGCTGAGACTCTAATCCCCTCTTCAAATTTATTAATTATGTAATCAAAAGAAAATCTCTTATAGAATTGCTGCTCTTATGGAATTTCACTCCAAGTTATACTTGAAGAATGTGACTTATATAACATCATATTATTAATAAACAGAGCACAAATCTGAAAAATATAAAAAGATCATCAGCATTCTAATGTCTCACATTTAATCATGAATCGATATAATATTATAATATATTTCTTTTTATCTCGTAAAAGGATAAATATGCGTAATGCGTTTAGATCATAGATTAAGGCAGAACATTTCTTCTTCTAGTATACTAAGGAAATGTAGAAGGCATCACAAGAAGGAACGCGAGAGGCGTAAAGGCTTAGAACGTTGTCATTTCCTGCCAGTCTTGGATTTAAAAAATACTAACAGAAAAAGAGGGAGAGAGAGAGAGAAGGGATGAGGGAAAGAACGGAAGGAGAAACGAGGGGGAAGTCGAGAAACTATGAGCCGAGACTTGGTCCTGCGTCTTGGATCGCGAGCTTGGATTTAAACCTGGATTTTTGAGTATATAGCGTCTACTACGACGCAGGAGCAAATCTAAAGAGAGAAAGGATCCTCGGCGGGATTCGATGAATGAGCCAGAAGCATGAATGGAGCCGGTAGTGGCAGTGTAACGAGTGGAAAAGCGAAGGGTCAATTCTCACGTAACTGGCGAACAGAACGCGTTCCTACGAATTAATAATCGTACTTTGATCGCCCGCCGATGCCTTTTATTTCGAAATCAGATCAGACACGTCGCGGCACGTTTAAGAAACATCGGTGAATGCGCGGTGTCGGAAGGAGTGTCGATTCAAAAATCCAGCGTCTTAAAGGGCCTTAGCAGCTCGAATAATAGCGCAAGTTATGGCCTTTGTTCCGTCAAGTGTGCTTTTTTAATTATCGCAATATTATATGATTTTCATATTTTTTTTAAGAAAATGCAAGTTTGATAAATAAATAACATTAATAATAAAATAACGTTTCTTACAATACATTTTTTTATCAATTATGTGACGTTACTTTTTAATTTCTTTTTAATATTATATATTTTTGATTAAAAATTGCGAATTTTAAAATTTAATTATTAAAATTAAAGCAATATTGCGATAAACATTGCAGTGGATAACGAAAAATGCCGCCGAATACAACAATATGATACAGATAATTAAAATGATGGACTCACCCTTCGCTCCTCTGATCGTTCGTGTGATGCGAGGTGCCAAAAGTACCTGAAAGCAGAGAAAAGAGTGTTATTAACGCTCAAGAGATCTTCAAAATCAATATTACTGGAAGAACGTATGGTCTCGAGAGAATTAAAATGACAATTGGCCGAAAAATCACAACACCTATAAAAGTTGCATTCGAAAGACGATGGATTGTCCGCGAACAAAGGATCGGCCCGTGATTACCAGGGAGAGAAACACATGTTCTCTTTCACAGAGCCACACATGGAGCTCTCATGTCCTATTTCTCTATTCTCGCCAATTTCTTAACCGCATGCAAGAGGCAGACTTAGACGCGGATGTCATCTTGAAGACGTCTATGAAATCATGCGTGTCTCGCGGTCTCCTTCATTCGTTTATTTGGTTTTCATTCTTGTTTCGCGATAATAATCGGTTCGAGTGTAACAAATGCATAGATGAAACCGCGGAGGCTGATAATGATCAATTTTCTCATCCAAAAATTATCATCGTCCGGCGATATTATTGTCGACATATTCAATTATTCTATGAAATCAACTATCACATATGTCTGTTATTCGTTCATATTTCAATTAATGGAATCTCATTCGAATGATTCCTTGCGTGGCAAGTGCTCCCTCGGGTATTTTGAAACTCGAGAAATTTAGTTCGCATGTGCGTGCCATGTGAGGCGAAAAAAAAAAAAAGATTTCTCCTGGCTATAAAATAATCTCGAATTAATTTTTCGAAACGTCAAACGTGTCCGATTTAGTTTATAACATTTTTATAATATTTTGCGACACCTCTCAGATAATTAAATAAACATTATAGATAAAATATACCTTATAATATTTAGCAAGATGCGTGATTTTGTTCCCGTTGACTTTTATTTGCTTTCACTCGTCGCGCAAAAGTCATCCCCAATCTCCTACACATATTATAAGACCAGTCTGCAGTTAGACCGGAAGAATGCGAGACGCAGAGGGACCCCAGTTTAATCGTTTCATGTCGTGCTAATAAAAAGACGAGGGATATGAAGCGTTAAACATCCTCACAACGTTACCATGTAGCATGAGTTCTGTATCTTCTATCCCGCATTGTGTAATTTCGAGAAATATTAAATTATGCAATTATAAACTGTACTCATTTAGATATCTTTTCCGTGTTATATGAAGAAATTAATTAATCTATTTAAGAAATTATTTATTCAATTTATTTATTTAAGAAATTATTTAATTCATTAATTTATTTATTAATTTATTTAATTCATTAATTTATTTATTTAAAAGGTTATTTATTTAATTTATTTATTTAAGAGATTATTTATTTATTTCATTTATATTATTTTATTTAAAATAATGCAAGAATATCGCAAGTGTATTCTCTTCTTATAACAAGTGATGAGAACAGTATCATTTGAAAGATATGTGCGAATATTTATTTAATTACTGAAAACAGTGTAAATTGAAAAATTAGTTTAAACTTAAAAATTACAAAATTAATCATTTTATCTCGAATGCAAGGGTTCCTAGCGCGTTTAGGATACAAGGGCATCTCCCGCGTTGCTCCTAAATTTAGGACAACTCGCGGCGAAGGATCATAAGGGACAAAGGATGACAGATTTCGCTGCAGGAATTTTCTTCCTTGGAAATCGACCGTTGGTCGATGCTTTACGCCTCCGATTTCAAATGATGAATGAAGCATACCATTTTTCAAGCCCGGTCATCGAGATTGAATTGACCTAAGCCAAGCACGAGTCGCATGAAAGAGCGTTCGAAGGCGAGATTGAATGCAAAAAGTATAAACGCGAAAGTTGAAGGATGATAAACCCTATCGAATGGCACGTAAGAGACTAGACTAGATGAATCGCGAGTCACATCTCTCGTGTACCTGCTTACTTACGTGACGTAGCGCACTTCCGCAGGAAGTCGAGGCACTCGCCGTGACACGCACCCTCGCAATACGCACTCCCCGCTTAGTTTTGCCTCGCGTCGAGGAGAATGTAACGCGAGGATAGACGCGAATTTTCAGGCAAACGCCTGAAATCGCCAACCTTGGCCTCGGTTTTCAACGTTCCTTCTCGGTCCGTTTCCCTCACATCAATACTCGCTCCTTATGTTACCCTTTTACCTAAGCGAATTTCCTGAGCCCGTCACGCAAAAGTATCGCGTGAATCTATTATAAGCCACGAATAATTGATAAAGTATCGCTTACATGTTATATGAATATGAAATGCTTTTGAACTTGATGTGAAATAAATGCGAAAGTTTTATCGTTTAATTAAATTTAATTATAAATTCTCCTCCTCAAATTTCAATCAAAATTGTATATTTCTTTCTAAGATTTTTTATTTTATTTTAGCTTTTTTCGGATCTATCATTTATTGTATTTTACGAACTCTTGCTTAATCACATTTGACAGCATCTTAAAAAAAGTCACTTAATAACGATAGACAGAATAATGTGATAATCTGTCAATTATTCGATTATCAAGATATTACAGTGTCTAAGTTAAAACAGAACAGCCCATATATTATCTCTATTTTCTGAAAATCATGTGTCAAATGCAAAATGTACGATTATAGCATCGACTTTTGATTAATCAAGACTGACAAATGTTGACAAAGTGCAACATATGGAAAATCATTACAGGGTAAAATTGCCCATCGATCCATTCGATCTGCCGACATGTGTCAGAATGTCATAATTAATAATAATGTTGCAAACGTAGCTTTACATCAACTCGTAAAGTCAACTGCGAACGACATCGATCCCCCCCATCAGTGCCCCTATTAATTAACGCGACATTCCCCGGGCAGCCGCTGCGGCTGTGCAACATGTGCAAGTACGCTTCAACGGTCGTGACTCCAGTTTAGAGCAAAGCCACAGAGCAAAACGTGTGTGCATGGCAAGCAGGCACCAAATCATAATACTAATACACCGCGCGAGGGAAAGGGAGAGGAGGAAAAAGAGAGAGAAAGAGTGGCGTATCGGGAACATTTCTAATTTTAGATTGCCTCACACGCGACATCCGTTTCCTACGCAAGCAGAAACACCAGAACACCACGTACCTACTTACGCCAGCCGTTTCCCGCCATCGGGAGGAGACACTCGTACGATCATAAGGGTACAAATCCCGCGAGTGCGGGATGTTAAAAATAAAGCGCAGCGTGTACCGCGTTCCTCGTCGAAATCCATTTCGGGGCAAATTTCGTTACCCCTCCGAGATCTCGCTGGATATAGCCGACATATGTATATTTCAGCAGTTCTGTAGAGGAATATGAAGGCGAGATTGATTGTTTATTGCAAATGATATCGCATAAATTCCTCTCGTAAATATTAATTATAACGAATTGATAAACTATACAATTATATAATTATTACATAATTATTATATAACAATTATATAATTAAATTGTTTAGAGATCAATTTTGATACCTTTCTCTCGTGTTAATAGATATTTTATTTTAAACGAGAGAGAGAATTGTGAATATAATTTTTTTTTAAATTAATTTGTGAGAACAGTTCTGTGGCGATTAAAAAAATGAGAGAATGTTCTTTCATTGAAGCATAAATTAAAAAATTGCTCTAAAAAAATTTTTAGCCTTTCTAGTTTTGATTGGATAGATATACAACAGATATACAACAGCTAATAAGATATATAAGATTGACACATTTCTCTCTCTTTCTCTCTTTTCCTCCTATTTCATAAAGATGATTAGATTTCAAATTTCTAAATATATTTAAATATATCATACGATTAATAATTATCTGACTAATATATAGATAATTCATTGTAATCATATTCTTAAAAAACATTTATAAACTACTCGTAAGAGATATTTTCTGTATGAAAAGAATATTAAAAATATTTTATATAAAAAAATGCTATTATTTAATCTTGGACACATGAAATTACTCTCCAGATGTATACGAATAAATAAATTTCTTTCAATATGTATTTGTTTCTGTACCATTTAACAAGTAAAAACGGTTCCATTATATCTATACAGAATGGTTATAACGTTATTATCTGCGATAAAAACCGTACATTCGCACATAATGTACCCGCACGTGGCACGAGCTGGTTAACCGATAGCCTATCGACCCTATCGACCCTCACAATGCAGAATCCCTATTGGTGGACACGAGGCAAATATTCACTAGCTCTCACGCGAGGCTCGCCACCAAGCGAATACACATCGTCGTTGATCACAATACATTCAATCGTGTGTATGTGATCACGATACAGGCGGCTCGTAGTAATCGATATTACAATCAACGTATCAAGCTGGGTCCGCTAGGTTCGTTGACTCTTGTCTTGTCACTGGTGTACATCGTTGCATTATGACGTGTCACGAGACATCAAAATCAGCGGCGTACGATGTGCGTGCAGTTTAAAGGAATATGAGAAAGATAGGAAGACGAAAGACAGAAGGGAAGACGGGAAGGGGAAACACGGGGAAAGGGTAAGAAAGGTTGAGAAACCCCATGTTTTTTTTCACTTGCGCTATTTTTCCCATCTTTTCTCCTCCAGCTTCCTTCGCGGTTCTCCTTTCGAACATCGTCGTCGTCGTCTACCGGGCCATCCTACGACAATGTACGTCGACACGAGCCAAGTCGAGGGGTCGCGCACCGTTTCGGGGTACGTAGTTACGTGTACGTATAGGGGTGGATCGGCATTCAACTTCGCTATGCGCGCCAGGTGGTGACTGCCGCCCCATGTGTGCTCATATGTCTGCCCCCCCTTCCCCGCCCCAAGTGGCGTTACTTTCGCTGTCGGCGATGCAATATACGTGTGTGCATGTGCTCGTGTATGCAAAGAATATGTATAAACGTACGCGTCTTTGCCGATTCCTCGGTTAACCGCCCTGATGGGGCGTGATCCTTCATCCTATATTTTTATCTTTTATGGGAGTGATCCTTCATCCTATATTTTTATCTTTGATAGTTCCATTCACACAGGGATAATCGGGTAGAGAGTAAGAAGCGCGTAGATTCGAGATCTCAAACTGCCCTTTTTTATTAAGACCGAAGGGGTGAAAGAAACTTCCTCGTCTCGTTTGACAAAAAGTGTAAAATTAAAATTTACAGAAATTAAATGTTGGGATATCTCTCGCGATTGAAGGATATCTCGCAAGGAATATCGCGTGAGACATGTGTCACATGTGTACGTGTAATCCCGAGGGGTACTCGCCTATCCCCGATATCGATTAGCGAGGAAGAACCGACCGGTCCAACCGGCGCGTGCCACGGTTGCAGACGCTACGAATTTCGAGCGATACGCGTGCGTGCACGCGTGTAATTGCATTTAGAGGGGACGCATATCGAGACGGAAGATCGGGAAATCTCGAGAGAACTAGCGCCAATATGCATACCTAGAGAGAGCTCGGATGGAGAGACGGATAGGGCAACTATTGCGAGGCCATCGACATCGGCATCAGCGACTCGCCAGACATCGCGGTGCAGCGCGGTGCAACGAGATAGAACGCGTGCACCATGTGCTATTTATTTCCAACATGCCCGCACAGGTGTAACCTACCTACCCCACCGTGTCCGTCGAGGGCGGCGGCTCTTATTTGCGCCAGAAAATGCGAACTCGTTCGTATATAATCATCTTAAAACTCGTAAAAAAGAAAACTTGAAGTAACTCGTACACGTATGAAAATAAAATCAATAAAAAGAGAGTAATTTATGCTACATCGATGGAATATATTCTTGTATTGTATAACAGGATATCTATTCAAATCTTATAAAAAAATTTCCTGATCTCGTCCAGATATTTTTATTCAAAATCTCAGATGAAGAGAATATTCTAAAGATTTTTTCGTGCAATTTTTTAAAATATAATTTCTTATTGCATGCATTTTTTATATTTTTCATTTACACAAGAGTAGACATTCTGTATAAAAATATATATATGTTTAACTCGAATAATTTTGCGTAACTAGAGATATACTTTTTTTTTTCGGTTATAATTTTTAAAAACATATTGAACAAGGATTACATTTTATTTTTCATAATTAAAAATTTATTCGAAATTTTTTTGTCGTTATTAAAATTTGATTCAACGGTAATGAAAGATTTGATATATTTTATAAACAAATATAGTTTATCGCTCGTCATATCGTCCAATTGAAACGTTAAAAATTATTTTGTTACAGACACAGGTATAATCGGTCTTTCTGAACATCAGCTGGGGCATCGGTCATTCGTTCCTTCTATCTCGCTGTTAATATCGTCAAATTTACCTGCGCATTATCTAACGCACTGTTAATGCAGTCAAATTTACCTGCGCGCATTCTCCCCTTGCTGGATGATAGACTAAACGGCAATGAGCTCTGACTAGCGTTCGTAAAAAATATGTAGGCCGTTTAAAAATCATTCGTTAGCCGGATTCATACTTCGTTGTTAGTGTCTTGTGGTTAATGTGCGTGCATCATCCCGTTATGTCCCATCGTACCCCCCAAGCGTGTGATTTCTAAGGGTCCTAAAGGGTGACCGACCCTATGCAACCGTCTCGATTTTTTTTAATGGTGATAAGTGATAAGGGATGCTCGGCCGTTGAATATTGAAAAACTGAATATGGTTTTTTTAATTTTGCGGTAACATCAAGAGCAAATAAAAAAATTAATATAATGATAAATATATATTATAATAATAAAAAGAAATTAATGTAATAAAAATATAATAAATATAAATATATGAAAAATATAATAAAAATAATAAAAATAAAAATTACAACATAGAATAAAATTAATAATATACAATAAAAAAATAATAAAACATATAATGAAATAAATAATAAAAAAATAATAAATAATAAAAAATTAATAATGAATAAAAACTAATGAAATTAGATAGCTTCTTCGTATCAATAATGTGCGAATTGATTCGTACTAGAAACGGGAACGTTAAGCATTATTGTTAGAAAGTACAAAAGTGACTTGCATAAATATACGAGTTCTTTTTTCTCAATAAAAACTTGAACAAGTACGGGTTAATTATATTCAATTGTATGGATTCGTGCTATTTAAATTGCCAGACATTGAAACCGGTATAACATATGCGAGAGGTTCAGATTCCCATGCCAAGAAAACATATTGAGATACAATTTGTATGTTTACCATTGGAAATTCGCGCACAAGACGCATTTTCCTATCTTCATCTTTGAATATCATCCTTATCGTCGCTTTCGAACAAGAAATGTACAGGAAAGCAAATATGTCGCGAGATAAACATTGAATGGTTAATGAGGAGACACGTCATCGGTGGGAAGAAAAGTTGAAACCCTCGCGATTACACTCAATTGCGAGATGGGACAGGACTACCAGACATTAGGATGAGGTAAGGAAACGAGAGAACACCTAACGGGGGGTTGGCCGACCGATTGGACGGCCTGTTCGATAACCGGGCTCTCTTCTCTGTGCTCGCCCTTCCTTCTATCTCACTTGCTTCTTCCGTCTTTCGACATTTAGCGAGGGTAAGCAGCGACGAGGGTAGTAAGACGAGGGGTAGTCGAGTCGTGCAGCCGGCACGCGCTCAACGAATTTTTCATCCAACGGATCTGCCAAGGTGCTTCTGCGAGGCAACCTCTCTCCAGAGGAAAAACTGGAATCCTCGGATGGCAACCATCCCGCCGCGACGTGAATCCTTGCGCCAGGGATCTTATCCTACGCAATCACTATTCAGCAAACGTGTATCTCTGATAATTAGTCTCTACGAGTTGGCATCTTGAAATATCGAAATACATGCAAGTTTATCAATAAAGATTCGATATAAATATTCGACAATATAATTCGCGGATTGTGCGATGTTGAATGCATCCTTGTTGACCTCTCTCATTCCTCAATGTGTATAAAATATAACAGTACACGTATCGCGTCGATTCTCTTTGTGACGATTTGTATTTCGTGCCTGCGACCGTTAAAGGTTGCGCTTTCGCAACCTTTCGTCTTCCGAAATATTGCGAGACCTGCTTTACCAGCCTTACAGGATATGTTAATGACCTGGGACCCCGAGGATCCCGAAGAAGAACCCCCAAACCTCTCTTTCTTTCATTCTCCTCCTCCCCTTTCCTTCGTCGGCCTTATCCTCTCCTTCAGCTTTGTCGTATATGGCATAAAACTTTAAGACATTTAAATGTTGAATTTTGAAAAGCCATTGGTCAAAAAAGCAGCTCGCACTGTTCAATTTGTACTTTGACGGTTGACATCAATGTTTTTTTTCCTCTTTATCTCTTATCATTAATATATAATTTATAGCATTAATCGCTTTTCACATGAAAAGTAGACCCACCTCTCCGGAATTCGGATTTTGTACACGCGTTAATAATTAAGATACACAGATTAGTGTATTGTTTAATTGTGTAATAGTGCTGCAATGCTGTAAACTATGATTTACACAGCTAATTCTATTATATTAAAATACAGGGAAAATTTTGAAAATAATAATATCATCGATATATTTTTTTATTAATTAAAACTTTTTTATTAATTAAAACTTGCATTTCAAATATTAATTGCATTGCATCAACTGCATTTGCTTATATTATTGATAAGAAATACAATCTTTTACGACACTCGAGAGGGAAAAATATCGCTATATTAGTAGAGAATTTGATCGCGAATCATACATCCTCGAGCAACTCCAATTAACTTATTAAGAGTAACATTTGCAGTATTTTATTAACATGAATAGAATTATCAATTTCCCTCGTCAAATTAGGAGAATAGATATATTATACAATTAAAAATTTTATCATAGGCAATTCTGCTGAATAAAGCTAATTGGAGTTTGATCGAAATGAGTCTAGTACTACACCGAAACATACGTTGATGTAATTAAGCATCTCCCGTAATATATACAGCTTATTACTGACTTAGCCGACAGCAGCTCGTATCATTCGCGAATTAAGAAATGAACGTCGCGTAAATAACGTGCTCATCGTCTTAGGACGATTCGCGTCTACAGGTAATTTACCTAATTTGCACGCGAGCGGCACGCTTATGGCGTATGGCATCGACCGTATCTATCTACGGTGTCTGACTATCGGGGGCACACAGACGTCTCGATATTAGAACGGCGAGTACATATATGTACACACACACACACACACATATATATATATATATATATATATATATATGTATATATCGTACATATATATATAAGGGTGCCCTGCGTTGGGCCCCATCGTTGTACCCCTCGTACAACGGACTTTCAAGGCAACGGACGAGAACGAAGCACGCCATGTGGCGGCGAAACACTTCGTTGCGCGATTACATTCGCAACGATAACGTCTCGATTCGTAGGTAACGAGAATGATCGTCGCGAAGGATCGTCGACGTTTGTCGCGAAATGATCTGCGTTTTCCGTTGCGATCGCTTCGACGCCGGTCGTATTATTATTTATATATTTTTATTATATATTTAATATTTGTTATATTTAATTTTATATAGCTTTTAGATGCTTTTTATGGAATATAGACTTCTATTTTTCTCCTTATTTACATATGAAAAAGTTGGAGGCTGTGATATCTGGAATAATCTATATATGTGTATATATTTATATATTAAAATCATAAAAGTTATTCGTTATATACATAATTACAATATAAAAATATTATAAGTTTATTGAAACTCAAATATACTATTTGTATAAAATCTCTCTCTCTCTCTTAATCCGACTATATAACGTGTATAATGTGGCTTTATTCCGGCTGAACCCCTATTTAAGATGTAAATGTCGTATCGATTATTCCGGTTATCACGCACAGTCTATAGCTTCTTCATATGTAAATCAAGAGAAAAATAAGAGTATGTATTATTTTTATATATTGTATATAAATTTCTCTCTCGTAGATGCTTTTTATGGAATATAGACTTCTATTTTTCTCCTTATTTACATATGAAAAAGTTGGAGGATGATATCCGGAATAATCTATATATGTGTATATATTTATATATTAAAACCATAAAAGTTATTCGTTATATACATAATTATTATTTATATATTTTTATTATATATTTAATATTTGCTATATTTAATTTTATATATGATTTTATATTTATATAAATATTTTTATATTTATACCGTTATATGTATATACACATATAATGATATAAAAATATTATAATAAGTTTATTAAAACTCAAATATACTATTTGTATAAAATCTTGAAAATTAAATTTTCTAGTATTTAATTAAATTTAGTATTAAATTCCTCTCTTTCTTTCTTTCTCACTATTTCTTGCCGTTAAAAAAAACAGTAACAATAAAAAATAAAAAAATCATGTAGCAATAATAATAAATCACAGCCGTTATTGTATATCTTTTATATCTTTTCGACAAAGTAAAAATTTAAATAATTATAAATTCGCGTCATGCAATTTATAAAGACCCATTTATCAGCTCATCGGAATAGGAAACGTGCGATCGTCGTACTAATTAAGCAAATAAGACACAAGGATCGGTCAGTCACCTTTAGAGTTAAACGCGATGTTAAAGGGAGACGGAAATAAGGACCCTAGTCTTTCGCGCGAGACAGCTGTATTCTTAACGGTCTCTCAATGTGTTGACGTCTAACGAGGGTAGGTCAGTATCGGTGTATGCAGAATGCGTTTAAATATGTACTCAAATTTGATTAAATATAAGTATGATTTATTCATAAATGAAATTTATTCATTAAATGAAAATAATTAATAATATTTTTAGTAATATTTTTCTAGTTGTAAGCGCGAAATAAATTGGAGTACTATCATGATAATAAAGAAAATTGAAACTATTTAAAACATAAAAAATATAATAAATTTTATAGTATTAATGATTCAGTAGTATATTAATATTTTGTCATGATTTAATAGTATTAATATCATGATATAAAAATAAGAGAGAGAGAAAGAGAGAGATTTATGTTTATATGAATAATCGATCATTATATTTCTTTTAATTTTAAACAAAGCTTTAGTAACCTATAAAACTAATAAAATAATGATGACAATAATTAAATGTTTTAGTTAATATATATAATAATATATATATATATATATATATATATATATAATAGTTAAAATTAATATTTCCCAAAATGAAGGACCTTTAAATTAAGGAATTGATTTGATTACGCAAATATTGGCAAATATAATTTGTTACTTTATAAATAAAAAAATAAATAAATAAAAAAATACCAACTAAAAAGAAACTTTGAACAATATCTCTAACGATATCTCTAAAATAATGCTTTAAAGATATCATTTATATTTGGATAATATATGCATCGATGTTCATTAGAGGGAAAAGTCCAACTATCAATATCTCAATATAACGTGCCTAAAGTACCGTAAGCATCCTCGGGGTTCCGGCTCTCTCGTATCTCGTCAGAGGCAGCCGTTCGTTTGCGTTGCGAACCTCCATGGGACTTTACCGAGGGCATGAATAAAAGGGGGCGCCAAGTCTAACCAGCCACCCAACAAGGAGCAGGTGAGCACCTGGTCCTCGTAACCCTGGCACGAGCTACTTGCCTCGCAAGAGGGTGCTCAATGAACGACATCAGGCGTGTCAATTAATTCGATATCGATATTATTTAAAAAAAAGAAATTAAATATTTTTACAGAAAAAAAGATACTGCTAATATTCAATCAAATGCGATTCATATTTTTTGCGCAATTAATAAGGTGCTTTTTTAAATTGAATAAATAAGTTATCATAATGTCACATGATATGCAATAATATAACAATAATAATATAGGTAATATATGCACGACGAAATTAAATATAAAAAAAATTCGCGCATGAAACGTGCGAAATCGATACGAATGAGAAACACTGACATTTGAGCCTGCGAACCGAGTTCGCAGGGTTCAGACCGACGGCAGACGTTTACAGATCGTTGAAGGACGGGGAAATCCCTAGCCAGTAACCCGCCTAATTCCTTCCTGAACGCGGCACCGGGCTCTCACGTCCTGCCTTTGTCAATATCCATTTTATCCATAATTAACTCGACATCCTCCGCCCATCACGAAAAAAAAATCATTAAGATTGCAAATTACTTAATATTATCAGAGTTGTCAATTATGAACATTATTTAAATGTTAATCTGTTCCCGAGTAACATGTGTTGTTTAAAGATATTTTTATCTATTTATAATTATTCGATTTTTTATCATAATTATTTCAATATATTTTATATTATATTTTAATTATCTCATGTACGCGCATTTGTGTCTGTATTTTTACTTATTCTTATATAAGAATCATATCTACATTATTAACAATTACATATATTAGAGTTGCACAAGATATCAAGACTAATCTTATAATTAATTAAAATATCTTATAATTATTTTGTATTGTCTCGAATTTTGAAACAAGATCAAGACAAGATTTTTAATTAATTATCAAGAACCAAGATTAAGAGAGAAATTATTGGTCTTATCAAGACTAATTTACTAATTTTCAAAAAAACTACAACATGTATATTTATAAATTAGATGAGAAAAAATTGCATTATACGAACTTGAAAATTTTGATTTAATAAATACATAAAAACATTTATATCAATAAATTAAGGAATAATTGAGAAACAATAAACAATAATAATTTTATAATTATTTAGCTACTTTATGTGCAGCACGTACACACAGTTAAATATTATTATTTTAAACGGTATTAGATGAAAAAATTATTAATAAAATCGAAATGACAATACAAGACGAGAGTTTTGCTAGCAAGATTCACTCAAAATTTATCAAGATTTTTAAGTTTTTGAAAATGTTCAATACCAATACAATATTTTTATGAAGATTGCCTTGAGTCTTGTGCAACCCTGAATAATATATATCAAGTTGATGTGAAAGACTTTTTTCGCACACACGTTTATTTATTTTATATATATTACTAATTTAAACTTTTGATAAAAATTGGAATCGTATTAGATCATTTTGTTAAATGAAAAATCTATATCGGAATCAAAGTAGCAATTGCTTTAATTGTAATTTTATTTCCTAAAATTTATCTCACAAGTCTTTCTCGCACATCAACCTCATAACATGCATTCACAAATGTCACTTACCTTTCGAATGCTGAAGATAACGCTTCTCTGGACCACCAGAATCCAAAATCGACCTGGACAGATCATTGGTGATGTTCGACATTGGTGATACGTCCATTCCGACTGATCCCTTGTTGAACCTTGCGGGAGAGAATCTTTCCTCCATCTCAATGATGATGTTACTTTGCGTGGATATCTGACAGCACGAATTACTCTCTTGAAAATCGGCGAATTCAGGCAAATGAAATGCGATGTCTCGAATCGATGTGTTAGGCGATGTTATTGACTTCTTGCAAGAAAGTCAAGACAGGCCTTTAATTTCTTGAAATATCCAGAGAAACCAAAGAAGATATGCCACTGAAAATATAATTAACATCTCGGTTATTTGATTATTAAACAACAGGCACTTATAAATCGCCAGAAAAAAATTAATTACGCTGCGAGGTGTGAGAATAAATGAAATTTTCATGAAATTTATTATTGTAAAAGTTTATACACGTATATATATCTTTATGTTAGTATTCTCTACTAGTACTATCTCAACTTTACAAGCGAAATAAATTATGATCGAAATGAAAATATACAATAGCTTTCTAATTGGCGTCTTTTCAGAAACAGGACCCACCTTATTATGCTGTCTCAACTATATTGGTTATATATACAGGGTGTCCAGCCATTGTCGCATCAATGTTCAATCTTTTTAGCTGTAAAGTTTTTTTGAGAATATTAACACATAAAATAAAAATACGCTTACAATATTATTGTTGAGCTTAGTGATTTTTTTTTGCATTTTACTTAATATTTTTATATTGAAAGAATGATAATTAAGGTGACAATGTTGTAAAAGAGCAAATAATAAAATACGGAATGGATATTTCTAATTGTGTAGTTTTTAAGAAAGATGATTTTAGATGTAGAGCAACGTGTGTATATGTCTGATTTACATCAATGCTTGTGTGCGTCTATTGAATAGTAAGGTATTTGCCTTGCGCGACCTTCGAACTTGTTTATACGGCGCTCTTGTGATGATATTTAACATTGTTTTGATCTTAACTGATCACTGAAAATGACGAATTCTCGTAATATACATGCTTCCCTGGAACTAAAAAGTTAACATTACTAATTGTATTCTAATCATCACACGAGCATTAAATAAACAATCAAAGTAATACAATTAAATAAATGCGCACAATACTTTTATATTCGAAATTATAATATAATTATTGTATAATCCTTACTATATAATTCTTTTATTAATATATATTAATTATTATAAATAATAATTTTAATAAATTCTTTCTCTCGAAAATTATACATTCAGTAAGAATAATTAAAACAATTTATCGTAACCATTGTCACAATAATTTATTATATTTACTTTTGCTGTCGCTAATTTATAGATAGCCTGTAAGATAAAAATACACGCGCGTTTTGCCGAAGCCGTTGAAGCCGATCTATGTGAGCAACGTTTCCCGGAAACGGACTCTCGTAGGACTTCTCCACGACCTCGAAAATATACAACGTGTGCCACAATTTGCAACCTTAGTTTTAACAGATTTTGCGAGAAAATTAAAATTATCATTTTAACGTGAAAATAACAATGAAACATACACATTTTTTGAATTAGAAGTAAAAAGCATTTAAAGCTAAAAACTTCACTAATGTGAAAAATATAATATATGTAAATATATTGATAATTTTCTCTAATGAATAAAAAACTTTTTTTAATCGCAAAATCGAACGTTTTTTGAAGATTACTAATTGAAAAATTGTCTATATATTATATATAAGAATTTTCACTTTCAATATTAAATATCTTGCCAAAATAACATTCAAATGATATAAAAAAATTCTATACTCAAAGAATTATTACGTGTTATTTAGATGTAACCTTGACATTGATAATCGAATTATTGTGACTGATTATGTGTCACTACTACAACATGATTACGAGCGATTCAAAATACTATAATTCGAGAAAAATAACGCCATCATTATATCTTTTAACAATAAATTTTCGTCGAGAAACCATCAACCATCGGTCCCTTAAAGTACGAAAACATGCAATTTTTTTTTCATACACCTTATAACCTTCAAAACGCGGGAAAAAGTGAAGAAACGATAATTAATAAAGTTAATAAAGTGAAGCGGACAAACTTACGTGTCTATAAAATGCAACAGAATTTTTTAAAAACGCTCGAGATCGGCGACGACGGAGCTTCTGCACACCACTTCACGCCAATTGATAAAGGGTAATGAAATAATTGATTTGGCGGTTCACACACTTACTCGAGTGTCGCGGCAACGACGATTATTTCCCGCGCGAGACTCGGTGATCGCGCGAGCGAAATAACCAGCAGCACTCCGATGATCAACGGATCCACGTGACGCATCTCCGGACAAACGGAGCACACTTGGCTTCGTGATACGAGACAACTGGCCGTTCGTTTAATTTAGTCAAATGTGATAAGCCGCTACTGCCGCGCCAACGATAGAGAGCGCGAATCGAAATGCGCGCGCGGGTGGACCGCTGAGAAAAGGCGCCAACGTGGAAGAGAGATGGAGGGGGAAAATGTAATATTCCGCATATTTTGCTTTTCTTCCTGTTTTTAAAAATCAACATATATAACTATTACTTGTTACTCATATTTACATATGTGCGAAAGTGTCATTTAAAAATGAGAATCATTTAATATATATAATAAAAATTTATATATATTTTAAATATTAAAAAATTTGAATATGTATTTTAAAAAACATAATATAAAATTTTTATTTCATATCTTTAGAATTAGATTGATTTAATAGTGTTATTTAATACATAATAATTTATATATATGAAAATGTCATTTAAACATAAGAATGATACAAAAAATAATATAATAGTTACTATATATACTATGTGGCATATGTAATTATTATATTATTTTTTGTATCATTCTTATTTTTAAATGACACTTTCGTACATATGTATAAATTATTATGTATTAAATAACACTATTAAATAAATCTGTGATTATAAAGATATGAAATAAAAAAAAAATATTTTGCACTGTTTTTTAAAATACATAATCAATTTTTTTTATAATAAAAATATATATAAATTTTTATCATATATATTAAATGATATTCTAAGGAATCTGTGATTGTAAAAAAATAAATAAAATATCCGAAATAAAAAGATAAAGTATTTTATATTTTTAAATATCTACTAAAAATTTTCATAATTGAAATATCATATAATCAACATATGTAATTATGTAATAGTGAGATTGAAAACTTTTTTTAAAGATTGAAAACTTTTATTTTGATGCAATTTGGCCAAAAATGTTTATTATAATTTATATTGGTATTGCTCTTGCTCTAAAACATTTTTATATAATTTTATATTCTTGAATAAATCGTGTATAAAAATTGAAATCTATTATATTCATTCTCAGAGGAAAATGTAAAGGATGGTATAAGGAAGATTGCTTGTTGCTACATTGAACAGTAAATGGATTAAGGACGACGCAATTACTTACAATCAAAATACAAGAAAAGGAGACTTTTCTATAAAATTTAGAAAATTTATTAGTTTGTCTAAAATTCTCTCAGGTAGTCAAATAATACATTCAATATATTAGTACGTGTCACGACAGTCTCATGTCCCATCAGTGCTATGTATGATCATCAGATATGTACGATACATATAATAAATTTGCTTTACATAATTCCCTCGACAATGAATATTTTCATTGTTATAAAATAATATACACACATTTTTGTCCAAATGCGTAAAATACAACAATTGTCAAAATTGTTGTAGGATACAGCAGAACTATTTCAAGAAGTTGACATCACATCAATTTTTAACTTTTCAAACATTTTTATATCGCTAAAGCTTTAAAGCTCTTCCTAGCACACATCAATGCTCAAATAAATATAGAGTCCCTAATAATTTATACAATAAATTTCAATATTATTCAAAATGCTTCACTGTATCCTACAGGGCGTAAATGTTTTCAAAAACACATCTAATTAATAAAATACTCGAAATATAAAACAGATCATTTTCTTTTTTCTATTCTACTACGCTCCTCTGGAATGTATTTTTTTATTATTTATTTGTTCTTATATATTTATCTAATAAGCGCATAAATTATCATCACCTGGACTTTCCTTGTTTTTTTTTTTTTTGATCAAGAGAACAATTTCATGGTAAAAATTCTTGGAATATAAAATATATATATCATGTATGTTTTACTATCTAATTTATTACTCTAGAACGCTGTATCGTATTCATTTAACACAGTATATCACTACTACCAATATATAAATGTTATGTACAACAAAAATATAATCATTTATTTTTATCAAAATCAAAATTAATGAAATATGAAATGCAAAATCGGATACTGAACGCAATATTAATAAAATGAATACGATATATAGGGATATATAAAATAAAAGGATAAAAAGTCTTTAAAAGATCAACACATGTTATTACCAATAATACATATAAAATTTATGTATGGTAGCGTTCTAGTAGGATCAAGGTATATAGGGCAGAAAGTTTTCGCGATAAAATTTAAATCATGGAATGCGAATGTATGATAATGGAAAATGCATAAAATAGAAGAATGCGATTACTTAATAATAGCCCTACATTTTTTATCCCCACACTAATAAACTTTGATGTGGAGAAACAACTTTTCTAATAATTCATAAACATAATAGAGATATTATTCAGGTCTCTTACCATGTTGTAATGTCGAAATCGTGGCATCACATAAAAAACGATGTACACTAAACATTACGTTAATTAAAAAATATTCTTCTCTTTACAGGATTCAGATTGCTTCATTCGATCACATGATTAGGCCTTTGCAGAGTTTTAGGAGACATAACATATCCGCTTTTCACATTCACGACGAGATTTTTAGGTTTCGGCGGTAAGGGTGGAGGTTTCGATAGTTTTGTGCGAGACATGTCGGAACCGTAGCTCTCCGAGCACGAAGTTTTCGATTGAGAATTGGTACAATTTTCAATGATTGTCTGATCTGCATCCACCAATGTTCTATCGCCATCTAAAGTGAATGAACTGTCGAGGCACTTATTCAAAGGTTCCGTAACCAAGGCTGAGAATCGTTCGTTCAAAACTCCGTTCGTTACGTGCGCTGGGTAGTCGTATCCGCTACAACTACTTTGCTTATCCTCGCTAGAATCGTAAAACTTTGTAGTGCCCTCGCAATTGGCCGACACCACTCGAGTCCTTCGCATCTTGTTAGAATCCGACGGTTTCCCATTCTCCTTATTCTGATCAGTAATTTCATAGCTTTAAGAGTCGAAACGCATATAATGATATAGAGATTGTAAGAGCTTATGTACACACATAACTTCTGTACTGCTCTATTAAATTCCAATAAAGTTAGAGTATATATTAAATATTATACATATATATAAAATGCACATATAACTGTACCTTTAAAAAATCCGGTAGCTCGAAATTAATTTCCGTTCCTCTCTGGTCTTCTAATCTCGATCGTTGCGCTCTTTTTAATCCTTCATATAAATCTGTAACGAGAAAAACAGTTACAATTAAAGTAAAACTGTCATCTAAACTTTTTTTAATAAAGAAAACATTTTATCTTTCGACATTTTGATATTTCATTTATATAAGTAGTTAATTTTTGATACTATAAATATTTTTCTTTCTATAATTTCTTTCTATTATGTATATTTATTTGTTAAAATCTTTGAAATTATATAATCATTTTTCTTCTATAAGAGATATATAAAAATAAGATTATTATCTCACCGTCTCCGTCGAATCTGCCTGGTAGTTGCAATTTTACACCATTACGCCACTTTGCGATAAGCGGAGGATGGGATTTTACAGGTGCTCCTTCATGTACACAATCATTTGTATTACCTTTGTCAGTTGTATTGCAGTATTTAGATTTTGCCTTAGTCATGAAAAACCAGGAATATATAAGTTACACTTTTATACACCTTATATTTAAATTTTTATTTCAAAAATATAAATTTACCTTCTTTTTTCCGTGTATTGTCGAATCTCGAAGAAAGAATTTACTAGACAATATGGAAGATCCTTCGGAGCGTTGGTCATCAGACTATAAGGAAATATAAAGAATATTAAGTGACATTGAAAATAAACTGTTACATAACAGAAAATCGCATATTTTTTTACTTCAGACACTGTTTTATTTACCTTACACGACCCTTCGCTATATTGATATTTATTTCTACTTTTCCCAACTAATAACTCTTCAAACACTTTATTAGTGATTTCATCCAGAGTTGGTTGTACGTGTGATACTTCATCCAAATACTTTGCAGTATGTAACTCCCGTTGAAAATCTGTAAGAATAACAATATTTAAATTAATACTTAAATTATCATTTTATTATTTCATTTATTTATTTTATTATTTTATTTGTTATTGCAACAAATTATAATTTAAAGCATATATTGTAATTTAAATCATTTTCTCATACTCCTTATTACTTAATATATTTAATAAGTATATTTAATAAATGTATATTTAATATATGTATTATTTAATAACATGTGTAACATTTGCTAACACAAAAGTTGTTTTCAAAGGGAAATTGTATACATATATATATGTTTTTTAAATTATTAAATAATAATTATTAATATGTAATTAATAATTAGGTGTCTTATTTACTAACCTTCTTCATTTGCTACTACAATAAGGCGCGTAGGGGCATTGATAGCCATAATATCCATAGGAACGCAATGACCTTCACTCCAAATACTAATTAAATCTAAATTGAAGCCATATTTATTTAGAAGAGGCCTCAACACTTCTTTCAAAGTTTTACCCTTGTGAGCGATAACACTTATTATTCTTCGCGAGGGCAATTCTACCTTTAGAACTTTTGTAAGAACAACCTCTACCTCTTGGCCTGCTAATACTGATGAAAAACATTTCGTGTCTACCATCTGCAAACAAGAGAAATATAATATATTCATTGCAAATAATTCATAAATAATGCAACGATTAAAAAAATGATAACTAAGAATGTGAATTAAAAATTTGATTAAAAATGTGAATTTTGATGTATGTGACTTGTGATGTATGTAAATATATCAAGTATTATATTTTCTCTTGATTTAAATGCGCATGCAACGTGATACAAAACTATATATATAAAATTTTTGTCTCTTCCCCCACCAAATTACATGATATAAACGAAATAAGAAAGATACATGCATTACGCATTCGATATTTAACTTGTGCAAACTAACATTAAAAATCACAAACAAACTACATATGTGCATTATAAACATTGCATGGAAAAATAAAAATATATGCATTAGATAAGTGCATTTTTCGAAACTTGCGATTAAGTAGAAGGCAACACAAACCTCATCTGTTGCTAATATCAGAACGTCATAATTAGAATATCGTAGGGCTCGCTTATCAAGGAGGCGAGTAACCACGTCTTTAATGCTCTCGGTTTGGCTAGTTGTCACTACCGTAGTGGAACCATCAGGCAATATTACTCGACACAACCCCGTACATTTGCTGCGAGCATCTCTTTTTTCGTTTGTTTGACCATCGCAAGAGGATAGAGACTACAAGTGAACACACATATTTGCTTACGCATGTACATTTACATGCATCTCAAAATCTACGCGAATTTGATACAAAATAAGCCCAATATTGTTTCGCAATACATGATCTATATCATGCAATCTTTCAACGTCCTATTTATTTTGTCGTGTTAAAAAATCTAAAATATCTAAAGTAAAAACTATTTTGAATAGAAAGCACTCTCAACTTGTACATCAGAATTTATACAAATATAGAATTATTGTTTAGATCTATGTATAGAATTATATACTATGAAATTTTAAGAGTTACTTATTACAACTTTCACATTTTGATGTTAGACCTTTTTTATTTAATCTTCTTAACAAACTTGTTATTAAATGCTTATGCAGTACATCTAGAATAATCTAAATGAAAGTATATAATAAAAAAAATTATAGCAACATAAATCTATGATAGTTATATATCTTGATTGGTGGAGAAATTAATATACTATATATTCTCTTTCATCTCATTATTATATAACGATAATAATAATCACAAAACATAAATTATTAAATGCACATTCTCTACTAAAAATAAATTTACACACAACACTCATTTTAATAACTCATAATACAACTAAAATACTAATAAAACTAATTTACCAGATAACTTGTATATGGAATTTACCATATAACTTGTACCAAAACAACTAAGAGAATTCACCAAAACAGTTATGTTTGAGTACTTAAATTTCCTTCAAATATTAGCATCTACAATCCGAATTAATAATTTGAATTTTTACAATCAGAGCAGTTATATATAAAAAGTAACAATTTCATTATCAACATATGCAAATCATTTCATATTCATTAAAAATATAATTATTAGGATGCTACATTAGTTACGATGGAATACTTACATGTTTGTTAAACGACTGTCGTAATGCCAAATCCCATGATGCTAATGATGACCGACTGCTGGAGATCGATACACTATCTTCATTATTGTTACCTTCCGTGTCTCTCTTAATGGTTGTAAAACTTTTATATATAGTCTCATTTCGACTAGGGACTTTGTTGTACTCGGTTTCACCACGATCCTTTGATTTAGACCTAAAAATATAGTAAAATAAATTAAATGTGTTGTGCAGGTAAAGTATGTGGTTTTTTTGTTTAATGCAGACATTCTATTTCAAATAATTCACCTGTTTTTTCTACTCCAAGGAAGAATCGATTTCCGACAACGATCCTCTGCATCGGAGTGACTCTTTTTCAATTTTACACTGGGTGAATTTGTAAGATGTAGATCACAGTCTTCTGTGTCAACTATCGTATTCCCTGCTTCCAAACAGGCACGGTAAAGTTCTGATCGCAAGAATCTTGGGTAACTGTCAAACTTCATTAGGTTGAATACTTGTTTCTGAGCCTGAGACAATAATATGTTAATTAAGATATAGTTATTTAATTCATATAGTTATTTAATTCAATTATATACAATAATAAAATATTCACATATCATTGCATATAATTGAGAGATAAATATAAAGAAGTCATTGCATGTGAGATGTGGCGATATAAGTTAATAATTAACTTTTTGTTAGAATAATTAAATGCTCCAAAGCTAATATATACATGTAATCATTGTAGCAAAAAAGGAAGAAAGTTATAATATTTAATACGTTTTTAAGAAATAGCAGTAATTATGTTTCTACATTTTTCGTTCTCCTTTTATAAAAGATGAAAAATAACTTTGAATGGGTGATTGGAATATATACCTGCAGAAATAAATCCGCGGGTGCTTCATCGAGCAATTCTTGGGTAATTTGTCCTGATGCATGACTATCAACATTTACTGGCTCGGCAGCTGTATTCGATAAATGACGCTGATATATTTGGCAGGCTAATCGACGGCGCATACCAGTGTCTTTAGTATCTTTATATCTCTCACAAGCAGCCCAAAAATATATGTTTTCATGACTAAATTCCTTCTTGAGAAACTCCTTGAATAAAAACAAAAACAATTTCATTAGTATATAGATAATTTAATAATAGTTAATTTAGAAATAGATAATTTAGTAATAATAATTTAATATAAAGATGAATATATTTAGATTAAAATACATACATAAATAAATAAATATATATATATATATATATATATATATATATATATAATACACATAAAATATTCAATGGAGATAATTGGGCACTTACAGCAAATGTTTGCAAGCCTTTTGGATCTTCCAGCAATTTTTCAAATCCATTTGCCCATGTGTGTACTCCTTTGCAGTCATTATTCTTGTCACAGGATTCTGTACTACCGTACTGGAACAAATCAATGCAATAAATTTAATTAATAAAATGAAATTCAAAAGTAAATTTAATCGTTGTATAAAAATACTGTTTCTATAAAAATATTTTTACAGAGTTATAAAATTTTATATCATTTTATATATCTCTAAATTTAGTCATATTAATAAATAAAAGTTTAATCTGTAATTAAACTAATGAAAGACTTAATACTAAAAATTCAATAAATTAAATATTTCTATCATTTTTTCAGCTTAATATAAAGTTTATATTAAGCTCTCTTAATAAAGTTTAAAATTAAATTCTTCTCCAAAATAAAATAAATTAAATTTTTTCCAAAATATTATCAAATAATGGAAAAGTTTCTTTGAGATAATATAGCCAGATCAATGTACGAATTTATTATAGACAAATTGAAATTTTGTATGATTACATCTTAAACCTTAATCTTACTAATAAAAATTTAATCTGTAACTTCATTAATAAAAAATTTAATAAATTCAATAAATTAAGTAAAATTTTTATTATTTTTTCAGCTTATTCTTAGTAAAAAAAATTGTACATTTCTAAAAAATTAATCTCTCATAAAATATTATCAAATTACAAGAAGAGATAATGAAATAAGATAAACGTACAAATCATTATAAAATAAATAACGTATTGAGAAACTTTTGTATTTCTTATCCTAATCAATTACATTATTATGCAACATTAATCTCTGTTATAATGTAATTCCGTTTATCGATGAATTTGAACAAAAGAAATAATCTTGATATTTTTTCTATTTCTCGCACATTCTGAATTGGAATCTACGAACACAATGCAACACCTGCCGAGCAGCAAGCAACAGGTGCGCGTTATGAGAAAACGCTTTCTTGCTTCGTATGTTCCGTTTTCCCATTCCCATATCTTCTCATATCCAAGACTAATGTGCATTCTCCACTTCCCACGTACGATTTTTCTTTCTATTGATATTATCACGTAACTGCAAGACTAATTAAATAACATCGAGATACATATTGATTTTTAGACTAGATAGTAATAATTGTGCGTGAGAGAGCAGTATTTCCGTCAACTCGACGAGAGAAAAGTAAAGTCCGCGCATCTGAAGAATGCGACTTAAACGAAGGCAAACATGATTCGTCGTATTATGAGCTCACGAGCCGAAACCTCATGATTGCCAATAATTAAGGAAACGTCTCGCGTCAGCGCATTCATTCATCGTTGAAAAAAAAGAACGTTATAGTAAATGATTGGCAAACCAGCTCTTAATGAAGGCTTAATTAGAGGGGAGCAATCACTCTCTACAGTCGATGATTTTATCCCGCGGAATTTTATCCCGTTATTTAAATATAAATCTAGATGCAGACTCGATGTTGATTTACATCGATCTCTCCTCTGCTCCCTTTATTACCTAATCATCTGATGCAGGATATCAAATTTAATGCGATAGAAGGACATCCTGCGCGCGATGGAGCTCATGTTTTTTTTGTTAACGTGCATAAAAATTGCCTCAAGTATCTTGTAAAAACAGAATGCCTTTATCTCAAACGCAATTTTTACTCGTGCACCCTTCTCTTCTAGAGTCAATTTAAGATAATTAACACTGCGAACAGATGATGACGCTTTCCCCAAGTACGAATCTGCCCCAAAACTCGAACAATGAGTCATTGAAAATATCAGCGGCATCAAAGGCGACGCGAACATCCCCGTCTTTTTCTCCTTTATTTTTTTTTTTTTACGTACCGATTTCGCCTGCGCTTCCATGTCACGCTCGCAGGTCGCGCGTCTTCGCGAAAGCCTGCAGCGGCGATGACATTTATCAACCCGAATCAAGACTCAGTCCGGGTGACGATAACGATCTTGGCGAATAGATAAAGAGCGAGACGCTAAACGAGAGAGCTAAAACGGGCGATTCGCTCGTGCAATAACGAGGGCTCCGCCCAACGCGACGTGACAGACGACGTGACGTGACGCGACTGCGAGCTGTTGTTGCTGGTGATGACAGTGACGAGGACGGCGACGACGAGTCCCAAGCGACGCGATCATCGAGGACATGGTAGCAACCACACGCACCGCACGCCGCACGGTTACTGCTACCGTGTTCGACGAGACTACGCAACTACTTTATGGATGCTCGAACAAGGCCCGACTTCCCTCCCTCCCCCTCCCTCGCCGTTTCTCTCGACTGATTCATTCTCATCGTCCCGATCCTCCTCTCGTTCCCCTTGTCTCTTCCGCTCTCACCGCTACCACTACCACAGGCCTTTCCCTCTCTGTCTCCCCCGAGTTCTTCTCTCAACCTCCTTTTAACATCTATGCAGGGTCGGATGCAAGGATTCGTTGTTGATGTAAAAGTGGAGTGATGGGTGGTTTTAAGCGAGCTGTAGATTTAAGGAATATAAATTAAAACTTGAGGATCGATAAAAAAAATGGTCTTGCAATTGGCAATAATTTTCTAGATGTGAAAGATTAATGAGATAAATAAATGATTAGTAAATACTGTGATATTGCATGCTTTGCACTTAATCAATTTAAGTGACAAAGATATAATTTATATCTGAAATGTTAGTGAAATTTAAAAAAAAATCATCTATGTTAATCATACTTGTTATAAAATTTGATTGTGCACAGAAAAATTTTCTCACAAAAATTGTTCTAGTTGTACTGTGAAAACTCATAATTTTTTAAATAATATACAATTGTATAACAATGAAACTTAAATTTACCAAAAGATATTACTAAAATTTGCTGCTATAAATTCTACATGTTTTAACAAAATATATAAAAATTAAATTGTTTTAATTGCTAAAAGTCTATCAGCAAAACATCTTTTTGAGTGATATGTATAACAAAGCAATATACTTTTATGATGTATTAATGAAACCTTGCCTTGTACATTTACTGCAGATAAAATCAAAGTAACGCAATTGTGTTAAAGTGAAGTGCTCTTGAAACTTTCATCTCTGATAAATGAGACATTAATTCTAATATGTTATAGAACTAGCATGATTAATTTTATATGAGCCATTCATGAGATATTCGGTTACGTAAAAATTAAGTAATTCAATAAAATAAATAATTTCAATCCTTCTGTATTATATTAATAAACACGTTTAAAAAGAATTGCCTACGATAATAGAAAAAAGATGGCAAATTTTAACAACAAGGTATAATTATCCTTTATGTAACCGACCCTGCACTTATTATCGTAAAATCTATTCATGCACCTAAACGTATACGTGGTGCATCTACCTCACGAGCATTCTTTTTAATGTTACTTTAGGTACAACGTTTGCAACGTAATTGTTGGAAGCTATTTTCAACTCTGTGCCAGCGAAAGATTTAAGCGTAATTTGAGTGAAACTCTAATTTAATCAAATTACATTAAATTGTATCATTACAAATCTAAGAATGATAATGTTTTGTAGCTCATTCCTGCGTGCTTTCCAGATAATCTTAATTAAAGCTAATTTTTCGAAATCACACACACACATCAAACATTATAACAAATTGTCACAAATTTTTAGTTTCTGATTTTATTTTCCGATAAATTAAATATGAAAAAAATGTAACTTTAAACCGCAATAAAAATTCAATGTAATGTTCAAACAGATCGGTTAATTTCTCATTAGTTTCAATTAATTTTTCCTACGACATATGTTTGCTTGAAATTTGTTGTTGAAAAGCTCGCAGACGAGAAGAAAAGTGCAACATCACCGATAAATATTCCATACAATTCTTGAATTTTTTCCATACAATTCTTGAATTTTTTCATTGCACGAATCTGATGATTCGATGACAGAATCGATTGCATCACGTGTCTGTTATAATCCCTGTATGTACATTCTCCTAGAAAAGTAATAGATACCAAATAAAGTAAAGTTCGCGAACGTTTGTGTCGTAATTAAAACGCGGGAATCTGGTTCGCGCAGACCTGATTTTCTGATTGTTTTGTTTTCGCTTAACCCTTCCTTGCCTGTATGTCAGGCGAGCGCAAATCAGAAGCAGGAAATGCGATGACGCAGCTTGAATAACGAGTATACGAGAGGAACCGGAAATCATTCAGAAGCGACGACAAATCCGACATCCGAGACATTAACCGTTTCTGGTGCACAGATTTTGATAGCATGTGTAAGAAATTGAAATTTGTAAAAACCAGAGAGAAAAAATATACGATTGGCCAATCGCTTGCGTTTCGCTAATCGATGAAAAAATACAATATCGCTTTGATAATTTACATAAAACATGTAACGATATATTAAAATAACTATAGAGATATGTATCATTTAAAAAAAAATTCTCTTTTCTAAAAGCAAGAATATTTGATAATAAAACTATAACATCGATAAGACTTTGTTCTTGGGCGAAAAAACAATATAAATAATTATAATAAATTGTAAGATTTAAAAATAGAACATGACTAAATAAATTCTTTCATTTTTTTTTCAAAAATGCCCAAGTATTTAATTGTGAAAATATTTCTCGTTTTTTATTTATCCGATACACGTGAAAGCTGAATTGAAAAATTCTGTGAAAAATCTGTATTAAGTTATTTGCGAAAATTTTATTTTAAATAATGCAGATTAATTAATTGCAGCTATAAAAAGCCTGAATTATGCCAAAAATTTATAAATCTATCAAAATTATCATATATTACCCTATATCAAATTTACGTGAACTGACAAAAGTAAATAAGAGAGTTTCTCTTAAGATCTAAAAAAAAATAAATTAAAATAAGAACTCACTATGCAATTGTCCGAGACGCTGTTCCCGAAATTCCGTATCTCCTGCAGGCTTCCCCATGGACGAGGTTTGTCAGATTTGGAATATGAATGACAAAAGGGCGGTCGCGCGTATTCCATGCTAGAATTGATATCTTCCAAGCTGTGCACTAGCGATTTGGTGACCTGGCCGCAATACACTTTCGGGCTGAGTTTGTTCGTAGTGTCCATGAGACGTTTTAATTTTGCCGTCGATGCCGCTTTAGACGATTCCGCAGCGTCCTCGATACCATCGAGCAACGCCGTGGTACAAACGGACGCAAGGGATCCAACGGACGTACTGGCCAATGAGTTATGGGCTGCCATAACAGGGGCAGATGTTCCGGCGCAGGTGGTCGTGCCCTCCCCACTCCCCGTCACGTGTCGCATCCCTGTGAAAAGCACATTTCGTAAGTTTCCCCACCACTTCTATTGCAGTTCGCATTTATTTAACGGCCTAAAAATAAAGCCTGAGTAATTTAGAGCAATCGTTCAATAAAAGACCTAGGTTCTATTCTCAATATTTTGTCTCATTTATAAATCAAATAAATAAATAAATAAATAAATATATTATCCAAGAAAAATTTAAAGAAAAAAAGTGAGAAAAAAAACAACTCAAAAATAAGAGAGATATATTGCAACAGTTTTAAAGTATAATATCAAGTTACCTTTAGAGAAATCGATGAATTTTGGTTCCTTATTCCATTTGGTTTCCGAAATCGCACGAACTGTCAATCGGTGCTCAGCAACTTCACTGGCAGATTCTCTAGACGATTGCGCATTTATATTCTGGAAATGAGAGTTGTCTGTGAGTTAAAATATAAATTATAGAATCTCACGTGTCGTAGAGTAAAGTGACAAATTAGTTTTAATAGCTTGTGTATTTAAAATAGTGTTTATTTTAAATAATGCTAAATAAATTAAGAAATATGAAAAATCAAAGTATAATTATATTTCTATAAATTATTGAAAGAGTTTTACAAGAGAACACAAGTATTTGAAAAATTTCAAAATAGTTTGTCTCAATAAATTTATGGTATTTCTACATTTGCCTCTTTTTTATGTAAAAAAGAATGTAATAATCAACGCAAATACCTTATATTGCACATTGGAAGGATGCTGCCTTCTTCGTTCGCAGTCGTTTGCCGTGTTTTGACCCGAACAACTGCCATAATCGTCTTTAAAACCAATTCCGGAATCACTGTTGCTTGAATGAGCAGTCGATGTGCTAACGTTACTCGGTTGAGGAGAAGCGGCGTCCAATCGTATGCGTGCTTCATTGTACGGATTCTCTCCATTCGTGCAATCAGATATATACAATGTCTGTATGGCACCGATAAGACCTGTACAACTGTCAGGAAATTCTTGACAAACATTTAGCTCTGATGATTTTGTACACGTAAATCCAAACACGTTACACGCACTAGAATGCACTTCATGATCGATCAATTTATAATAAATAGTGAAAACGTGACACGAGTTTGAAACAATGTCGTCCGTGTTCTTCATGGATTTTGTTAGTATTCCAAAATATTGCTTGTCTTGCTCCGAAAAGGAATTACAAAATATTATTCGATACGAGGGGTATTCGGCAATGACGCGATTTTCCGAATTGGTGAGTTTAATATTGGCAACGTGAATAGTGAGAAGAACAGTGGTTGGATTCCGCTTCTCCGCTTTCAGCCTTTTGATGCATTTTCTCAAAACCTGCAACGATAATAAAATATAGTATATTACAGCATTGGATTATTCCATTAAATTTGTAAATAATTAAGTACAAACATAAATTGATAAATTATAAATTAAAGACTATAAAATGCATATTTAAAGAACACACCTGCATCATACAAGACGGATGCAACTGATTTGGTATATCGATAGTCCCAAGATAACCCACAACTGTTCTATGCACAATCTTTTCAGAGTCACGCTTATGAGACACTGGAGGCGGAGGCGGTGGAAGCGGACTCGTCATGTTCCAACGATAATGCAGGACGGAATAATTGTACTGATCTTTACTATCAGATGCCAGATTGCCAAGCGACGCATGAAACATAGCTCCGCTCTGCAGATCTCTAACTACTTTCGCCGCTCTACATTGCAGCTGTAAGGCACTTGCGTTAGCAACCCGTGGCTTGTGGGCGTACTTGGGCTTGGATCTTACGGTGGCCAGACCTTCCTCGTCCGAGTCAGAGTAGTAGTTCTCGGCGATCTGCAGCCGCAGCACTCCCTTGGAGTTCCCGATCAGCTGCACCACGTCGTCGTGAGGCACCTTGCTGACGTTGTGGCCGTTCACGGCCACCAGGTAGTCGCCGGCCCGCAGACCGGCCCCCTCGGCCGGGCTGCCCTGCACGATGCAGCTCAGGATGCATGGCTGCTGACCCGAGATCGTGAAGCCGAAGCCCTTCGCGCCGCGGATCACCTCGACCGCCCTGACACCGTAATTCACTCGCTTCTTCTTACGTCTGTTCTGGTGCATCTCGATTTCTGGGCGCTCGTCGACTCGGGTGTCGCGTCAGGAGGGATCCCCGGGGAAGCGCGCGCGTTTACCGCCTTTGCCGAGGAGCGTCCGGCGATTCCCCGACTCCATACTTCGTTTCTCCAAGGGTTACCCTGCAGCGTGCATCCTCTCCGCGATCATGCGAATTTCGCCACTGCCAGACGACTGTCACTCGGGACCTCCTGCAACAGTGTCCTCCAATAGGTACGCCCACCGTTCCCGATCATTCGTAGATTATATGTCGAGTCTGACGTACGTGAAGTTTGATGGAGGCGTCGTGGACAGATCGGGCTTTCCAAACATCTAGGAACGTTACCTCACTCGTCCCGCGAATCTTGCAATTAGCTAACTCTCAGACGAATGTTTTGGAATTCTTCGATCGGCGAGGCTAGAGAAGGTGATCGACCTTCCGTATGGCAGGTATGCTTAACTCGAGGTGGCTCAAGGCTGTTCGAATAATCATATTATAGAGCGCGCTGTCATCGGGGATCGACAACGATCGACTCTCGATAAAGAAGTTTCGGACATTATCGTTTGTCGGTAACTAATCGATATGCTTGCCAAACTCAGGATCTACTCGCATTATTTTAGTCGCATTATTTTTTTTCAAAATGCGACAATTTATTATGTATTATTATTTTTATTATATATTTATTATTATTAATTTATTATTTTTGTTATATATTTTATTTTATCATAATTTATTATATTATAATTTATAATTTATATTATAATTAATTATTATAATGTAATGAACTTACTAATACAATGTTATTATAATATAAAGATGATTCATACCTGCCACGTTATTAATTTTTAGAAAATTCTCTACAGTATATCTAGATTTTAAAAGTATTTTTTCTTCTAAAACTCTCAAGATTATTATTTAAAAATCGTAAAATCATTTAACTTTAATTTTTTATATGACATTATCTTGGCAACTGCGTTTCAAATTTAGACTACTAAACTACTCGAAAAATTGTACATTTATTAGAAATGATATAACTATAGAAGAATGTGAACGTAAATTTATGGCCAAGTTTAAACCGATCGTTTGATATTCAAATGGTACATTTGAATTGATAAGCCAATGACTGAACCGATTTGTAGTTATTTACTATTTGATATTACGCGTATCAAACGACTGATATAAAATAAACTTGGTTTATATTTTTGAATCTTTGGCAGAAATGTTCTCCCTTTTAATCACGAATTTTTCGAAAATCTTTCAAATATGTCAAATGGCGCACTTCCAAAGATAATTATTTATTATTTACGAATATTTCTTACGCGTAAGTAATTCGTATCTTAATTAATAACATACATTTTTTCTTCTCTACAATTTTCTTTACGTTGTAAAATTTTACTTCAAACTTGTACAGATTTATCTGGATTCATCGCGCTTTCATTCACGGATGAAAATTCGTGCATTCGATAATAGCCGGAAAGGCCTTCTTTTATTATTTCGCATTCCGTTGTTTACCTCTATTTATTGCGTGCGTAGAAGCCATTATTCGACTTGCATGCGCATATCGTTCGTCGTGGGAATCACGTAAACACAATCGAAATCACCGGTGGGTCTAATACACTTCGGTTACACAACAAATAGGCTGATAACGAGCTATACCGATTATTATTATCGGTCGTCTCGACGACGGAAGGGATAAACGAGATCCAATACGTGCTGATGCCCCTCTCGTCCTCTTATTCGCTCTTGATTCTCGCATTCGTGTAGGTACCCGGCAAGTGCACGCTCTGTCATGTCCCTTCTCGTCGCAAGTAATAGCAATTTCTCGGAGACTATATATATTTTCTCGTGGTTGCGACATCACGTTTCGCACACGCGAACGTCGATTTTACGCTCAGGTTGCTCCGGGTCGCGTAAGATCCTGTTATTCGCTCGTGCATCGTCGAGCTGCTAGTTTCTCGCGAAATGTTGCTGCGTCACAGAATCGCGCTGTTCGTTGCGATCTGCTGTCTGGGTACTAAAAAAGACGGGAATGTTCCTTTAATTTCGTTCATTGTCTTGTTTTACCGGCGAATTGATTTCTAATTTCGTTTAATACTGATGACATACTTGACAATTATAAGAATCGTTTCGAAATATTTACAAGTATTCTGTATTATGTGTATTTTATGTTGACCTCTCGCTGCTTTCTTATCTTGTTTATGAACTAGCGAAGTAATGACTTCAATATCTTGCTTGCAGGAGCTTCAGCAGTGGTATCGCAAACAGGAACACGTTTATTGTCATCCATGGCTCAGGCTTTGCAGACTCACGGAGTTATACCAGATGTGGTGGATAAGGTGCCGGCAAATGTGCTGAATGTCACCTATCCGAATAATCTTTCTATTGAAATCGGTAAGGTGCTCACTCCGACTCAGGTCAAGGATCAACCTACTGTTCAGTGGGATGGAGAGACTAATGCATTTTATACCTTGTGCATGACTGGTGAGTAGAAATATTATTATATAGATTTGTAATTAAATATTTCAGAGTGAGAATGCAATCTATAATATATATGATTTATTTCTGTAAGTTGTACATTCAAATTACTTGTATCTTACCTTTTTTTATAGTGTTTAAATACAAATAATTTGATTTTGATTTCTTTTATATAAATTATAATTACAGATAATAAATATATTTATAATAATTCTGTTGCTTTAAAAAGAATGTTAAAAGTCATTTTGACAGAAATAACTTTAATAGATTTTTCTAGAATTAAATACGCAACTGTATTTACCAGTAAATTGCAAGCTTATTTCATTTATATCCTGGATATTTTAATAATTCAATTTGACAAATTGTTATACATATATAAATATTTATACTTTATATTTTCTATTTTAACATTTAAACAGATCCTGATGCTCCGAGCAGACAGAATCCCAAATTTCGTGAATGGCATCATTGGTTGGTAGGCAATATTCCTGGATCAGATGTCTCGAAAGGAGATGTTCTCTCCGAATACATTGGTTCCGGACCTCCGCAAGGTACAGGCCTTCATCGATATGTATTTCTGTTGTACAAACAACCTGGCAAGCTCACCTTCAACGAAAAACGCCTAACCAATCGAAGTGGTGACAACCGCGGAAAATTCTCTATTAAAAACTTCGCTGCTAAATACAAACTCGGTGATCCGATTGCTGGAAATATGTATCAGGCAGAGTTTGACGATTACGTACCAATCCTTTATAAGCAACTCGAGGGTTAAATTTATACAGTTTATACACAATTATAATTTCAGTGAAATATACTTGTATGATATATATCAAACTATTAATATACATTTATTAAACTATTAATATACTATTAACTAGAAATATACATAATAATGTATATCACACTGTTTGTTGAATAAATGCATATTAAGCGTTCTTTTCAGTATATTGCCTTTTTTTTTTTAATCAGGAAAATAATAGGTCCTGATTTTTTATAAATGTCTACTTTAAATTCAGAATTGAAAATTGCAATTTTTACCAATTTTGTCAGAATTGATAATAAATTTATTCTTATTGCCGTGAAAAATTAAATATTTCTGATATTTTCGATATTTCTTGAGAGATATCTTTTTTATATTCAATTGTTTATTTCACTTTAAAATAATAAAAGATATAAAAAATGTTGATAATAATTGAAAATTGTATATCTTGATGTTAATAATATTATAAAAATTAGTTTTTATTTTACTGAGAATAGAGAAGAGAAACTTCCGCATTCTTTGTAACAAGCTATATAATTTTGTAGGCAATTGTTTGCCTGTGCAATTGTCAGCTCAATTATGTGTATGTTCAGTTCAATTGTATGTGTATAACTATACATATATATGTTGAAGAAAGGCCAGCAGGATCAGCTTTCTGAGCAAACTGGTGGGGATACATCTGTAAAACCTATCTCTTATAAATTCTTTCATTAATAATCGTTGCAGTTTCCTGAAGCAGTGTCGAGTATGAAGTATTTAATATCAGGTTCGTTATGTTTCTGTGTTGCTTATGTTATTTTATATTAATTGTGTAAAGAAAATCATAAATGTCATTTCTATTTCAACGCAAAAATGATTACTTCTTTGATTTTACTTTTTTTAAAATGATAATTTAGGAATCTTTCTTTGTGCTATTGGCCTCTCATTAGGCGATGTGGAGTCGGAATTTAAAAAGGCGAAAATCGAGCCTGACATTATAGATAAGGCACCAATCGAGAAGATCGAGGTATGTATTTGTTTAAAATATAAACAGATATTTGTATAAGATGAGAATTCATCTTTAGACAGATTTCTAATTTTATTCTACAGTTTTTCGAAATTTCTAATTATGTAGTTATTGCTAAATTTAAATAAAGCACTTTCATATTTATCCGAAAGATGAAATTTTTAGATTAAAATTTAGAAATCATTGACATTTGACAAAGAAAAAGAGAATAAAAAGAAATTGTCAAAGATGATTATATTCTGGTATTATTTATTCAAATCATATATTATTCAGGTAAAATATGGTGGTAAGGTGGTCGATTTGGGAACCGAGCTAACGCCAACTGAAACTCATGAGATACCTGAGATACATTATAAACATGAAGGCGGAGTTTTGTACACACTCGTTATGACAGGTGTGGCTTGTGTGAATCACTTGAATTACATAATTGAATCTCTAAAAATACTCTAAACGCTCATAAGTAAAAATTCTTATCTTAGAATCAGAAATTCAAAAGAATCCAAGTAAGATTGTTTTTTTTTTTCGTTATTTGTGATGTGTGTTCTCCACTATATAAATAACGAAGTAGTCAAATGTGCTATCCTTGATCAGTTCAACTTTCACTATCTCGAAAACCAGTTTTCTCTCGATCGTCATCATTTGACGACGCGAGAATCCACTAGCATTTCAATTGTCAAGTTGAGGCTTATGTAAATTTAATGACAATGTGCAAATATATCTAGTATTTTATAATAATAGAATAATATTAGAATTAATTTCGATTTAATTAGTTTTAATTACTATTTCTTATATAATACCGGTCAAAAGAATTACATTACTTATAGAAACAGAAATCATTACTTTACTGAGAAAGAAATGTATATTAATATTATCAATTCTATATTATAATCTAATATTCTACAATATATTATAATTTAATATTCTAAATTATAATAATTCAATATTTTATTATATGTATAATACATACTGTGTTATCTCTCTCTTATGTTTTGCTTTCAATATTGTCACACATACTCTTGGTTCTTAACAATTTTTAAAAATTTGTTCTGATATTTAATTCTAGCATATTTGTGAACACTTCATAATTGTTTTCGATTTATAAGCCTCATTTTTCAGACATTTCTATCAAGTTTATACCATAATTGTTGTGTTAAATTAAGATCCAATGATTGAAAAGGCTTTAAAGAATTAAAAATATTGTACTGTATGAGTAATGTAATAATATTAGGACTAATTAAATCGAAATTAATTCTAAAGTGATTTCTGTTGTAATAATTTTTATTATTAATTTTACTTAATTTTTAATATTAGAGCATAAAATAATAGTAAAAAGATACAAATTGATAATAATATATTTATGTTAATATTGATATTTATATTTTTATTCATTAATGATTTCGCTATTTTTTTCTATTTTCTATAAATTCAATACTTTTTACTATATAGAGGTATTTTTTTGTAAAATTTTCGTGTCTAAACAAATATATTCTATACTTTAGATCCTGATGCGCCGAGAAGAGGAGGATATAACCGAGAATTCCGACACTGGCTCGTGGGAAATATACCGGAGGAAAATATAGCAAAAGGCGAAATTCTAGCAGAATATGTTGGCCCTGCTCCGCCGAAAAATACTGGGAAACATCGCTACGTGTTTCTCATTTATAAACAAAATCAAGGCGCTATTACTTTTGATGAAAGAAGATTGAGTACTTGGTGAATATATCTTATAATTGATCGTTTTGATCAGTTTTGATATATTGCATAACCTTGTGTATTCATACAACTGAATATTCGATATTTTTTATTTTCTTTGATTTTAGGGACGGAAGTCAACGAAAAAGATTTTCTATAAAAAAGTTTGCAGAAAAGTATAACTTGGAAGGTCCAATTGCTGGTAACTTTATGCTAGCAGAGTACGATGACAATGTACCTCTCTATCATAAGCGTCTGAATCTTTGATCATTCAATATATATGATAATAGATTAAGCTTTAGATAAATACTAGTATATAAAATATGAATTTCATATATTATCTTAAACCTTGCTATTGGTACCTTTAGGAAATTTTTTGGAAAATATAAAATATTTTACTATTTTTTAAAATTATATTATAAGAATGCTGTACTACAATCTATTTGTTGTTTAAAATGAAAAGAACATGAACAAACAATGAAATTAATAGTTATTGATACTTAATTTTCATGAAAGATGAATTGCGCCTTTTAAACAAATACAATAGTGTATCTTTTTCAAAGTATAAGTGCACTTCTATAAAAACATTATAAATGTTGGAGAAACACAGAAATTTAATATTTATCAGCAGAAAAGCCATTTCTTGCGAATTCTATCTATGTTCGTTGCATGTCGTTTTATTGTTATAAATATAAAAGGTACATGACATTCATTACGTTCGTATCCCCGAGGTCGTTACAAGACGTTAGAGCGCCTTTACGGGCGTATCACTAGTAGTAGGTATGAATTCTTAAATTTTACGAGCTTATTCTCTACGATTAATTATTAAATACCTGCAGCTTTAGCATTACGTTATACACATTGACTAGAATATGATGAGCGCATTTCGTGATCGACATTACGATGCTGATTAACACCAATGTCCAGCATCTCAAAAAAGAATAGATAGAAGCTAGTTGGAAAGCAGACTAATTTCTTCATGATGTTAATATAGAGTATAGTCTTCTTTGTTTCTATATATCCTTGAATTTACAATTTTATATGACTGCTTGCACTTGCATCATGGAAATTATTGATGACATGGAAATTAAATTGTTTCCAATGTCTTGTCATATAGGCCTTTAGAATATTGTGATAATACATATTTAAGCTTAATCAAACTCACTTGTTTATCATGTTTTCGTCCTTTAAGAATATGAAAAATTACTCCTTCGAGCGAGTACATATGTTCCATGAGCAGCAGTCCAAAACACGGTCAATTGAGGAAATGTGGTGTCTTATTATTAACGCTTTTATCACACTATTTTTACGGACAGCGCAATGCTGAGAAAGTGAACTCCTTTTTCATCTATTGATAACATTATCAATATGTTTCGAAAATCTTTCCTTTTTTGATTTATGCGAAATTTTCTTCGCTATTTTTCGCCAATTCATCTGCAGCGATATAGTTTTTAATGTCTTTATTATTTTGCATCTAACGGTACGACTTAACAGATTAATTAGCGAATTAAATATATACTGTAAAAAATCGCATTTTCTTTCAGGATAGCACCAATTTGAACTCACTGTCGAATTCTCTTTTGTCCGCTTCAATATTATGTTTCACCACGACAAAACGTTCACGAATACTTGTAAAAGAAACCTTCTATTCCTGGCAGTGACAGCGGTCTCACGATCATGATTGACAGTGACGATAATATTCATTAATTCAACGCAACTCGAAATCGATTCATAGAACGATGGAAATTCTTTAGTCCCTCTTATTGTACCATCTTACCAAATATCCCGTAAGAACGGTATCCCGAATATATTGCTAAATTACCGTGATAGATTTACTCCAATAATCGTTCAATAATTATAGCGGTTCGTGTTTGCTCAACAAATTTGCTCGATACGTTAACAGAATCAAAATTTGCAATTCTAAATCTTCAAGGCAGAACTAGATCTGGGTATACAGATATATTCCAGCAAAGTTGGTGATCTCGTATGTCTCCCCAACCGCCATTACCTTTGCGGAGTTTCGTCTTCTTCGCTGTCCCGGCGATCGTCAACGTTAATTGCGAAGGGAACAGATGATTGCGCGCCGCCTTTAAAACATTTTGGACCTTTGCTATCACTGCTGTCGACTCGCAATTGTTCTTCTTATGATGTACTCCACTGTAAAGGTACATTAAATATACATTTTAATATCGTTAAATTAAATTATCAAATAATGATAATAAAAAAATGTCATGGAGACGAGAATTAAGATTGAATTTATATTTGATACGAAACAATGTGTCGCTATACTTGCCATTCTCCGATATGGAAGACTCTAGGAGCTCTCATCGTCATCGTGATCAATCCGGATTCAGCACGAGGCGCTATTCCGGCGCCTCGGCTAGGTGGTAGACATGTTTGCGCGATATACTGCAGACTCCAATCCCAATTGTAGTCGTCATACGAGCAAAACTGCGCGGCGCATTTCCGCAGTTTATTCCACGTGATGCGATTGAATGCCATGCCCATGTTATGTTTGCTGGATATCCACGGCGTCACTTCCGCCTATTTCGACAAAATAAAAGAAATTAGATGATAGTGATTTCGCACATTTTGTATCTTCTTATATAACATACAACTCTACTGAAGGAACTAATCAATACTATTGTGTCTACAATTGTGTCTACAATTAAAGCGATCAATTGAGACAAAGTCACAAATTCAGTTACAATATTTCTCGATTCTCTATAATTCCAGTATTCACAATTCAAATTTGCTATTTATTTTTAGAATTTTATTTTATTATTTTTAATTACTGTGACTTTGCCATTTTATTATGTTTGTATCATCATTCGAAACATGCATTACTATGTCTCAAGAAAATGAAAATTCGTCAAGAAAATTCTACAAAGGAGTCTCACCTATGTATTGTGTATTTAGCATGGATGTAAGATAACATGTTGTACAACATGGAACATTGAATCGATATTTGTCTATAAAGAATTTGAGTATTATTTTCTACAAGACAAGGAGAGCTTTCTTCCCTTAACTCAACGTCAAGCAGTCGGAGCTAATACAATCGATCACAGTTTTTTGGATCGATGCTATGATAAAAAGCCGTGCAAAATTTGGCAATGTATAAAATATCGAGGTAACGAGCAAGATAATAATCGTGTCTTCAGAGATAACACGATAAGACGAAAGGGGTAAAGCGAAAAAGAAAACAAAAGGAGCTGTGCGAATAGGAGGAATCAAAGTATCTAAGGCGGTAGGCGATTTGTTGCTGCTATTCGGGCGGGATTCTCGAGAACCTTCTGATAATGATTGTAGAGACTAGGCAGAAGTTGGAAGGCCCACGCGGACGCTGCTTGCACCGCGTTCGCGTTCTGATAGTAGGTGGAGGACACGCCGCTACCGCCGCCGTTGAAGCTGCCGCCGCCTCGGCCGCCACTTCCGGTACTTCCGTTACTTCCGGTACCGATCGTGTTACCACCAGCATTATTAACGCCGTCGCTACCACCGCCATTGACGGTAGTGCCGCCGCCGCCGCCGCCGCCGCCGCCGATCCCGTTGCCAATTTGCTGTTTCTGCATCATCAATGCCGATATCTCCTGTCGCTTTAATCCACGAAGCAACTCCTTCTGCAGAGCGCTATTGACGCCGAGGTACTAACGGATCGGGCGTGCGTGAAACATCGACACAGACACACTAATAGTGAACATATGATACGTCCGATACCTTTAACTTTTGTAAACGTGCAACGGTGCGACGTACGACTCGATATTTCTGCCTCGAGAACTCTGCATGTTGTGGATTAATCAAAGAAAGAGAGATATACGTATCGCTTAAAAGCGAGAAAGCGCGTTTTATCGATAACACGCGTGCTAATTTTGCCAGATATTGTTATATTACCAAGCGTTAGCAATAATTGTTGTGCCGATGAAAAAATCATTATTCTTATCTGCTTACTTATATGATTGAGGACATAAATATGTGAATTGCTAAACGCATTGCCGATGTGACTGCCTAAAAAATGCGTCTCCCGGTAACGTGAACTCCGGTAACCCGCCCGTATTCGTAATCCTTATCTCTTGTGCATGGAACATCGCGTAAAGCAAAATTAAGACTGTACCAAGACGTAAAAAAGAAGCTCTCACCTTACGACTAAAATCCGTAAAATAGTTGTACGTCTTTAAATATGTACCCAACGACAGAACATTGCATCTCTCGCAATTGAGCTTGCACGTGCGTTCCATGAGTCTGAGCACGTGTAAGAAATCTTCGGCGACGTAATGATCCTCCTCAAGAAAGAGGACCATCCCCGTATGATTTCTCGTTACCGACAATTGATTGAACACCCAGTTCGCTTTCCACCACCAATGATGCTTCGTCTGCGTAAATTTAGCTTCCCTATAGTGGCCGTACAAGTCCGGATGTTTGGCGTTGGTGCATTTTAAATTTAAGGCCCTGTAAGAAGAGTATAAAATTCAATTAATTTCGATCAAGAGAGATGCGCTAGCGACGCATTATGAATAACGAAGCGATATAAATATTTGGATATAAATATATTTGGACTCACTGTTCTTTGCGAATATTTCGTTGACAATCGTTTGGTCCTTCGCCAGGAAACGTATGAGGATGAGTCTGTATACTATGCGGGTAGAAGATCTGCATTACTCGGCAAAAATCGACGCTCTGTACGAGGTAATTAATATCCGGATGCCAGATATCGTGGCTAAATACAAGAAGAGCCTGCTCGATATCCTTAGCTTGCGCAAGCGAAACGATAAGGTGCCGCAGATAAGTGATTCGCTTATGCACTTGGATGACTATAATCGGTGCGTCATTGGCCAACGGTCCGAACGCCTCCTCATTGTACACTTTTTGCTCCGCATTCGCCCGTTCAATCTTCCGCCGGATTTCCGCAATCTCTAGTTCCGTAAGTGCTCCTGAACTAGCGTTCAAATTTGTGGAGGAATTACGTCCCTCCTTCAAAAATCTGAAATTTCAAAATATTGTCTCATATAACTCGGAGAATATAAAATTATTACAGACATGATTATTCCTCGTCAATTGAAGAGTTTCCCTTAAATGGTATAAGTTTATAAATATAATAGTGTATCATTCTGAAAAGAAATAGATTCTTAAAAGAATTTTCAACTTTAAATATATTCAAAAGAAACACTTCAAATATATAGAATTTAACACTAAAACATTTAACATTAGAACAATTAAACCCATCAAAATGTGACAGATTTCAGATTTATTATTTTCAAATTACAAAAATTATTAAAGTGCTTTTATCGGAATATATAATGTTTATATCAGTGACTCAGGTATCAAATGCGAAGAAAATAAAAATAAAGATTTGAAAAATAAAGATTTTGCGTTGACTTTTACCATAGATATACATACAAATGACATAAAAATAATATATCATACTTAAAACTGAAACAATAAAATGATACACATAAAACTGAAATTTGATAAAAATGATTTAAATGAATTTAGTATAATTACTGATACATATATTGATATTGATAGATCGCATTGTCTATACCTCAAATTTAACAATAATTTAAAATTGAGTTTGGATGGCTTTATGTACCATTTGATTAAGCTATTTATATATTTCAGTTTATTTTCTGCAACCTAATTATTCTAAAATTTTAAAGTTTATAGTGTACCTAAATATTTCAAAACCCGTTGAAATGATTTAATAACTTCATATTTCAGTGTAATTTATTCAGAAACTTGATAACGTGCGATCGTTAGTATGAAACAAAACGAAACATGACCAGCAAAAATTATTTTTTTCAAAGAAACATTATATCTTATAAGTTAATTAACTCGATATCATATTGCGCTGCTTGCTTGCGATAAATATTGATTGGTATCGGTGACATGATATTTTGATACAAATTAAATTTAGAAAAATTTAATTTAGGAAAATCATATGTTTGTTGTTAATTCGCTAAAACTCATTTGCAAAATATATTTGTGCTTTTTTGTTTCCTATATGATAGAATTGGATAATTATAAAAAGAATTCCGAGAAACGTTAATATTATTGAATGTTAATATTCATACAAATAATATAATATATGAATACTCTGAATAGTTTTATTTTAACTAGGAAAAAATAAGCGTGAAATATATTAAAAATCTTTCTAACTGAAGGCTATATTAAAAAATTAAAAATAATAATAAATAAAATGTTTTTTATATCGGTTTTTAATACCGGTCAAATTGACAGATGTGCTAAACTAGGTATACATACAATGCTGGTTGTTCTAATATTAAAAAAAATGTTGAGGAATTATATACATATAATTATATACATATAATTAGTATATTCTGTGTATCAATTAAGTATGTTAAAAAATATTTTTCAATTAAAGCTTTTTCAATTAAAGCTTATTAAAGAATATTTTAATAGTAATAATATTTAGAATATTATATTATGAATCACACAATAACGATGTTTGCAATCATTGACAATTCTACAAAATTTTTGATATTACCTGTGCAATTCTTGAGGTACGAGGGAATAAAGCGTTTCATTCGATGATTGCCCGGAATCATCTCGACCCGTCAAACTGATCACATGAAGCTGAAGCCAGAGAAACGTAGCCAGGAAGACGAACACGAGAGTCCTCAATAGAATCCCGCGACCTGCTCTCGATCCCCCGACCACCGTCGTCCCTAAATATTTCAATCATATAATATATATAAATGCACCATGATTTCGATATTCTTTCAAATGATAGAGAATTCTTTATCTTGAAAATATGTAAATTTAAAGCATTTATTTCCTAATGTAATGAAAAATGAATTTTTTATAGGCATGAGAATTTTATTGAAAAATATTGCAATTTTTTTCTTGATTCTAATAAAAAAAATTAATTCTAAAAAAAAAGAATTTTTACCAATTTTTTCTCTAGTATTAAGCTGGCACCTCATATCTTTGGCTCTGTTCCTTATATTTTATGATGTGCGATGATGCGCTATCATTAAATTTACCTCCCGACTTTTTCCTGCTATATAATATACAGCCAGGGTACTGCTTCGGAAAACCTTGTATGGTCGAGTCGTGACCTTTTCCTGCGCATAGAAATAATTAATGTTAAATAAATGTATGTACGATAGTGAACTAGTTTCTTTTATCGCTTAATTTTTTTCTCTTAGATCATATCTTTATTTTACACAATTAGAAGGAAAATTTTCACAAATAGTAGCATGAAAACGAACAGACGGAAAACTTTTATTTAAATTTTTAATAAAGATACATTATCACAACATTTATGTTATGAATTAAATAAAAAGAAGTCGTTGTCCTTTAAAAATGTATAAGTTACTTTTATTATTATAAAAAAATCGAAGAAAGTCTTAAGTATATTTAAAAAAAAATTTAACTTAAATATATACACTTGAAAATGTCTCCAAATTTTATACTTGTTTTATCTCTAGTATTAAATAAAAAAATATGCTTGGAAGAAATGTGAGAAATTAAAACTTTTGCACAAGCGAGAAACATATTTATTTTTAAAAAAAACTTATTATTTTTTAAAATAAAGATTTGTCTTTAATAGAAAAATAAAGCAAATAGTTTTCCGTTTAACATTGAAATCACGTCTCTTTTAAGGGCTATATGTCATTTGAATTAAATAACGAATGTACAGTCGTAATGTCTAATATACGTATATAATTAAAAGTTGTATGCGATCGATACTTGAGTGTATCCGCTTACAATATCACTAATATAAGTCACGAGAGATGCCACAACAATAGAACGACAATGAGATCAACATGATAATAACGTATGCAAAAACGTCAGGCGTAAAATTTGTCACGCAAACGTGTATTTGCATTCATTGAATATTTGACTCGCAAACGGTCGCATCGCCTGGAGCCGGCGATACATATCGTATAAAATTAAAACAATATGACGAATGGCAATGGGATTGCACTGAATAAACGAGAAATAAATTCGCGCCGCGAAATATTCGTCAAACGTCAAAATGTCGCATTTATATAACGAATCTTATGTAACAAATTGCGCGTTATAATAACGTTATCACTTTATTCTGCATGATGAGACGTTGCATCGGTTCAATGGACATTCGACGACTGAATTGAATCGAAATCGTTATTTCAAGTCGCTCTTATGTAGAATGATTCATGTTAAAAGATATTATAAATTATCTTTTGTAAAAAAAGAATGATAAACTTTTTTTTTGTATTTCAAGATTAGATTAAATTGGGAAATCTTTATGAAATACAGAATCGAAGTCTCGAAGGAGAATACGAGGCAACTGATTTAAATTCTTTAAATAAAGTCACGCATTTTTTCATTTTACATAGAATAATTGTTCGCATTGTTCTACACAAAAAAATATCAAGGCGAAATCATTGAAAGACGACATAAATAATTCACGTGACATTTCATTTACCTATGACTTTCAAGAAAATGCCGGATTTACGCTGTCAGTAGAGGGTCTGACAGAGTTTAGATATAGAATTTTAATAACAATAGACCATCTCTACAAAAAAAAGAAAGGTTATATTATATTCCAAATATTTTTTCAAATAGTAAATGTATTTAATGAAAAATATCGCACTTTAAGATTGTATGCATTATTATAAAATAAATGCAATGTATAACATAATAATTGCAATATAAAATATATTACTATAATTGCTTTAATATAAATACTATATAAATACTTTTTTCTTAAAAATATAAGCCTTTCTTTTCTAAATTTAAAAATATACTTTTTAAAAAATTCCAAAGTAATTTTGTCTTGTTTAAATTTTTTTTGTAATATATCATAAAAAAATCATAAAAAAATTTCATTCAGTATTACGTTAACAATATTACAAAATAAAAAAATACGAAGTATTTTTTACAGAGAAAAAAATAATCTATGATGCGATAGAATCGGAGATAATCTCTATTTGAATCAAAGATCTGGAAATTCTTTTTTAAACCCGAAGATTGCGAGTTAAACTCAACTATCCCATTTATCCCGTAAAGTCCAGACAAATTTTATCGAATAATTTTATGTTCATTTTCCGAGAAAAAATAACTTGTCACACTTTACGTGGATCATATCTTATTTAACAGTTTAGAAATCGTTTCGGTTAAACTGATATTACTGACTTATTTTTTCGCTCACCTTTCATAGTGTCATTCCTAGGAAATTGTCCTGAAACAAAATTCATAGAAATTTTAGCAAATTATATCGAAAATTTGCAAAAGTTAAAATGGATATATTCACATATATCACATGAATTAAATATATATATATATATATATATATATATATTCAATGAAATTGTAAACATATTTTTGAATTCAACTAACACAGGTATATTGAGTCCCAAAATCAATCGGCAAGAAAGTGATACATATTAATTATTTATTTATTTATAATTGCAATGAAAATAAAGTTTATTTCAATTTATTCAATTTAACAATTTCATTGCGACGTAATGATTTCTTATTAGCATATGCATATATATTGTATGGAAAAAAACTCAGAGTACATATAACATGCAGTAAAATTGAGTACAAAGTACAATGCAGAGATTGAAGATAGAAAGATTTTCTGCGACAAAACTCTGTGCAGTTGCAATAAAGATATACATATAAGCACAGGTTGTGTGAGAACGTGCAGTTTATTATAATACAGTGTGGGAGTGTATTTTTGCAAGAGAGAAGAAAATATGTTTTGAATATAACAAGAAAAGATTTGATAATCATTATTATTTATGTAACTATTATTATTTTAACACAGATAAAAACATTCTATATATAACTTGTTATTCGTGTTAAGATAATAATAATTGCATGAATTGTTGGACGATCTTTTCCTATTATTTCAATGTAATAACATACATGTATATTCAAAACATTTTCCTCTTTCTCTCTCTCTCTCATAAAAATGTATTTTCACGTTGTATTATAATAAACTGCACGTTCTCACACAATCGTGCTTATATATCTTTACTGCAATTACATAATTTATCACAGAAAATCTTTCCATCTTAATTTCTGTATTGTACTTTGTATTCAATATGTATATATGTATATATTTACCACAATATTTGCGATGTTTTATCTACAAAATTACAGCTGTGATGCAAAAAAAACTGTAATCAAAATTTTTTCTTCGTTAATTCTCTAGTCTCTCTTTTCGATATATTCTGTTTAAAGATAGCTTTTCTTTCATAGCCCACATATTTGTTCGAGAAGATATTGATTACTAGTAGATGGTGGCACATGTACATATATTTTTTGCATACTCAAATTTTCTCAAAATTGTTTACTGCATATCTTTCGATAAAATCTTCAAAATATCTTAAACAGCTTTGTTGAAAATTAAACGTTATTGATAAAAGTAAAGATAAAAGTTTTCGATACAATTAATTGCGAGATGTGTTCTTGCTTATTAAAACGCATTCAAATGAAGGAGGAAATTCGATTCTATTTTGAGCATCGTGGTATGAGTTATTGATTGTTACTATATCAGTATAGCAATAATACCGTTCGTTATTTGATTATTATTTAAAAATAAATATGCGAATATCGCGCAATTAATATACACCGCACAGACATTGTTCATCGTTAATTAATGCTACGGTAACGCAGAGATATTATTAATAAAAGACGTGTGATATCTTATGGGGTATAGATCTTTTGATATAGAGGTACATTTAAATTTAAAGTGAATCATTCGGTGTACTTTGATTTGTCATGGAGTGTGAAATCACACGTGTAATAAATATAAAGAGTTTTTAGGTATGATAATAGTTTCGCTTGAGATTACAAATCAAAGATAAATACGCAGTTTCCGCATGTCGGGATATTTATGATAATGTGCTGATGCAAGTGTAATTCAAGGTCGTTACTTTCAAGGCGACAACAGAATCATGATAATCCATAATCATTACTGGAACTTCGTTACATGTATAGCAGTTATGTTTTCGCACATTACATGTGAATTATTTCTTTTAGAAGAAAAATATTCGATTCTATACAGAAACAATTGCGTTTTGAAGTCTTTTGGCAGAAAATCCAGGTTGTAAAAAAAAATGAAATTTCTAAAAATTATTATATTAAGATATCGAAGTGTATTGTTTTTCTTTGAAAGAATAGCATAAGTTCTACTAATAAAATTTATGTAAAAAATATACATTATATAAAAATATTTATACATTATATAAATATACATTATATAAAAATAAATATATTTATATTATATATTTTTATATAATATTTATAAAATATTTATATAAATATAATTAATAAATTTCACCAGGATGTTCATTCTAAGAGCAACAATGTGTCTCAACATGTAAAATAAAATTAAAAAAAACATGATGCAATTATAAGATTGAGCTGAAGAAAATTATCACATTTGAAATGAAAGCTTTTTCTTTAAATTAATTTTAACAATTTGCTGATTATTTCTTCGATACCTCAAAATAAATCTCTTCTCGATCGATTAATTTATCAATACCGAGAAAATATTAAGTCTCTCTGCAGGAACGATATTAAAATTCATCGAACGATATTAAAATTAATTTCCATTTGCTTGTATTCCATATGTACATGTATGAAAATGAACGTCTGACGAATCTGACGAGATATGATTGACAAAGAGATTTGAGATCTTGCGTGGGAAGAGAATTTGGTGGGAAGAACAGAATGACATAGATATACGTTATTAGATATGATAGATTTGGGCTTTCAAATTTGGGCGTGCAAATTTCGTGTGGTATTTTCCTCCTATTTAATCGTTATATTTATCGCGATGACAATAAAAAGCTCGCAGCTATGTGCAAGATATCGATTGCTGTGCTTACGTGTGCACGAGTCTCGAATTCCATTCGCCTATCTTTGATCCGCTTCACTTCTTTGGCAGATGTTCAACGAACTCTCCTTCAATCTGCCCGCCCTATATTCTCGAAAAACTTCTCACGATTCTATCAAATACGGCTTGACATTTCAATTGCTTTAAATTTAAAAGCCCGGCTTCCGCTAAAGAATTCTGCTAGGATCGATACAACCGCGTTAACTGAATATGACATTAAACGTCAATATTTACGCAAAATAATCTACACTTACCAAGTCACCTCTTAGCTTCCATGGATATAAAAGTGATGCTTTTAAGCAACGATAAATTTTTATGAACCCATAAAATCACATGTCTGACGTATCGTTTTTGCTCAATTTAAAGACTACTGTTGACTTACGTTGTAATCTCACGATGAAGTCGAATCGCAAAATAATTAAGTTACTTCAAGTCGTGATTATTAGTTCTATTAAATTCACAACTTTTAGTTGCACGTTCCATATTTTTTTTACATATCTTTCCCGTTTCTTTCCTTTCGGAAATAAAAATTGTGTTTTTAAAAAATCAAAATCCGATTTAAAAAAAATTTGTTTTATTACAAATCTTGGTATTTATCTGTTGCTATCGCAAACATTATGAATAGATAGCGTCATCGATCAGATGACAAAACAGTATTCATATAGGCCATTATATTTAAAATCACTTTATATACAATCCGAAAATGTTATACGGTCATTTCATTAGCTGAACGGAATCTTAAGATGATTTGTATCTATTGCAAATAATATTATCAATTATCATTACCTCAATGAAGAAGAATGATGCACCGTCTGGTCCTTCATTTTCACGAAATCTGAAACACATACGGATATATAATAGTAAGCGAGAAATTTAGCAAATAAGATATTCATAATAAAAAAGGCACGTATTTTTAAAACTATTTATTTCCAGAAAAGTTGCAGGATAACATGTTTTCAAGAAATAATAAAGATATATAAGAATAATAATAAAGAAATAAAATTTGTTATATGTATATTTATATGTATACACAATATGTTTTTGATCGTTTATTCATTATAATCTTTCTTACTCGATTTTTACGAGATAAAAATTTCATTATATTTTATTAACTTTATAATCTTGAATATTTTAAATGTTTAGAATTTATTAAATGTTTATTATGTCTCTTGTAACTATTATAAACTTATTTATGAAAATTAGAAGCAAGTAAAATAAAAAAGAATGAGGAAGACGATTATTTTTTATATACATAATAATATATAATAAATAATTACACAAATTCAACAATATTCAATTCAATTTCAAAAATTTTAATTTCCAAAATTAAATAAATATATGAAGAATGCTATATAAATATATAAATCTGGAAAGATTAATTACTGGCTTTATTGTTGCAATTAAAGTTTATACGATGTCTGTCAAGAGATTGTGTAAAAATATATATTAATGGCATACACTTGAAAATAGGTATGAATAATACGATACAACCCCGGAGGTGAAATTAAGACTACGTTATGCAAACAATACAAGCTGTTCTACACGATATTATATCGATTCAATACCGTTCCGCTTAAATGAGTCTTTAGATAACAGTCTTTATAAACGCGACCGTATCCGTGTATAACATGTATAACATGTATATTACTATATTTCTAAGTGATCTGATTATGTCATATTTTAATCGCGACCGTGAAAGTGCTTGAAAAAATGAACTTTTATCTTGTGATATTTTGCTCATTGTGGATATATAAAAGGATATACACGAATGATTGAAAACTTTAACATACAATATCACATATATAATAAATGATTCTTTTATATGAATCCTTTGATATAAAAATTTTAAATAAATCCTTTATAAATGACGTAATTAACTATTTGAAATTACTTTTCATATATTGCAACTCATACAAAATAATTGTACTAAAAAATTTTTATTATATTTTCCATTAAAAATCGTCTCATTACGCATATACTTTATTTATACTTAACTACTTTTAAGCGATATGTCTTTGTTATCTTCTCTCATTCATTCTTATCATGTGTAATGTGAAGTAATTTTGCTAAAATGATAGAATTTAAAAAATTTTTTTACTATTGTTTTACTTTTTTTCTTCCTACAAGAATATTTTTATAAAATATTTGTATAGAAATGTATGAAATTTCTAGTGTTTTCTTTTATTTGTACAATTTTAAAATTACATGATGTAAAATATTCTGCAAGATGTAGTAACTCGTTGTCAGAGCTCATTAGTGTGCATGAAACCATGGGCACAATCGAATTGGAAAATACAATATTGATACAAGCTTCCATTTTCTTATAATTATCGAGACATACGGTTCATCAAACTCGATATTCACAGACCACTAAGTTTAATCGGGTAATTCTTTCATTTAATTTCAAGGACTTTATTTTAAAAAATTCAATTTCAATTATACTATGAAGTTTAATTTTAAGTGGATTTTATTTTAAAAAATATTTTAATTATACTATGAAGTTTAATTATACAACGTATACAATGTGATGAGAAATTAAAAATTGATTATGAAAGTGAAAAACAATTTTTATTTAAGAAAAATATAATTTCATGCAAAAAATAGAGATACTTTAAATTTGAAAAAAAAGAGAATAATAATAATAATAATAATAATAATAATAAACAATAATTTTCTCATTATGTACCAATCATCATCAATTCTCATTCCCGGCTACATATGATTTATATTAAATTATTATTGAATTATTATTATATATTTAATTATTATATATATTTATTTAGAAATATGCGAAATACGCGGTATGCAAAAAAATATGGTGAACGTACCACTGCGCGTTAACGTCGAAACAAAACGTTGAAAGCGGCCACTGGAAATTTGGACACCTTTATTCGCGGGTGCATGCCTCACTCTAGCGCTTTTGACGAGTGCACCGTCTATTTCTGTGTTTCTCGGAGAGAAGATGCTATACTTGTTATCGCGTCGCGCATGGCGTTGCTACCATTGGTCGCCGTTGAATAATGCATCGAATCATATATGCATGCATATCGGAGATACATATGTATCCGCTCGCGTACACACACTCGAACGGGGAGGGAATAGGTGGATGTTCATCGATATGTCGCTGTTTCTATTATGCAAAATATCCATATGCGTATGTACATGTCATAGCTCACGGATATTACTGCAGTGTCCCTGAATATCGATTTACTGGTATGCATAAGCAAGTGCAATAATTTTTTTTTTACAATCTGACAATTCCCTCATAATCGCTCTAGCCATTTCCTCGTTGGAAATTACATATTATGACAAATAACACCAACGAGACACGTTAAAAGCTTGAAAAGCATCTTGCATAGAGGCATTTATTTCGATAAAACTGCACAAATACGCGATTATTACATATCGAACATTTGGCGCGAAACAAATAACAGATTTGCTTTATCGTTTCCATTTGACAGAATTGTGTCACGATCGACTATACGCATCTCATGATTATTTCGATTATTTTCTCATTCAAATTATATGCGTAATTATATTAAATCTTCTGTAAATTTGATAATATTATGTAGAATTAATTAGATAGAAAGAATTTGATAAGCTCTGGAAACCGAGAGCACAAAAAATTTTCACGATATTTAACAATTTATTTCAGAGAGATATCGATCTTATGGTCTGTCGAGAATTTTTTACCTTTCATTTCTCTGGTTCTCGAGTCTATCAAAAAAATTTCCCCTTTTCTTCCAGTCTTGTTCGTAATCATGAAATTCAAGAGAATTTGCGTAATAGAATAGCGTTTTTCGGATATAGCCGTACATTTCAAACGTTTAGTAAATTTCAATTAATCTTACTCCGATATAATATTATTAAAATCTATGTCAAGCAAAAAAATATATATGAGTAAAAACTCCAAGAAATTAAACGCGACAAAATATTATACTTGACTAGACACTCAAAAATATGATTTACTTATTACATATACATATAATAAAATAATCGTAATGATATAAGAAAAAGAATTAATTAGAAATACGTACACACATTTTAAGATTTTTGGATTGTAAGCTTTAATTATCTGATTTTCCATTTATTGTGTGTTTAAAAAAGATTGATAAATATTATCGATCACAAAGAAAAAAATATTTATTAATATTTGAGAATAAATATATTTTTTTTAAAAAGATGGAAATGGATATTTTTATCAATTTGATAAGTTTTCTATCATATGATTAGAGCGCAATAAATAAATTAATTAAAAATATTAAATAAATTAATTAATTAAATATATTAAATTATTATTATTATTATTATTATTTAATTAATAAATTAATTCCTTTTCTTTTCACATAAAGAAATTTAATTGAACAATTTTAATTTCACAACGCACACACACTTGATAAAAGATTTTACCATCATCTACCATATCCAAAATGCTATTGTGAAAAATCGCTACACGTTTCGGTTCAAGATATTTTCAAGATGTTATGCATCGCGTACGTGTGCACTGGAATAGACGAAATTGCACACGCGATTCGCATAGAGGATGCATTCAAATCTGCTTTTAACGAAACGCAATTTCTAACGTATTTTAATCTCTGATGTGTTGTACCATGAAATATTATTCGCTATCAAAATGACATTTGCGATCGATATTTTTACCTAATGATCTCTATCTTTTTCTCTCTCTCATTATCTTTTATCACACGCTATCGTTTGCTCGTTACATTATAACTGAAAGTCTCGACTTAATGGGATTCCTGACATTTTCTTCTCTATGACCGGACGCGACTCGTTTATCATTAATATTGACATACGATCGTCAGATAATGAATCACTAATTTGGATTTCTTGGATCATGTATGACATTAAACATATATATGGCAGTTATATATAAAGTGCCTCATATAATGCCCTGCAAATCCATTTCATAGTATATTTTTTTGATCGATTTAAAAATTCTCCTTAAGAAAAATATCAAGGAAAATCGAAATTCTTTTGTAAATTTTCAATTTTTTTCATTGTAATTATCTGCCAAATTAGAATGCTTTAAAATAAATTTTAAAATTAATTGCAAAATGTAGTTTTATTTCCTATTTAATTTCGGAAATTTTAATCTGTGAAAAACCATTCTTTTTCTAAATTTTTTAAAATTGGATAATTATTGATGGGCTTTTGCCATAAAACTATTTGAGTCTGGATCTTTTTATTTGATATAAAAATATTTAATTTTATATCATTATATATTGAAAAAACAAATTACAATATTTAAAAATTAAAATAAAATATTTATTCATTAAAAATGATTGTTATTAACAATACAAAAAAAAATCTATATAATATTGGTAGTATGAATCTTTGGAACGATAATTAGAGCGATTAAATGTATTTATTTAATGTAGTTGGTAAAAATTTAATTATTTTTAATTTATATAAATTTTGATTAATTATTTAATTTTATAATTCATTACTTAACAAAAACATATAAAAATATACGCATCGATTAAAATAAAACATCCTGCATATGTAACATTTAAAAATATTAAATATATTAAAAATATTATAAATATTATATTAAAAAATATATTAAAATATATATAAAAATATTGTATATAAAAATATTATATATATTATATTAAAATATATATAAAAAATATAAAAAATATTATATTATTAAATCAAGTCTGGATATCATTTTATTCGAAAAAAATGAATCATTAGATAAAAGGGACAATCGATGTAATTGAAGCAAATTAATTTCATTTAAAATCAAAGTGTAAAAAATGTCAATAAAACTATTGTGCAAATTACGAAGCTATTTCATTGCAGATATCTCGTAAGAAATCGTCGATCGGCTATAACAGCAGCGTCATACAAAACCAGTATCGCATTTTTCAGCTGGCGTCACGCGGCGCAGAGATCGACGCAAATAAATAATTAACTCCAATCTCATGGGACCGGAAACTGCATACGCGCTGCGGTTAACGGCGCAATGAGATTGCGGTATATTAGCGATACCGGGTGAGAGAACGGTCCATGTGCGCGAAAACGAACAAAATACATATCCGTCCGCTCCGTCCTTGTCAGGTGTATACATTTTTTTTCTGGTTTTTCGCATATTATATAGTTTTCAGAAACAGCTGTTTGTATACCTACGTGTCTGTATCCTGAGAGCACGTAAATCAAAAAGCGGCCGGATGCATCAATCGCAAAAAAGGCACCGGAATAACAAGATCCATAATAAGGGAAGCATGCTCTAATGCATTATAATTATAATTGTGGAGTGATATAACCGGAGATTTACGCGCAGTATCTTGTAATATCAATTTTCCATAATAATATCATTATATATAATGTAAAAAAAAATAATTATTAGATAACGCAGTAATCATGATTATGTATAATATCGCAAAAATTCATTCTTTGTAAAAAAATGAAAGGAGAGGGAAGAGAGAGAGAAAAGGAAGAGGAAAGAAAAATTTTTAATTTATTTTATATCATTTTTATTGCAATGTAAAATTGCAATGTTTGCAGATATTAAAATTATACTGTTAAATACGGAATAATATAGGGCAATATTTTTTAGCATTTATTAGTATGTGACTTTATTTAAGTGAGTTTATTTAATGCAGCAGCGTCAGGATGTTGGATAACAATGCGACATACAATGCGGAACTACGTATAAAATGTTCGCTAACAGAATGACCTGAACAGTTTCTTTTTCGAAAACTAAAATAATAATCTGTCAAAGCTGCATTAAACATTTATTTAATTTTTAAATACTTATTTTTGGTTAAACCAAATTTTTAGTCATGTTTTTAGTTGTGATTCTCTCTGAATTTTATTAAAAAATAAATTCAAATATAATATATAAAATTACTATGTTTTTTCCTAACGCTCAATTTCTCAAAACTTTGTATTATTAATCATTCATATTTCTATATTTTTTCATTAATAATAAACTTTATGTTCGCATTAATAAATAATATTTTAATTTCCATAACAAGTGCTTTACTCATCGAGTCACATTTTTAACCCAAGTGTAACACTATAAATATGACGTATAAATGAACATAGTCTACATTCTCTAACAAGATGCTAATTTAAATGCAATGTTAAAAGAAGTGTCACTAAAAATAGCCGTATATCACAAAGCGTTAATGAATGTTAACAAAACAATTCTCATCTAATTCCCACTTAAATTAACATTTTATCAAACACCTGCTTTATTTATGTTAATAAAAAGCCTTGTGGTCGACCACAAAAATGATCCAAGAAATTTTTTGTATAAAACACACATGATTTTGACATTCGACAAAATAAATGCTCTTATGTATTATGGATTTGTTTCTACGAATAGTGATTCATGAATTTGCCTTGTTCGATTTTCAACGGTATAAATTGCCATTAATCGATCGCTTGTATTATGCGAAGAGTTGCGCAATAAATATCTGATCTCTCACTATCTCGATTTCTTCACTCTTACTCATCAAATATAAATCTAAAAATATTAACACGCGCGCATCTTGCTCGATCTCGATTGGATAAATGTCTAACTGGTTCTTACCCGTTAACTTTAGTCCTGTTGCGTGAAACAATTCTTACGCAATTCTCCATTCCGGTTTTTTTAATAATGTCCTCGTTAAAATAATTTTTGTTCGTGTTAAGGACAAAAATGTTTTGTTAAAAATATTTTATGAGTTACTGCTTATTAAACTATTTAAAAATATTTTATGAATTATTGTTTATTAAACTAGAAATAAATGTTATACAATTATCACATTTTCTTTTCTGTTCATCATTCTCTTCCTACATAAAATCTTTAATTGTTTTTTTTTATTTGATATCGTTAATTATCATTAATTAGCAGAATAACGCTAAAAATTGTCATCAAAAAAATTGTCAAATTTTTCATATAGAATCTAATAATATTTCTTATATACAAATTGACTTTCTTCTAATAAATTTAAATTGAGGATATAATTTATTATTATACGTGCACGTATACTTTAAATAAAAAGTCTTTTAATAAAAAAATCCTTCTTTTCTCCCCAAGTTTAGAATTTCAAAGTTTAATCAAGTTTGAAAGTTATATTCAAAAAAATCGATATCTCCCCTTTATATATGATTACACTCTGTCTTCTACCTTCAAGTAGGAACCAAACAAGGCTGACATGATAAACCTTGTATCTTCTTTTCATCTTTTTCCTTAGGAATAAAAGAGTCTAAAGAAAAAGAATACTTTCATACATAAATTCAGGTAAATATAATTATATAAGACAAGGTAAATTCTTTATATATTTTAAATATTCTATAAACAAAGTTAATCAACTATAAATAAAACTATATATAATATATGTTATTAAATAAAATTCTGACGAAATTAAATTCCATTCGAAATTAGATCTCAATTTAAATTTATATAAGATTTTATTATCTACATATCTTTGAAATTATTTTATAGTTGATATCTCATAAATTACATCATTTTTTAAATTAATGTTTAAGAGATGTTTAACATTACGATAATTTAAGATTTTTATATACCTATATAATATTTTTCGTTTAAAAAAATGTCTTCCATATAAAAATATATAAAAAATGTGACAAGCGAATACGAGAGATATGAGAGATCATGCGTATTAAGAGATCGATACTAATATGCTGAATCATTCGGTAATATTAATCTTAACGACTCTTGATAGATTCTAAATGCTTACTTGACTTTTGCCAGTTCTGTTTTCGACAAAATCAATAACAGATCAACATTAAGATTAATCGACGCTGATCAAGCCAAATTAAGAGCCCATTTGTGAATCGTAACGTCTGGATGTAACATAAAACGAATCCTATTTACAGAATTAAAATGCTATACTTCAATGACTTTATTATTCGTGACAAACTCTTTATAAAGAAATTTTACGATTCAAGTTACATACAAAAATATCTTTTCATGATATTTATTATAAAGCAGAAAATTATATAATAATATTTCATTTTATTAAAATTTTAAATTATGAATTTATTCTGTTATTTGCTAACAATTGTATTTATTAAATGCAATAAATATTTATCATGCATAAAAATATTTCAATAATTGCAGTATTTCTTTGCAAAATATAATACGTATATAATTATTGAATAAAAATATCGTGATTTAAAAAAATTTTTTTATTTATTTGATTTTATTTTGTGATATTCCACGATTAAATTAAAAATTATAAGTAAAAAAATATATTTACAATAAAATTATAAATTATACGAATGAAGAACTCAAGCCAATTGTCGTTTCAGTCACATTTATAAGTGGAATCACGTTTAAAATGAGATTACTCTCGTGTATAATAGAAATCTGAATTTGGCACAACCGATTTCAATTCTTCGTATGTTACGAACATCCTTATCAGTGTTAGGGCAATATATCGATCGTTCGCTGTCTCGTACCGGACTGTAACATCCGTGAGACACTATACACAATGCGGCATGGACGCGTTCCACGATCTACTCTAGTATATATTTCTCCTCGTATACAGGCGCGATAAAATGGTACTTCCGTTTTCCTATACCGAGAGATCGACTCTTCCATTTTCCTATATTGACCTGTAGACCAGGCCGGGATCGAACAAGCCGACATATCGTTGTCAAAATTACGGTCACCGGCGCATGCCGACTATCTTGTTTCTCTCAATTGATTATATGTGTATAATGTAGTAATTATATATAATGTAATAATTATATTATTAATTATAATAATTATATAATAATTATACAGTATATGTATAATAATTATAATAAAAATATATATAATAATTATACAATATATATAATAATTATATAAAAAATATATAATTATATAATAAATATATACATATATATTATATAATTATATAATTATATAATAAAATAATTCTGTGTAAAATATTTAAAAGATCCACTCATGTTCTCTATATTTATTGGTATTAGATGTATATATTTATGTTTGAAATGCAGTTGCATTCGATGCCCATCATCGATTATGAGTTAAAAAAAAATCATGTCTAGAGAAATTCGTGTTTGCTCCATATTAAATTTCGGATTTAACTTTTGCATCCCGAGATTCAAATATAACACATTCGTCATCGCGTTTAGTGTCGTTGAATAGTTTAGTTGAAATTCGACGAAGTTACATTTAAGCATGTCGTACTTGGCGATTTTTGAATATATCATGATTGTGCGAAACCGGCTTTTAACATATAATGTGTGACAATCGCGAATTCAGCTCCAATTATCGGTTAGGAATAAATATAGAAACATCTGTACCCGCGAATTTAAACGTCAAACGCGCCGTGAAACTATCAGATGTTACTCGCGATACGTGTTTGCATTCGATATTATTATCACTTGAAAATCACATAATTAGGCCAATTACAGACTTAATCACAGTCTGCAATTCAACTGTCGGATGATCGTGAGATTTTATTCGCGATACGCAATACGTGTTTCCGTGTTCAATGTCATCATCGTTCAAAGATCTACACGGTCGACATTAAAAAATCCTTATTCATAAAACACACTTCCCGACATTCGCGCTTGTGATTATTATTATCGACTAAGAATTATGCCCTTGGAATTTATTTGCAATTATCTATTTATTTTAATTCAATTTCAAACGAGCTCTCTCTTTCTCGCATTTGTTTCTAAGCACAATATTTTTGGTTTCAAATTTTAATTTTTTCCATTTACTTATTTAATTAAATCTATATGTAGAAGCCGAAAGGGTTCATTCCGCCCCTCGGATTCAAGAGAAAAACCGAGGGAGGACGAGACGCAGCGGGACGAAAATGCAAGAATGAGAGCGGAATAGGGAGGACGAGCGAAGCGTGCGAATGGTCGACGAATCGATCGATAGGACATCGCACGCGGCGTTATTTCTTGCGCGTTTCATAATTATGCGTTACTTACAGCGCTCGGCTCGCCCGGCACGAGCTCCGTTCCGGGCGCAGCTTCCGGGGAGGCTCTGTTTCCGGTGGGGCGGATCGACGACGGATTGTCGTCGTCCAGCGCGCGGCAAGAAGGTGCCGATGACAGGGAACGTCGTATCGGCCACATGCAGCATTAGCATCACCACCACCCGCTACCCGTCCACCACCCACCACCCGTCAACCACCACCACTGTTACTCGTCAAGATTTACTCTCGGTGACAACACGAGAACACCCGCTCACTCGCGGCACGCGAGTCGCACGACGCACTCCCGTAAATCGACCTTCAACGACTAACGCTCGTCTCATGTATTCGCGCGGAGTGGGGATGGCGAGGAGGTGGGGGATTTTGGTGGGGGGGCGCTCGTTCCGCTGGGCGCTAGGGTCTCTAGTAAAGTCACTAGATTAACAAAGTACCGCAATTTTGATCTCAATAAGATAAGATGGAGGAACTTTGTTAATCTAGTGACTTTAAGATCGCCTAAAAGCAGCCTATGACAAAAAAGAGTGAAAACTACGAACAACTTTGTGTTTATTTTATAAATTTTAGAAATGGCTTGTCGTATGCTACATATTTAGAGTTGTAAATAATTTGATAAAAAATGTTCAATCTGTAAACAATGGTAACGCAAATGAAATATATCATTGTCTCTAAATCATTATATGTAATTAACATATAATGTGTATTTAAAATTAATTTATCAATTTAACTCTAATAAAATTATGAAATTTTTTTCAGGTATATTATTGTTTAATATTGTTTAATTTATTGCTTGTCAGTCATTCACATTTATTAAAAATAGTCACTTTATTAAATAATGTGAGAAACTCTATATTTTTTGCGAATAGTAAGTAGAACTTTTATGGATATAGCATTTTGATAATAGTTTATATTTACAGTAGAAAATAATTTGTATTTCACTGTGCTTTTGTTCTATAGGACCTGAAGATGAATTATGAAAGGGTGTGACAAGTATCAGTAATGCAGAAAGATGCAGAGATAGAGCAAGAAGAGTAGTGAAAAGAGAGAGTTCCTAAATAAGGAGCAAATTATTGACATGGGAAAAATTACGATACAATTTCCTGGTCTAAATACTCCTGTGTTTAGAGGAAAAGAATTAATTCAACAGCAAAAACTGCTTGTAAATTTTGAAAGAAAGCAAAAACTTATGGAATTACCACAAAGTCAGACCAGACGAATGCAAATAAAATTTTCGCCATTGGAATGTGGTTGGACGAGTGTTACAATGGATGGCAGAAGCATTGAATCAGATCTTATTGGAAAAGGTTAATATTTATGCTATTATTGGATTATAATGGTTAAATCACACACATACAAAAATCATGTGATACGATGTCTATTTTCAATTTTTTTTTTGATGTTTCAGTTCTAAATATTAGAATCTTATATAATTAATATCTTTGTTTTCTGCAGATACATTTGAAAGTTTTGAAACCTGGATTTTGGAAAATAAAATGATAACTTGTATGACCGGTAAGACACGGTTTAGCACGTAAGACTAAAATCAGTTCATTTATAGTAACTGGAAATGGAAATGGATTAGCTGGATTTGTTATCAAAAGTCAAAGCATCCCTAAAGACGGTTAAAAATAGGGCTGGTCAAAGACTAATGTATATTCCTACATATAAGGAATACACTGGTAAGAAAATAATTGTCAATACTATATAATATAAAATTTATTTCTTCTCTTTTAATATCACTTTATATTTTTCAGTGTTACATGATTTCTTTACACAGTTTGAGAATATAAAAATTTGTAAAGAAAATTCATGAAGGATAATGGACTTGTTTGTCATCATGTGATAAAAGCGTGTTGCGAGATAATTGGCATAAAGGTATGCCAAAGTACAAGGAGGAATGTAAAAGCATTCTTTATTGGTTTATTGCAACAGGTATGTATATAAAGTATTTAAAGGCATATTATACTTTTTATTTAATTTATATTAGAAAGAAACATTTTTGATTTATAAAAATATATATACATATATATATATATATATATATATATATATATATATATATATATATGTATATATATTTTTATAAATCAAAAATGTTTCTTTCTAATATAAATTAAATAAAAAGTATAATATGCCTTTAAATACTTTATATACATACCTGTTGCATATATATATATATATATATATATATATATATATATATATATGTTAGACATAAAGCTAAAAAAAAACGTGGATTGTGTCGATTAATTAATTAATTGTTTTATTTAATTATCAATTTACATATGTATTTATATATGTATATTATTAACAATAATTTTTTGTTTACTTAAACTGTATAAGGTTATACATAAGAAACAATCTTTTTTATTTAGTATTTCAAGCATATTTTCATAGAACTTTAATTTAATTATTATATTATTAAAAATATTGAACAAAATAAAGAATTAAAGCTGGCTTTCTCTGCAGTCTCATGGCAGATTATATCAGAAATCATACTTTAATTATTGCAATATATCATGAAACAAATCAATCTCAAAATAATGGAAATATTTGCAGAAATATCAAATATGTAATATTTGATTAATATAATTATAATATAAAAGAGAAGAAATAAATATTTGATTAATGTCAATATTTTAATTTTTTTGTATGCGATCTATTTTTTATTCTATCGATGTTTTCATAGTGATGCACCTTGAGCACTTTGCTTCATATGTTTGTAATAAAAATATATTAAAGCAAATTATTTTGCAAATTTATTATTCTAATTTTTATTTAGAAAGACTCAGATTAAAAAAGACGTATGCATTTTTTTCAGATATTTCTATTGAAAAAAACGCATCAGATAAAACTTTCCTGTACATTTTAAATGTGCCAAAAGATTTGATCTTTATTCCACTTACTGCAATAATGTACACTAAAAATGACAGATCTATATTAAAAATGATAGATTAGTAGTATATTTAGTAGTTGGAAAGAAAGAGAACGGAAATGAAAAGTGCATCTAGAGAATTTAAAAGAATAAAAAACAAATTTAAAAATAATACATAAAGATTAATATTATGTATTTTTTTCATGAGGAATGTGGGGCGCACATTTATGCATTTATTTATTTAGATGAGATTTACTTTAGAGCACATTCAGTATTCAACTTTAATTTTATTTTCTCTTTCTTATGATATATAAGTATAACATAATTACCTGCAAATGCTATCATTTTTGTGTGCTTACAGTGATACAGAAGCAACATTACAAGTACTATATTTACAGATAACATCTGTATAATAAAAAAAAGCACCAAAAATCTAATGATGAAAAAAGGATAAATATTGTAGACCAGCATAAGTATCAACCAATTATTCCACCGCTCTGTTTCATTAGAATTGCAATTTTCTTTTATATCATAAATATTATAAATAAGATAAAGATTTCTGTACGTTTCAAATAAATTTATATATTTTATGTATGTAATACTGCGCACACATATTAAAAAGTGATAATATCGCAGTTATAATAAGATATGATCCTGGCAATGTAGTGATTTTTGGATCCTACTTAAAATAATTTAATTTGATTTATTTTTGAGAAATGCGCACAATACTTGAGAACAAATTATTTTTGTGCCATGTATTACCTGTGTAAAATTCCACACACAATATCATATTGTCTGCGGTATATGAAAAGCTTCATCGATGAAATAATGTGATAATACAATTGAGATATAAGAAAAATAATATAGTACTTGTAATGAATAACGTTAATGTGGAATACATAAATATTTTATATTTTAATTTCATGTAATCGAGATGAGATAAGACACTCATGATTACTTTAAAAATGTGTCCACAAATATCATGTAACTTCAATAGCTGCACATTCGTCAAATTAATCCTGTTATGTTAAATGAATCACAGCAGCTTGTTTTAATTTAATCTAACCTAATCAATTATATTATATGCTCCTCATTAAAATGTGTAAAACTGTACGTCGCACATTTAATACGATTAATATACTACGTAATAAAATGTAATACACTAATGAAATAATTAAATATTATTTTTGAAAGCATGATAAAATCCAGGAAGCATACGCTTGTGTTTACATTCGATATCCAAAGACACTGAGAGGTTAAGTTAGGTTAGGTTAGGTTAGGTTAGATCAAACAAATTTATCGTTTAACAGTTGGCAGCTCTATGAGATAGGCTGTGCAGCACTGCGCGCGCGTATACAAAATAAATTTGAAATCGCTTCTAGCATAACCGTCTTCACGCGATCGACTTTATTTGAATTGTACCGAATCGAATTATGATGCCGATTTGTCCGAATGTAATTCGGGACATCGCGATGCTGTATAAGCGTCGAATGAGCACAAATTATCACGCAAATATGATAAATCAAATCTACTCACCGGCTGTTCCACAGGCCGCTCCTCCTCGGGACAGTTCGCTCGCCTCGACGTCCTATTCCGATCTTGATGCACATTTGGACGTCCTATTCCGATCTTGATGCACACAAATCCACACGATATCATCAACGCGAACGCGCGACACTTTATTCGGCACTCCCGATATTCGCTCGCATCCGATAATCATCATCAAGGGAGCGAATAACGCGACGCAACTTCGCTCCATCTTCGCAATGACGCCATCACTGAATATCGTCAAAAATCGCTGTCGCGCGTTTCCATCGACACACTATCAAAGTCGCGCGATCATCCTTCGACGCTCTCGACGCTCGTTCACTCGCGATATTCGTTTAAAAACGGTTAAAAGATGCGAAAAATGCGGACGTACGACGATCCGTGTAACTGCGTATGACTTCGATCACGCACTAACATGGCGGCCGTATGACGCGTTTGACGTAGCAGTGACGTAGCAGTGACGAAGCAGCACGCGCCAACATGGCGGCCGAACCAGTGCGCATTCATTTCTGCGCATGGCCATTCCTGCGCGCAACTTTGATTTCTGAATATTGTCTACGGCTTTAATTAATAGCACATAATGATAAATATATAAAGATGGAATCAATTATTCATATTGATCCTATATATAGACTTGCCTGAAGAAAGAGAGAAAAAATTGAGAGATATTTTTAATTTTGTTTTTTTAGTAAAAAATGGAAATGTCTATTCATAAGCTTGTTCTTCTTTTCCTCTTTTGTGCAATTTCGATTCAATATATAACGTAGAAAATTCATAGTATATTGCATTTATTTTTATATATTCACAACTATAATATTCATCGATCATTTTTTGACATTTACAATACTCGTATACCTTGTTCTCGATGTTCACTTTTAAAAAAATAAAGAGAATTATATATAAATGTAAATAAATTGTCCGAAGAGAGAAAAAATTGAGGGATATTTTTAGTTTTTTTAGTAAAGGTTGAAAATGTATATTCATGATAGAAATGCAAAGAAAGAAAATTATTATGTTTAAAATAATAATTTCATATGAAATACAAAATTAAAAGTTACATTATAGAACCTGACCTTGTAAAAGCGTAATAAAACAATCAAATAGTAGACAGAGAAAAAACTAATTGTAAAAGAAAAAAAGTTGTTAACTTAACTAAACCATTTAACTAAATTATTATCTTCTTAACTGGAATATTTAACTATTATAAATCTAACATGACATTTATTTAACTTAAATATTTCAATATTTCAATTAAAAAAATAATAATTTAGTTAAACGGTTTAATTGAGTTAACAACTTTTTTTTCTCAATGTACGTGTGTGTGTGAAACTTTAAAAATATACTTGGATATAAATACACTTATATTATTAAACGATTAATACATCTTGTGAGGTTTAATAAATAATTAATCTGTGTACACTGAGAAAAAAAGTTGTTAACTTAACTAAACCATTTAACTAAATTATTGTCTTTTTAATTGGAATATTTAACTATTATAAATCTAACATGACATTTATTTAACTTAAATATTTCAATATTTCAATTAAAAAAATAATAATTTAGTTAAACGGTTTAGTCGAGTTAACAACTTTTTTTTCTTAGTGTACGTGTGTGTATGTGTGTGTGACTTTAAAAATATACTTGTATATAAATTCTCACATATGTCACAGTACGCGTTAAATATTTCGGCAGCGAGTTAACACGTCATTCGACTTTGTGACGTAGCGAGCTAACACGTCATTCGACCTTGTGACGTAGCGCGCTATTGTTTACATACGCGACGACCTCCCCTCATTCGCACGGCGACATTCCAACGGAGAAAGTAGCGATACGGACCGCTCCGTATTATCGAATTCTTTTCCTAAAGGTACGATCGCGATTAGATCGAAATATAATAATTCGACTATTACAAATGACAAATAATTAACTCTTAATAAATGCAATTGTGGTGACGATAAATTCATCGAAACGCTATCTTTCATTATTGCAAATAAAAATTGAAGCGAAAGGGGCAAAAATTACAAATTTTCTTGCAATATTCTCCGATTATCGAACTTTACGAATAATAATTATTTCTTTAACATTGCACAGAATGAAATTCGATTTCGCCCGATGTTTTAAACTTTCCTAAACTGCATGCATATTAATTAAACGATTGCTGTATTATCAATTTATATTACTTTAATATTTTAATCTTATGATTCGCGTTATTATGCATATATTATACATCAACAAATAGAAATAGTTAATTAGTATAAGAATCGAGTGGTGCATGATTTTGACTTCGTTTAAAAATCGAGCGAATTATTGTAATTTTTGCATTCCTCTCTTGCAATAATAATAAAATAATAATAATATAATAAAAATACGTATCTCGTATGATTATTTTGCGATCGGAAGTGCCGTGCAAAGTGTCTCGCGATCGTTTCTGTATATGACTGAAATATAATTAACTGAAATATAATTGTTTGTTCGCGAGTGAATACGTGAGTGCTACGAGGAAACAATAAAGGATGAAACAAAAAAAGAGAAGAACATCTGGAAAAGTATCGGACAGTCAGAAAACAGGGAAAGAGCCTGAAGCAGAGACATGCGGTGAGTAATTTATAAAAATTATTTATTATTTATTATTTATATATACTATTTTTAAAATAGATATATTGCTTATTATTTTATTATCGTTTTATTTTTCGATCATTTAAATATATAATTCGGATTGAAATGCAGTAAAATAATCGAATCGTAGATCTAAATAATTAACTTAACAAAAAGATCCATAAAAGATATATTAGTTCTTTTAATAAATAATATATCGTATACTTAATCTATATAAAAATGGATTATCTATTTATTTCTAAATATTAAATACTATAAATTTAATAGTTATATATTTTGTAAAATTTAATTATAAAAGAATCTTTAAGATATTCCAAAAGAAACGAAGAACTTTTCTCAACGTAGTAAAAGTTAATTATAAACAAATTTATATTTAATTATTATAATTAATTTGTATTTAATTTTATTGGAATTTTATTATTAATTTTATTGCATTATCAAACTCTACGCGATCTCTGTAATGATAGCTATTCACGAAATAGGTACAGTGAAATAATCAATTATTATCGAAAAGAGGCAATAATATATTTTTAAATCTAATTTAAATTTTTGATAAACAATATAAAATTTTTTTATTATGATAAGAAATCTTTATTAAAGATCATAATTGCAAATAAAAATGGAAATAACTTCACGAAGTATATTAATCGTTTAATAAATAATTAATTCGTGTGTACGTGTACGTGTGTGTGTGAGTGTGTGTGAGTGAGAGAGAGAGAGAGAGAGAGAGAGAGAGAGAGAGAGAGAGAGAGAGAGAGTGTGTGTGTGTGTGTGTGTGTGTGTGTGTGTGTGTGTGTGACTTTAAAGATATACTTGTATATAAATACACTTGTATATAACTTTAAAAATATATATTTTCGTTATGTTAATTATCCGATTTTTATTCGATCGTTGTATTGCGCGTTCTGAATCAAATTATATTTAGATCAAATAATATCAGAGAGAATATTTATTTATTATATTAGAATTCTAAATGTGTGTGTGTGTGTACACATATATATTAGGATAGAAACGTAATAGAAATAGAAGAATAATCATTGCTCGTAAAGATTGCAACAAAGTAATAATTTATAATTTTGATTCCTATCGCATAATCGAGTATCGTATTTCGAGAGCAATCAACTATTTATTAATAAAATTGTATATAACTTACGAATATATTCCACTTATTCCGGACGTTAATATCGCGACAACGACGAATAAACTTTTCAAAAAAGTTTTTATATATGAGACAGTTCTACCAATCACTGATACAAAAAACTCGTCAATTGACCAGTTGCTGAAACTGTTTCAGTCCTGAATATTTTCTTAAAAGAGCTGTTGACGCACATACATGCGTGTATTATGTTTACGCGCGTCACGCGTTCGAACGAATCTTGACATTCTCGCGGGTAAAGTCACTCCAGCTTATCTTATTGAGATCAAAATTGCGGTATTTTGTTAATCTAGTGACTTTAGTCTCTAGATCCTCCACGCGCCCTCTAGGCATAACGCGTGGATATGAACTACGATGCCATCCCCGATGTTTACAATCGGTGATACAGAATGAGCGATTTCGGGTTGTGTTCCGTGCTATGTGCATGAATGTCGGTAACACGTGTCGTAATGCAAAACGCTTATGTATATTGAATAAGTTTCTAATATGTATAAGTTTTGCGTAGTCTCCCTTTTTTTCTTCTTCTTTTTTTCTCTCTCTATTATTAATATATTATCTCATATTATGTATATTAATCACACATCGTCCACCGCCGTCGCCATTATCACGTAATGGTTCATATATCATAACGATTAATCATTAATTGAAAATAAAGTGTAACACAAGAAAATATTTTAGTTTATTTCTAAATATTAAATATTATAAATATTAAAATTGAGATAAAAAAATGGTTCAAATAATAATAATTAAAAATCAATTAAAAAATTATTGAGTTATATCGCGCACAGAAAGCAAATTTTAATATTTTATATAATAGGAGAAAATGACTCATCAGATTTTGCGCTTTTTTCGCACAAATTAATTACTACGAAATACAGCATTATAATATCTGCATATCGGTTGTGAAATGATTTTTATAATTCCATATATTATTGTTTAATATTTTCTAACGTGTAATGTAATGACATTCTGTTAAATTTTATTCCAAGTCGCAATCGGAAAATTATTTACTATAAATACAATATAACAATGATAATTAAATTTTACAAATAACAAATTTAAATACTTATATAATTATAAAATACTTATAAAATTCGCGATAAAAATTCTCGAACTGCATATTTCGCGTAATTTATTCATTTAATAAACTAAGAATCATCGTAACAGAAATCTAAAATAATAAATTATTATTTCCATATGAATTCAATTTTTACAAGCAGAAATTATTTCTTTAATTTATAGAATCGAATATATATAATTCGTCTGCGATGCTTTATCGTTTTTTTTTCGATCATTTAAATATAATTCAGATGGCGAACGCGCAGCAAAACAATCGAATCGTAAATTTAAATAATTAACAAAATGAAAAGCTGCATGTGATACATTAATCTTTTAATAAATAATCATAAAAATTAATCTACGCAATCTAAATAATATTTTTGTACTTTAATATTCCGCGTAATATTAATTGTTAAAATATCCAAAATAATAAATTATCATTTTTTTTATATAGAAAATCAATTGTTACGATCAAAAATATTATTTCCTAAATGATATTTCGAGTTATATAATTCAGCCGTTTTATCATTTTATTTTTCGACCATATTTAAATATAATTCGAACTAAAAACGCGTAATAATAAAACAATCGAATCATGGATTTTAATAATTAGCATAATAAATGGCTTCGTGATACATTAATTAAAATCTATATAATTTAAAATATATAATTCCATATTTATATATATAATACTTATACTAATATTATACTTCTATACTAATATTATTCCGCGTGCATATTTGTTAAAGTATATAAAATATTTCGACGACGAATTAGACAATAAAGTGTTTGGTCTTGGCGGCGTACATAAACAATAGCGCGCTAGTGTTTACATACCACGGCCTTAATACCTATATTATTCGTACAACAATACTTGAGCAATAAAATAGTGATGCGAAATACTACGCATGTGTCAAATTAATTATCAATTAAATGACTATTATATCATGATTTTTAATCACATTAATTTATCGATTTTATAATTCGTGTTAATATATATTAACAATGAAGATAGAATTTATAACGAATAATATTGAATTTGATCGTATAAATGTCGAGCAAATTGTATCCCTGTTCTCTATCCCTTACAATACAATAAAGTACGTTTCTTAAAGTTACGTATCATTATTTCGCGATCGGGAGTGCCGTACAAAGTGTCTCGCAATCGTTTTATATATGACTAATTATTATTAGTCATATTTTCGTGAGTGAGTGCCATGAAGAAAGCGAAGGACAAGGAACAAGAAAGAAAAAAGAGATTGGGGAAAGCATAAGGCAACATACGGAGTAACGAAATTGCGCGGTAAATGATTTATATACATTTTTTTATTTATCATTCATAATATCCTTTAATTAAAAAAAATGTAATCGTGAAATTAGCAAAATTATGGTTACCCAATTGATATATCGTCACGTTTTCAATATACATATAATATACATATAATTAATGATTAATTAATTTTTATAAATAATATGTAACTGTATATAATATTATGCGATAGATTTCGCATAATTTATCTATTGAATCTCTCTTTCTCTTTCTAAAAATCATTATATAAATCTAAAATAATAGATTATGCTTTATCACGAAATATATTTGACTACATTTGCATTATTAATGAAGTAATTATTGTTCATGTAGATCGTAATGAAATAATCTACTTTTCGATTATTAAAATATGGAATACATCGAAATGAAGGTTCGAATAATTAACATAATAAAAAATTCTCCATGATTGTTTAATAAATAATTATTTTAACTTGAAATACTTTTACAATTTAATATTCCATGTATATACATATAAATTATAGAGTACGTAAAATATTATCCGTAGAATTTTTAATAACATGGTCTTGACAGTATAAACAAGTACTAGAGGGAAGCTTGCTATGGTTTATGTAACACAACTTGTTATTATTGTAACATTCGAACAGTAAAATAGTAGTGCAAAACATTTCGTTTGTATATGTGCGTGTGTGTGAGAGAGAAAGAGAAAAAGAGGAATTTAAATTATAAATTATTCTACTAGGAAACATGAATAAAATCTAAATTCTAACAATCCAAGAATTATAAGAATAGAATATATTGAATAGGAGTGATTAGGAATAAAAAAACAGCCTGCAGTTGTACAAAACCTGCTAATAATAACTTTAATATTTATTTTAATAATTTTGTATTTATTTTGTAATTATATATGTTATACTTTATATAATTTAATATATTACGTTACATAGAGTGCACAGATTTTAATCAAAATATCATAATCGTTTTAAAAATTGTAATAAAATAATGTAAAAAAGTTTACTATATTAAAGTGGAACATTTATATTTTTTATATTTATAAAGGAAGAAATATTTGGAAATATCTTACAAAATCGATTTTTGGCCTGTGCACGCATTCTTTTAAAATAAAAATATTACAAATAAGAAAAATATATAATTAAAAAAATTAACAAATAATAAATATATAATTAATAAAATTAACAGATAATAGAGAAAATAGAGAATACAATTTATATTAGAAAAATGAAGGTCGTAATAAAATATATATATAAAAAGTTAGAATTATTTTGCACTTTATGTCAATAATATAATACTACAATACAATCATTGAGAGGTTATATAACAACAATATGTTATAACAAATTATAACATTAGGAAGTTTTCATTGCTTTAAATAGAAAGATCTCTAAATACAAGAAATTTAATAATTTGATAATTTTATAGATAATTATTATTTCGGATTCCGTCGTTTATTCTTGCCATCTTTTACAGCATTTGTCAGCAATTATTGACCAGCATTTTTCTTTTTCATATCCTCTAAACTTTTTGCAACGATCTTCTGCCATTCGTCAGGTTTATTTTGTGCATACCAATCAACTACTGTATCCATCATTTCCTTTTGCTTTTCAGTACATTTTTTGCATTTTGTTTGAAAAGCTTCGCTAGCCATATCTAAAGCCAAAAAATGTGTAAAATTTATTTTAATATTATAACGAATACAAGATTTATAGCTTTTGTTTGATACAACGCTATGAACGGAGCTTATAAAAATTATAACATATGGTTGTAGAAGTAAAAATATTTAGTATATTTAGTATATTTAATTGACAAATACATATATATAGTACGCAATATTTCCTACACACACATATACACATATCTATAGAGAATATTTTATATTTCTTACTTGTACTATTTTTTTGAATGATAAATTTTTTGAATAAATTATAGAATTCTCTTTTTGAAAAAATTTAAAACATTTCGTTATTGCAATATTTAGAATTTTCTTATTTTTAATATATCGTTATAATTAAGGGAAAAATTAAAATTTAATGAAAGAAAATTTATATATTTAAGATTAATCGTAAAGAAGAGAGAGAAAGGAAAACATAATTTTGTCAATATTCTTTTTTTATATATTTACTTTACCAGAAACTTTATACACACTTATGTTGACTATTATTAAAATACATTATAAAGATATTATATATTCATTAAAGAAAAATTATTTCTACAGTTTGATCAAAGAATTTATTGTAAGGAGAAGAAACACATGAAAATATTTTGTATATAAATAAAAAAACATACCTCTAAAAAATTTTGCATCTGCTGTTAAACATGGTTCAGTTTCCATATAACAATTAATATATTGATTCCGTAGTTTGTCGTTACTAAGAATATTATTTACATCGATATGATCGTACTGATCGTTATAAAGTTCTTCTGCGAGAACACACGACGCAATACTAATAAGTATTATGATGCAATTTAACTGAGCCATTTTCGTTTTCACTATCTCGTGAAAAAGGTACTGAAGATACTTCACTCTCGAAGAAAGAATAATCGAATCGTATGTGCAGTCCATTTATATATGTTTTGATGGAAATAAAAAGTTGTTAATACTATATGCAAGATAAAAAAAATATTGCATGAATAAATCAATTTAATGCCGATAGTCTATTTGTAACGTCAATTTAAAAAAAAACTTAATAGTTATAATTACTATTCTTCGAACAGATAAATGATACCAATTTTCATTAAAATGATACGTTACTACGGAAATTGAGTGAAGAAAACGTTTTTCTATATCTGCGTTTTTCTATATCTGCGAAAACGTCTTTCTATATCTTTTCTATATTATAATTTATTAATATTATGTATTACATATCTACAGATTGTTTCCGTATAATCGGTTAAAATTTTTACGCAAATAGAGACAATCAACAATTCTTATAAATTATTAAAAATAAAATACTCTTCAAATTTAATGTTAAATTTATAAATAAATAATAATATCTTGATTATTTTTTATTTTTATTTTTATAATTTCACATAGACTTTTTCGTTGAACAACGAAAATTGTATAATATCGAAAATAGATATTCTTAAAATTGATATTTATCTCTATTTTCGTTTAAATTTTTATTGGTTTATATTTTTATTTACATTGATACATTCAAAACAATTGGTAATCGCTCAAATAATTCAATTCACTCCTGAAGGTATAGAATATTGAAAAATAATCAATATGTTGCGAGATGAAATTCCAAGTTATAATTTCTTAATTAGATATACGTATAGATCAAATAATATATTATAGATCACATAATATATTATAATATTGTTTATGTTATATCAACACGATATCATCTATCATGTGAACTTACAATATTTTATTTAATTATATATTATGCAATAATAAGGTAGTGCGATAATAAGATCGATAATAAGAGAGGAAGACATCTCAAGACATATAATCATTTTAAAACATCGCATATAGTTCATATTGAATAAATTATAATAATTTCTTAGAAATAAGTTAGAAATATGTCGATTTAAAATATGTCGATTTTAATCGAAATATTTTACATAACTTATTTCTAAGAAATAAGTTATATAAGATTCTTTTCTAAGAAAATTTTCTTATTTGAAAATTATACATATATATCTAAAGTACATATGTATAGACTTTACGTATATTACTATAGAGAATGAAATATAAGTAATACTAATATAAATAACATAAATTTTAATAAATGTTATTGTTTTATGATTTTTTTTTTAATAAATTTTATTTTACGATAACATTTGAGGCATTTGAAAGTCGAACATACATTATTGTCTTATTATTTATTGTAATAATTTTAGAAATTAATTATTAAAACATATTATTTTCGACTAAAAAAAATTTATTTTTCGAAGTAGATATCTCTAAATCTTGAGAAAAAAAGAAAAAAAAGACGAAGTTTCCTGGTTTGATAGGCCCTGTTTGGTTCAATGTCGGGTAATGGCCATTTTTACACACATTACTTTAGCTCTGACCAATACTCTCACACCTGCACACGTAAGATCAGCCGGAGCTTCCCTTCTTCACGTGAGATGGCGGAGGCTGATGGTGTTTAAGCCACGGCACTTTCTGCCACGTGTCCAGGGACCTTCCTCAGAGCTAAGAGTTACTAGGAACTCGATTGTAGCTCCGCGGTGCTAACCCAAAGAACTTCTCGTAGTTCCATTTTGGAACAGCTATATAAAGTAAAATACGGTTCGAAGACTGCTAGCGAGAAACGTGAAAATTGAACAATATAACATATATTTTATTTAAAATTATATCTATAATATCATATTTTATTTATAAGAGATTTTTCTTTATTAAAATAATTGTTTTATATAAATTAATATATATATTATTAAATAATTATAAAAACTTGAAACTTTTCTATTGCCCTTAAGCCTGTATCAGACTACGCATTAAAGATTGAAGATTGCAATTTGACCAATTAAAACGAAGAAATTTTAACTCCTTTGGTTGTGATTGGTCGAACTTTAATCTTTAATCTCTAATCTTTAATTTTCGTATTCAACGTAGTTTGATACAGGCTTTATCCATTGAGCTCTTTTTTACTCTCGCTGATCTATCATACACATTCCTCGTCCAGCTTTTCCCCTCCCTTTTCCAGCCATTCTGGTCCAAAGTCTCAATCATAGAATTAACATAATTCTTGCTATTCATGCCTGATAAATACATATGACGATAACGTAACGATATTATTAACGCAAAATAAGTGAGTACGACGAAATAATCATTGTCAGGTGATCGTTAATTATTTATTTTTACGAGAGATTGAAGTTGATAACTATTATTTGGCTGACCACTGTGCGGATCTTATCGAAGTATAAATATTGGATTTGATATACGAATATTGGGTAATATATATAAGATGTAATGTACGCACATAAGATAGTTTGACATGTAAAAAAATTGCCAAATTTTTATTCTTTTGTAGGAAATTCTAATAACAATATACAAAAAATGGCATTTCGTGAATTAGTGGAAGGAGACTGTGGAGGTCCCAGCTCTTTAATGCGCCTTGCATCACATTATGTACAAGATCATGGTTTCAAGGAGGAAGGAATTCAGCCTTTTAGGCCATCCGAGACTTTTCAAACACAGGATGCGGATCAATTAGTTCAACAATTTTTAGAAGAGCCTGCCTGTCCACAGACATTTCGTATGGACAATTTACTACAAGAAATGAGAGATATCGATCAAAATATCCATCCTCCGATAGCAGCACCTGGAGTCGTCAAAGAATTAAGTGATTTAGATACAGCTTGGGAAAATCTATGTTTTAAGTCTGCTAAGCAATTTGAAGTAATTTCATAAAATATTCATTTGCTACGTACAGTTTCTCTCTATATATCTTTTTAGCATTTAAAATATTTACTTATTATAATAAAATATAGGAACATCATGTGGATAATATATGGAATACACCTTTAATGCAATCCACTCAAGAAGAAAACACACAGTTTCTTGAAACTAGCAAACTTGGTCTAGATTCAAAATGGGTGGAAGATTATTTGGAACATAACATAAACAGTGTACAAGATAATATTAACAAAAATAATGCACAAATTATAAAAGATGAAGATCCAAATTATGCATATTCAAGATTTATGAAATTTATGAAACAGGAAGGTGATATTCCAATAGAAGCGCAAAGAGAAATAGCCAACTTGGATGATGGAATTGAAGAATTAGAGCAATATTTTGTACATAAACAAAAACCAGAAGATAGTTCAATTGATAATATTAATTATGACGGTACAGTCTTAAACAAGGTAGAAGAAGAACTAGAAGCTGCGGGTACATGGATAGACGAATTTGAAAAGGAAAATCCATCCTCAGGTATTTTTAGCCTTTCTTTGAAAATATATATTTTATATATGTATGTGTATAATATATTGTGATAAATATAAAAATATGATACATCTTAGAATATAAATTAGATTCATTATGGAAGCGGTTTCAAGATGAATGGGACAAAGTATCTGCAGACGAGCTCTCTTCCACACATCCATGGGTATCAGAATTTGATACATATTATGATCCATTTAACAAAGAATATGAATTTTGTGAAACAAATCCTATGAAGGATTTACCAAATGCACTAGCAGAAGGCAAGAAACGGTTAGAAGCAGGAGATTTACCAAGTGCTGTACTCTGTTTTGAGGCAGCTGTTCAGCAGGATGAAAATAATGTTGAAGCTTGGCTACTTCTTGGTAAAACACAAGCTGAGAATGAACAGGATCCTTTAGCTATCTCTGCTTTGAATCGTTGTTTGTGCTTGGAACCATCTAACAGTGTTGCTCTTATGGCATTAGCAGCTTCTTATGCAAATGAGTCCTATCAGAAACAAGCCTGTCTAACATTGAAAGAGTGGTTACTAAAAAATCAAAAATATAAGCATCTATCAATTCCAGAGTCTAATCTTACAAAAGACAAGCAACAGAATTTCAGTGTGTCTACCTTATTATATGAGTAAGTTAAAAATAAATTTTAATGCTGAAAAAATATTATTTTCAACATAACATTTTGTTGTAGTAAAGTATATGATGAAGTCAAAGATTTATATATTCAAGCAGCGAGAATGAATCCTCGAGATGAAATTGATGCGGATGTACAGTGTGGACTAGGTATATTGTTTAATTTGTCAAGTGATTATAATAAAGCTGTAGATTGTTTCCAAGCAGCTTTACAAGTACGTCCTGATGTAAGTGTAACTTACTTCTATTTTGGTTTCTTTTTCTATTATATTGGGCTAACCAGTATACTTTGATACTACTCAACTATATCAATATATTTAACTATACATTTCCAAAAGGACTCCAGATTATGGAATAGATTAGGTGCCACTCTGGCTAACGGTCAGCGATCAGCAGAAGCTGTAAATGCATACCATCGTGCCTTAGAACTATCGCCAGGATTTATTCGAGCACGTTACAATCTCGGCATATCTTGTGTTAATCTGGGAGTGTATAAGTAAATATAATTTTTTTTTAATTGTTTTTTATTATTTTTTTATTGTTTTTTTTATAATTTTAAAATATGAAGGAAATTGCCTTGTATCAATAAAATCATATGATATAGAGAAGCAGGTGAACATCTTTTGACAGCCTTAAATCAACAAGCTGCAGGAAGAGGTCCACAGGCCAACACTGTATCCCCTAAAGCAATGTCAAACACAATATGGTCTACATTAAGACTAGTTATATCATTGATGCATAAATATGAATTGATGGAAGCTGTAGAAAACAGGTAATTTTGTAGTCATTTTATTTTTTACAATTAGAATAATCTATTAGAAGGGATTTACAACAATAATTCAAAATATGTTATTCTCTTTTTTTCAGAGATTTGTCTAAGTTAAATAAGGAATTTGAAATCATATAAATGGATGCAAATGATTTATCAAATCAAACAATCTGAAAATGAATTACACAATATGATTCATTTTTATATAAATTATTTTGTAGAGGTGAGAAATGAAAAAAATGTTTTTTCCAATATACGTTAGTAAAATATACAATACATATAATTTGCAAAAATAAAATCTGAAATATTTTAAATAATTAAGAACAAAAAATATGCAAATATAAAAGATATATTCAAAAATATGCAAATATAAAAGATATTATTGAACATTGTCTCACATATTGATTTTTTGACCAGTTCAAAAATAAATATCCATTTTAATCATTTTCAGTTTATTCAATATAATTGAAATAATAGCTATAGTAGCTTTTTGATATAATGTGAATAAAATATAAAAAAATTAAGAAAATTAATTAAAATAATATAGAAACTATATTAACTTTTAACTATTTTAAATTTTATTTTAATAATATAGTTTCTATATTATTTTAACAATATAATTATGAACACATTTGATAATATTAAGGGACAATTATATATATATACACACACACACACAAAGTGAATCACAATGTTATAAGCTTATAAATCCACAATTAAAAATCCAAAAGTATATTTTAAAAAAATTTTTTAATTAAATTAAGTTCAGGTTTCTCTAAAACAAATGGAAAATAACTTTAAAATTTCAAATGGAACATTCTATAATTAATTACATATTTGAATTCAAGAGGGAAAAAAAATTTTACCCACAACATTAACGTTTTTATCAAAAGTTATGTGTGTGTATTTTTATATTTATTGTTATTGTTATTTATTTATATATCAGATTACCGTAATATTAACAAAAATAAATTTTAAAATATATTTTTTTTTAACAGATCTATTAATGATTATTAATAACTATTGATTATCTTGTTAAGGATTGCAACAGATATAAATAAATTATAAAAGAACAATTGCTGAATATTATGTATTTTTTAAATTTTATAATGAATTATAAATATTATTGATCAATTCTAACATAATTAGATTTACAATAAAGAAGAAATCATTCCTAAAGGCACATCAAAGTTACATATTCTGTAACACTTAAAAATTGATTACATAAAACTATTCATTAGGATCAACAGATTGATAAAAACTATTTTAATAAAATTCATCTTACTAAAGACATATCTGTCCCAGAAGCAGAACAAATTTGATAATTACGAAAAATCTTGATACAATGCTATAATAGTTCTGTGTGTATAGTTCATACATTTATATAATTACTTCTACACGCAATTAATTATAATATAATTACAGTAATTTTCTTAATTTTGGTTTTCATCTACATGTATTTTTATAAGCATTAATATCGCACTGTTTTCATATCATAATAGATTATAGATAATAGATAATAACGCACACATTTATATATAACTTAATTAAAAACCTTGTGCACGCATCTATGTTTGCTCAAGCATAGTGTGTGTGAGTGTTTTCGATGCTTAACACACTTTGCTATAATGAAGGTAATTTTCCTTTTGTTAGACTTTTTTATTCTCTTCCTCATAAAATTAAAATCAACAAGATATAATTAATATATTCCATAAATTTTACTTTTTGTAGAAGTAATATGCTTCAAATATTATTGGTTTACGTTAATATTTGTCAAATTTGTATATTAAAATTATTGCGCCTCTGGAACAGATTCTTTTTATATCTTTAGTCGCAATATATCTATATAAAACACGATTCAACAATTAATTATAGACAAATTCTTTTTCTAGTATTTGTTTCCGAGCTTTTCTTTTTTATAATTAATGACAATTATTCATTATTAAAAATGGGTGCATTAGCACAACTATTAACTAACGAACATTAGCTTATGTGGCTACATTGATCAGGAACATATGTCTGAAACATTCGTAGAAATAGTTAATTTGCGATTATAAGTGCACATAAAGTAGTCTTTCGTAATATAATTGTTAAAACGTGATATTGGAATTTATATTTGTAATTCCTCAATCATTTTTTTGACTAGAAATTAGCTAATAAATATTTAATGAATATTCCTATCTTCACAACTTTAGAGTTGTTAAAAGTTGTTGTCCAGTTTCCATTATCAACGATTTTACGTGATCCGCGTGCATTATTTGATTGCACATTTCGGTGCATCGTTGAAACGTTGCCATGTCATCTCGAGGCAAGACGCGATGAAGACTTTTCATAGGTAACGTATGCGGCAAATAGTTCAAGATCTCTATAAATTTGAGAAAAGAGATTATTTTATTATACATATATTATATATTATTTATATATATTAACTTACCCTTCATAATCTGTGTATATAAGAGCTGTAATTCTTGTTGCATCATTGAGGCAGCAATTTTATCCTGTGTTAATTCAATAAGATATTTCCATTCGGTATCTTTTGTATATTTATCCTGAAATAGAAAAACAATGAAATAAATATTCGGGCAAGATTCACATTTGAATCTAGAGTATTATGTATATCATAAATACCTTTGCATATTGTACTATAGCCTGTGGACAATTATCCATCAGAATTGTCGTTACTTCTTCTGTATTTTGAATGCATAAAGTCTTGAGAGATAAGTTTCCATCAATATTTTGCGTTTCAAGGAATTGCTTGACTTCGTGCAAACATTCAACTGGTAAAAATTCACACGACAATACAGATTGCAATTTAAACAATTCTTTAGGTATAATCTTTTCGCTTTCGGATGCATTATTAAGATTTGTCAAATCTTTAAAATCGTTCATGTTTAAAATTTTCTGATAATCTTTAGCATATGGTGGCATTTTATTCAAATAGCTGGGTCGATACTTGGCGAACATAAAGTACTCCTTATCGTTCTTCTCCTCATCATCTTGGAAATCAGTTTTATATACTTTTGTTTGAGTTAATTTACCTAGATATGATCGCACTAACAATTTGAACGCTTCGACGAGAGCAAAGTCCGAGCGTATCTGATTTTTATTTACGACTGATGGCCACTCAATCATAGACTTCGAGCTGAAATAATCATGTAGATATTTTTCGAGAAAAACTTGCAACGTAGCAGCCGCATTGTGTCCGTCTCTTCCAACTCGTGACGGTAAATATTCCAGGAATACTTGTATGATTTGATGCAACGATAACGCACCTTCATCTTCTATTATCTGTATGAGAATATCCGCGAAAGTGGTATTTTTTATAAGCATCAATGTACCAGCAAAATCCGAAAAAGTGGGGATCATAGGACTTCTTTTTTTCATTGCAGTTATATCGAACAGCAATTCCCAACGTGCCAGGATGATCTGCTTAATACATTGCACAGAAACTGGTTCCAGCACCTTCTCCGCTTGCTCCTGCTTATCGGCTTGGATGTATAAGAGTGCCAAGGCAAGTTTGACAGTGTCATCGGTCTCGTGTGTTAGCAGAAGATTGATTAATTTCTCAGTAGCGTATTCCCTCAGTACAGGACTGCTGAAAATCAATTTCAACAAATCTTCCTTCTCCAGCTTACAAATGATTTCTATAATATTATACCCTTGGAAGAGCGCGTCCGCCTCGGGTCCGCTCTTCATCGTAAAAAGCGCATCCGTCAAGAATGTTAAGAGTCCTGGCGCGTCCTGACTACACTTTCTAGATAATACTTCCGAAGGCTTCAATCCAGACATCTTGTAGTAAGGAATACACAAATCCCAATCCGATTCAATCTCTGATCGTATGTAGTAATCTGCGAGCAACGCACAGGATTGATTATAGAGATTCTTCAATTTAAGATCATTTTTATGCATTGTATCGTCAAGTTCTTCATTATCCGGATCGTTGGATATATCTTTCGCCAAGCGTATCAAGGTATGTGCTTCTCCCAGCAAATGTCGATAAGTACTTGGACTGGAGGATTTATGATTTTTTGCCGCATTCAAGATGTCGAAATATATATTTTCGAGTTTAGGTAGATTTAGAGAGTACATGGTCCAAGAATTATCAGCTTTAGCCAACAACACTATGTAAGTTTTTGTATGCAATAATTTTTGTATTCCTAGGAACGGCCTCAAACCGATTAGACTTACCGGTTCGGTAATACTGGGGCAAGTTACTCTAATGCCATCCATGCAGTTTGAAAGTTTTGCAATATGATGAGAAAGACGTAATGTGTAGGATTCCAGACCAGCCTCGGTCAATGCATGAAGTATTGTATGTTCCAATGCTACATGATGAACAGGTGCAGTAAATGGATAAGTAGTCAAACACGTCGCGTCCAGGGAATTATTGCTTGCTGCTGAAAAGTGATACAAGTATCCCTCCTGTGTAGTGCAAACGAAGCAACTCACACCCTGCAAATATCTGTACTTGTCAGATTTCAACATAGATTTCTTCACGCCAGTAACGTTACATTCTCTCTTCATGTATAATGGTTTTAATATCAGGCATCTAAAGATATCTAAAATTCCATCTATCTTGATATTATTATTGCCAGCATTGATTTTCAGACATAACAAATTTTTTATTATATAATTTTCAGACCAACCTATGTCAGGCGAAGTTGTCTTGATGAAGATTCTTATGTCTGCTGAATTTAGGATAAAGGGACTGAGAGCATGACCTGGTCCAGCTCTTTCTGAACTTATTAATGGTAAATTCACTGTAAGTGGTTGCGAAGTGGGATCAATTATTCCATGCGTAATTAGTCTATGCATTTCATCTTTTTCATTGCATATTAAGTACTCCCAGTCTATATAATTTCTATCGTTGCTTGATTTTGTTTTGTTAAAGTCAGCGATTTCCAATTTATACCATGCACTACCTTTTGTGCTCTTGTGCTTTTTATCTTTGGATTTTACATTAGTTATCACTGTCTCATTATTTTCAGATGTTATGTATTGGTAATCTTGATCTATAGATTTATGTTTTGTATTTGTTCCTTGCGACATATCTTCATTCCCAAGGCTATTACTATTTTCTACTAGAGATGAATCTGTGGATATGGATGTCTTATCGACAGAAGAGGAATTTGTAGAAGCTAAAGAGCTAAGTTGGTCAATATCTTCGTACATTGAATTTGTGAGACGAAAAACGGACAAATTTACATTATCCATAATTGCTATAAAATCTTCTACAATTTCCATGTGTGTCGGTGCGAACGAAAATCCCAAGGACCATGGTCTAGATTCAAAATCTATAAATTTCATTTTTGATACTTGTTGCGTTTCAATCTTGAACTCGTGTAAAACAGCAGTGTTTCCTGAGGCTACTAATAAGTTACCGGTGCTCTGACAGCAGGCGATCAATGTAGGTTGCATATTTAGAGGTAATTCTATCATCTCCAAGCTATTCAAGGGTCGATTCAAACTCGGAGTAACACGTCCGGCGATTCTGGCTCGCATCGGCTGACTCTGATCCTTCACCGTAGCCCAGTTCACATAAATTCTTACAAAATTAGAAGTGACTTTATTCGCATGATTATTGCTCACAGTGTCTCTGAGATATTTTGATTCCAGTGTCACAATGTAATCTCCCTTAGCGCAATGTACCATTTGATTGATCATGTCTACTGTGGGGAAAACAGTGCGCAATTTGACATCCGAATTCATCAGTTCCCACACTTCCACGCAGTGTGTAGATAATGCCAGCAGAAGCATTTCTCGCCTCTGGCTGGTGGCTGTGCACGTTGCCGTGGGTTCCTCGATCTGGGTGACATTTTGCCCCAGGAAATTGTGCACTGTTATCACACGCACCATATTTGCTATACTTTTTATGCTATACCTATGTAGCGTAACACAACATTATTATAATATAATATACATATATATAATATACTATATTTTTATACTTTCATCAGAGTGTTTTTACTTCGTTGACAATTACATGTAAGCGTCATTACTGATTATTGATTACCGAGAGTATCGCATGCACATCAATATTAATAAAATGACTCTTGATGTTCGCAGGCTCCACGAGAAAGCGATAATTCTTTGGATGTTCTTCCGTAAAGCCTCGGACTATCGAAGCCGCAGGTGCGTCATTCACTGACATTCCCGCAAGCGTGCATGTCACTGCAAATCAGCGTAAATACGACACAAGGAGAATAAGTGAATCGCATCAATGATCACGATTACGTCGCTCGCACGATGCATTCCCAGCAATCGACATCATGCTCGAAATTTGTCTCGTTTTTAGGATTCGTAAGGTGTAATTTGAACAAATATTGGAAAGAAGAGAGACTTCAGATGCAGTTCGTTTGACATTGCACAGCATAATGCGCTTGCGCGGAACGGGCTTGACAAGTCAGGTGTCAGGTTAAGCTGGTCCGCGCGCGACGAGTCAAATGTCAAATTATTCTTTGAGTGGTAATACGTATATTGTTGACATAATTCCTGGTAAATGCGCACTCGAATATAATTAAATGCTGGAAAATAAAATTAATATATATTATATTTAAAATGTAATAATAATATATATTATATTTAATAATAATATATAATAAATAATAATATATAATAAAATAATAACTAGCATGCTATAGTATATTTCTCCTATAGTTTCATGACTATGTACTATCTGTGCCCATACCTTAGTCAGTATATGTTCGAATAATGAATATACAAAAAATATTGTAATGAAATGAATTATTTAAGGAAATATGGCGACAATAAAAAAAATAAAATAATGTCTAATTCTATTTTGTAAAATAAAGTATAAATTCTATTTTGTTAAATTTTTGGTGAAAAAATTGGAGCGTTTGATCACGTTGCGATTGACCACAGCCAATTATATCGACCTGTGCCTAGGGTAACCAGCAACGATTAACCAATCAGAGAGTCCTATTTTGAATTGGCCAATTGGCGACGTGGTCAATCGGGTGCCACCCAAAAAATTCTGTACACAACTTTAATGCGCAGACATATAATTTTAGCTAAGGTAATACATTAAAAAGAGAGACGGCAATACCAAGTAGATACTGTCTCCCTCGGCTCGAGATGACTGGACAATAACAAAGGCAGCGCTCGTTCGCTGGTGTGAAAGGAAAAAGGTATGAGAGATAAGATATCACGTTATTACTGATATCAGCATTGTTGGAGGAGTTTGAAGTGAGTGTTCATTACATCTATCCAGCTGACGCATTAATTTTGATACTGTTGTGTTTCTGAACATATTACCATTGTTTAACAATCATGGCATTACCATCAACATTGGAAACATTATTTAAGTATGTTTTGTGCCTTATATTTTATATGAATGCATATATTTGTTAAGAGAGATTTTTGGATAGATTTAATTTTCTTTGCCCCTAACTAACTATTATTTTTTTTCACATTTTTATAGATATATAGATGACCATAAGCAGGAATATATAAATAATTTGAAAGAAGCAGTAGCTATTAAATCTGTATCAGCATGGCCAGATCATAGAGATGAAATAATAAAAATGATGAATTGGGCAGAAGCGAAATTGAAAAATCTTGGAGCAACTACAGAATTAGTTGACATAGGCAAACAGACTCTTCCTGATGATAGCAAAATTCCGCTTCCTCCTGTATTACTTGGAGATCTTGGGTCTGATCCAAAAAAGAAAACTGTACTTTTGTATGGACATTTGGATGTACAACCGGCACTAAAAGAAGATGGCTGGGATACCGAACCTTTTATACTTATTGAAAAAGATGGAAAGCTTTTTGGACGAGGTAGTACTGATGACAAAGGGCCAGTTCTCTGTTGGATACATGCATTGCAAGCTTACAAAGCAAGTGGAATTGATATTCCTGTTAATCTCAAGGTATTACTTAATAAGATATTTAAAGATATTATATTCAACTTCGATATCAATTAATAGTTCTTTTGTTATTATCTTTGTATATGTACTAAATCTTTAAAATTTTTGTATAGTTTGTTTTTGAAGGAATGGAAGAAAGTGGAAGTGAAGGTTTAGATGAGCTTCTTTGGGCAAAGAAAGACAGTTTCCTAAAGAATATAGATTATGTCTGCATATCTGATAACTATTGGCTGGGTACTAAAAAGCCATGTATTACTTATGGTCTGCGAGGTATCTGCTATTTCTTCATAGAAGTTACTTGTGCTGCCAAGGATTTGCATAGTGGTACTTTTGGTGGATGTGTACATGAAGCTATGGCAGATCTGATTTACTTAATGAATACTTTGGTTGATGTTAATGGCCATATTTTGGTAGATGGTATTTATGATGATGTAGCTAAAATAACTGAAGCTGAATTGGCTAGTTATAAAGATATAGATTTTGATGTGGGTGAATTTAAGGAAACAGTTGGATCTAAGCAACTGTTGCATAAAGAAGACAAGGTATATATATGTTCATATATATACATATATATTTAGAAACATATTGGTATTCCAATTTGTATCTCTTCCTGCAGATTCATCTTTTGATGCATCGTTGGAGGCAACCCAGTTTATCCCTTCATGGAATACAGGGTGCTTTCAGTGAATCAGGAGCGAAAACTGTAATTCCGAGCAAAGTTATTGGCAAATTTTCAATCAGGATAGTACCTCATATGACTCCAGATAAAACAACCGAGAAAGTAATCGCATATATCAATAAAAAATGGCAAGCCAGGGGTAGTCCAAACAACATGAATGTAAATATGTATCACGGTGGGAAACCGTGGACCGAGAATCCTGAACATCCGAATTACATGGCTGGTCGAAGAGCTACTCAACATGTTTACAAAGTGGAGCCCGATCTCTCTCGTGAAGGTGGATCAATTCCAGTTACTCTCACATTCCAGGAAGTTACTGGTAAAAATGTATTGCTCCTACCAGTTGGACAAGGCGATGATGGTGCGCATTCTCAAAACGAAAAATTGAACGTACATAACTACATCCAAGGAGTAAGTATAATTGAATTAGCGCAATTTTTTAAAATCTACTAATCCTGAATATTTTCATTTTAAAATTATAATTAATGTCTTTATTTGCAGACAAAACTACTTGGAGCTTACTTATATGAGGTTGCTCAAGTGTAATATTTTGTTGTTGAAGTTTATTTATCAAGGATATAAGTTATATGGCATTTCGTATTACAAACATATATTTAGACAGTCTGACATTCAGATATCTGTAATTTTTTAATTATAAGTGCAAAACATTGAATTATAATGAATTTTTAATCATCTTTTTTCTTTACAGAAATTTTTTTTTAAAGGTATAAAGGTTTAAAGATATTTTGTAAAGGTTTTGCATAAAAAATGTTTAAAGCTAACAAAATATTCTTAGCAAAAAATATATATATATATATATATATATATATATATATATATATATTTCTAAAACAAATTGTTCTCTTATATAAAATATTTTATATATCACTTTGTAATCTTTAATAACCAAGCTGGTTGTCCTCTATGTGCATTAGCAGGTAAATATATTTCTAATTTATCATCGGATTGTTTCCACTAAAATTTACATGAAATTATTTTATTACATTCTTTATGAAAATTGGACAAAAGCAGAAACATACTTACAGAAATAATTGATGAGTGGCCAATTAATTGTATTTGGAAATTCTTTGAAGTTTTAAGCGAACCTAACAATAAAATATCATTTTCTGGCCATTCTAAAATTGAGGCATATAGTTGTTTTTCATCTTTACTTTGTGTGTACCAAGTGCTTCCTGTTAAGGTATCATTTTGTACGGTCCAAGGCTTAGTATTGTAAATAGCTTCTCCATTAACTGCTAGCCAAGCACCTAGCAAAAAAAAGTTTATATATAAATAAAATTATCTAAAGATCAATATAATGTATTAATAATGTAATTAATAATGAAAAATATGATAAGATACAGCATATTTACCTATTCCACGCAGTCTTTCTTCAAATATTGGTGAGATGATCCCATCTTTTGTTGGTCCAACGTTCATCAGTAAGTTTCCACCACAGCTTACAGTGATTATTAATTCTTTCACTAATTCTGCCAATGTTAAATATTCGGATAAAACAGCGTTTCTACGAAATCCCCAAGATTTTTTATCAATAGTCATACAGTTTTCCCATTTGTGTGAAAGAAGTACACCTAAAAAGAGCAAAATCTTATTAATTAAAAAAAATATATTTATTAACTTAATAATATCTTTTAATCTTTTTTTTGGTACTATATAATTTTAAATTTTACTTACCAGGATTAAAACGATCAGTACATGTAAAGAAACCACCATGATGGCATGGTATATTGCTGCCCCATCTATCATTCACCACAACTGTGTCTTTCACAGGACTTTCATTGTATAACCATGCTAAAAATTCCTTTGATTTCCAATAAGAATCTGATGCTTCCCAATCTCCATCGGACCAAACTACTTCTGGTTTGTAAGTTTCTACTAACTCTTGTAACTCTGGTATTATTTTTTGAGTTACAAATGTATCTGTTGTAAAATTATTTTTTTTATCTGTTAAATAAAGAGGATTATACCATTCATACATAGAATGGTACAAGCCAAATTTTATATTTGTGTCATGTCGAATAGCTTCTGCTAGTTCACCTGTTTTCATCAGAGAATATATAAGATTTTTATATATTTAATATAACAAATTTGATTATATTTTTTATAAATATCTATTATCTTTTATTTTTACATCTATATTACCAATAAGATTCTTTCTAGGTCCCACATCCATAGAATTCCAACTGAATGAATATCTTGATGGCCATAGTGTATATCCTTCATGATGTTTGCTTGTCAATACAACATATTTTGCACCAGATGCTTTAAATAATTCAGCCCACTCAGATGCATTGAAGAATTCAGCAGTAAAATCACGTGCAAAATCTTGATAGGTAAAATTTGGAGGATATCTTTGTTTCATAAAATCATGATATTTCATACTTGTAGTCTCCTCTGTGCAATATTATACAATAAATATGCATAAGAAATACAATATAATATATCATATAATTATTAATATCACATATATATATATATATATATATATATATATATGTATATATATAAAATATTGAATATATAAAACTTATAAAAGCATTCAACCTTTCCAATTATTCCAAAACCATTCAGAGCCAAAACTAGGTACACTGAATACACCCCAATGAATAAATATTCCAAATTTTGCTTCATCATACCAAGGTGGAAGTGGTCGACTGTCTAGACTAGACCAAGTTGGAACATATTTGGATGCTTTTGTCAAAAGCACAAAATTGACCTCATCTGTTTTCGCTATCACATTAAAGTATGCCTCCACTGATATACAAAGAATCAGCAAAGCGCACAAAATATGTACAAACAGCATCATCCTATCAACAAAAGACTTGTAATGAAAATAATGGACATCAATGTATCTTGTGTCTTTTATATCATTGGTATATTATTTTGAGATTAGATTAGATCAATGATATATTTTTGTAGACAAAGATTATAAATTGTTTGTAATTTATGTATATAACTATGTACACTTTTACGAAAATGTATTATTTTACATAATCATTGAAAGAGATTAGAATGTTTTTTTATTATTAATTTTAGAACATAATTTATGCAAATATATCAGTTTTCAATCTTTGATATTTAATATTTGAATTATGAAAAATATAAAAATTTACAGTAGTATAAATAAGATTTTCTCTCAAATTTTGAAAAATTTATATATTTCAAATTGATAATTGTGCATATCTTATAATCAATAAGTTTCTCATATAATTCTCATATAATTAAAAAAAATAAACATTTTTATTTTATAATATTGCATATAATGCAAATATTATCTCTATATCAATTACATTATCTTTTATCAGTCTGATAGATAATCACATGTTCAAGGCTCCTTATTTTTTCATTCTCATTTCACTCTATTTTTGGTATTTATCTGTATGTCGAATGCATGCATTTATATACATATAAATAAAAAATCATTTGAGATGTAATCTAGTATAGAGATACAGATAAAATAAAGTTGTTTATGCTATATCCATTATTTATACCAAAAGAGTATATTATTACATTTTATAGAATTTGTTTCTCCTCTTCAGATAAATATCTATCTTATGTTGCGACACATTTTTTAGCATTCTTTCTAATTCCACATATGTATCACATTATATTCTTTTATATTTGGAGACATATCTGTAAATGGCCAACAATTACACGTAGGCGAGAGAAATGACAGAGAAGGAGAAATAGATACACCCATATGTATATTGTGGGTGTCTGAAAAATAATTATACATTTATTTTAATTTGTTAAAAAAGAAAAAAACACCAAACATTATTTTAGCAAATTAATTTTCTTTTTACAAAAGATGTGGACTTCACGAATATGTAAACGAGCTTTAATTCGTCTTAATCTTGTTATCAAAAACTATTCTTATCGTCAATTCTCTTGGCGATATGCTTCTGCATAGAAGAAAGAGAATTTAATAGTGCTTGATAAATGCCTCTTCTAATGTTTGTAAAATATAAGCGTACAGTTACTTTCCGAACACCGTGTATTATAACATTTTTCATGACCAATCGTATCGTGCGAAATATTCGCGCAACAATCCTATTTCGTGACGATGTATCGCGCGATTCGAAAACGAGATTTGACGTGACTTGACGTTTTGTTTGTCATGAAAATAGGATCGCATGAATTTAAATCAAAAAGTCTTTCTCTGCAGGGGAAACTCGTTAATAAATAGATATTTTTACCGGCGTTTCGAAGCGGAACTTCCTTCTGTCTCGCTCTTTCGAAGTATCATAATTCAATATGGCTTGGGTACCCTTAGAATCGAATTCAGAGGTGAGCGATCTTTTTGTCAAATTGTAACGAGTATTCCTCTTCGGATTTTATACGAACATGTTTTCTGTTTTAGGTTATGACGAAGGTAAGCGCATCACGTTCAATCGATTAATCTTGTTATTTCCTCGACATCTTCAGTTTTGCGTACGATAATTCATGTTTTTCAATTAATGATGTATTTCTCATGAAAAAAGGTCGATTCGATTTCTTTTTTCGATGCAATTCTAAAATTTGTAAAATTTAATGTATGTATATATAAAGCATCTATTTTTGTAGTTCCTCTACAAGTTGGGTGTTCCGAAGAAATGGGCGATCGTCGATGTATATAGTTTTGACTCTGACTTGTTGGCGATTATCCCTAGACCTGTTCTTGCTGTTATGCTGCTTTATCCTGTTCCCGCAAAGGTATATATGCTAAAATAGATAAAAAAATAAGAGTCTCTACTTTGTTACAACTTTTGTTTACAATTTGGACTTATCGTGTTAAAATAATATGTAATATAATCTGAGAAGATTCATGGATTGCCCTCTTGGTCAAAATCTGACTCTTGATATTTAAGTCATTTTTGAATAGCATTCTGTACTGTATCAAAGAAACAATTCTTGTAAATTTTTCTCATGATAATGTCAGATTTTAATTTAAACATCAATTCAGAAACTTTTGTAATCATTTGATTTAAAAATTATGGAACTCTACAGTTTGGATTTAATTCTTTTCAATTTTGATTTGTTTGGGCTATTAAAGAAATATTTTGAAGAAAGATGATTTCTGAATAATAGTATATAAATAAACAGACTATTATATAAATAAACAGATTAGATAAACAGACTATTATTATAAAAATGATTAAACATCAAGAGTAAGAGTTCATCGAGAAGAAATTTTAAAACTCATACTACAACAAGTGTATTAATCTTCTGGAGTGTAAGACAAGTGCATTAATCTTTTGGAAAATTATATTAAATAGTAATTATTAGCTTATATTTTAACACAATAAGTCCATTTTATGCATAAGTAATAAACGCCATAATAAAATAGGGAATATCATTTTTGAACCTATTTTAATATATATATTAAAACATTGATTTTGATAAAATTAATTTGGTATTGTTCTTAGACTGAAAAGACCGAGGAAGGAAAGGAAGAAGAAGAAGTTAAGGACAGCAAAAGTGATGCTCCAGATTCTATTTACCATATGAAGCAATGTATTTCAAATGCATGTGGAACAATTGCGTTACTTCATAGTGTGGCCAATAATTTGGATGTGTGAGCACTTTTATCAATTATAATCAATTATAATCAATTTATCAATTATAATCAAATTCACAAGTCACATATATACATAAACGGAAATGTATATATATTCTTTTTTTTTATAGGATACAATTGGAGGATGGGTTTCTTAAGACATTTTTGGAACAAACGAAAGGACTCTCGTACGCTGAACGTGGAGAACGTCTAGAAAATGCACAAGAAATTATTGATACTCACATGGAATCTGCCCAGGAAGGACAAACTGAGGTACTTTGTCATTTTGTAGTTGAAAATAATTATTGCCTCTTAAGTCGTGAATTATAAGTATACATATTTGTTTTTTTCTTTAGGCGCCAACTGAAGATATGGAAGTGTACCACCATTTTGTTGCATTTGTACATAAAGACGGTTCTCTATATGAACTAGGTATATATTTTATCTATATTGACTTTTTTGGTTAAAATTTTAATAATAATAGGAGAGCGATTTTATTCGTCTGCGGTATTTAAACTGATTTGGTCACAAATAGATAAATTTCATCAATTCTTTTAATCAGAAATATATATATATATAGAATAAAACTTGATGTTACCAATTATTGAGCAACAATTTCAGCATGGAGCTAATCGTCACCTTACTTAGAATGTATTATAATAACAAAAATTTTTTAGATGGTCGGAAACCTATTCCTATCAATCACGGTCCGACTACGCCCGAAACACTGTTGGACGATGCTGCTCGTGTATGTAAGGAATACATGGAGCGCGATCCGACCGAGGTGCGTTTCACGGCGATCGCCCTTACTGCCAGTGAATAAATGCCATCTCCAAATGCATTCGCCTTTAAGCTAACTTAAGAAAAATTCAAATAATTTATTTACATGTTACAATGTTATACATATTTCGCTTCGGCAACGCATTTATTTTCAGTTTTGCCAGCTTTTTCGACAATATGTAACACGTCAATGAAAGAAATTTATATATGCAATTGTTTATTGCACCGTTTTTATTGAAAGAATCCTACAAACTTGAAACTTTTAATATATTTTCTCCCATATGTAATTTTTATATCAGAATTAATAATATAGAAAGTATAACACGTATAATTGACCGGAAAAAAATCAGAAAATATAAAGTGACATGTGTACGAGATGCTATATATGTGTACACAAAGATCTCTTTAAAACAAACTTCAAATACTGTCAGTCAAGGTCATTGAGTCTTACGTAACAAACTGAAAGACTGCCAAAACGAGATATTTCTATATGCAAATTGGAATTGATTATAAATTAGCATACAATATTTCATTTGGCATAGATTTAATATGCTAATATTTATTAGCATTCGCTTCTAATTATTATCACTTTATATACCTTGCATACATTTTTCTTTTCATTAATAAAGTTTCGACAAATAATATTTCACAAATGACGTATTTACGTCACGTTGGGATATTATGCAGTTGATAAAGGTAAAGATTAACATAAAGTAAAGATAATTATGAAACGAGCAATAAGAGTCTAAAACCGCGGATGGTATTGGGTAATTTTTTTTTTTTTTTTTTTTTTTTTTTTTTTCAAACATTAATTGTGCACAAGATATTTATACATATATTTTACTTGGTGTATATGCCAAGATATAGATTCTCTTGGTTTGAGACTTCTATAACACCCTCTTTATCCCCCTGAAGAGATGTGGACAGGAAAAAAAAAAAAAAAAATTTTCGCGAACAATTAATGTTTGAAAAAAAAAAAAAAAAAAAAAAAAAAAAAAAAAAAAATACGCAATACCATCCGCGGTTTTAGGCTCTTATCGCTCGTTTCATAATTATCATGTTGTTAAATACATAGAGCCGTATTCTTTATCAATTTATAAAGTAAAGAGTCAGTCGAAATAAATTTATTAATATTACAACAAATAATTACAAATATTTAATTTATAAGAGAAAAATACTCGTAAAACTACGAAAACGACTTAAAATAATCGAATTTTTGTTTTAACATTCTAAAAAAAATATTTTACTTTTTTATTTTATCGTTTATATGTATTATTATTCAATTAATAATAAATATATGTCGTTTAACATAAACAGAAACAATCTGAGAAACTTTTTCTCTTTGGTGATATTAATTATTTTGATGGAATAATATATCTTTTGCATAATATTTATTTATAAAAGATAGTATATCTGATTGGAATTATTCATGTAATTTCATAAATAGCGATATGTGCACTTTTCATTATGATTGATTCAAATATTTGTTGATTGAGGATAATTCGCGTTTCTAAATAAAAATAATTTTTGAATATTTAATTATTTAATATACTTATATTTTTTAAAAACAAATTTAATCAAAATTACGTTTATTGAAAAATTTAAAAATATTTATTTTTCTTAATTGGAAACAACTAGGAGAATATAATAAATTATTAACACATCTGTTTTGCATAAATGTTCGTTTATAATTAATTTTTACAGCATTCCATTATCTTTCGAGAGAGTATATTAAATTTTTATTATATGCAAAAATTGTGTTATTGTATTATATAATATATTATATTGCACTATCATTGCAAAAATACAAACGGTCAGTGACCAGTGAAAGTTATTTTGAATCCTCTTCCAAGAGATTATACATCTTGGCACGACTTTCAAAATAGTGACTTTAAAATATAAAATTAAATTATTCCCTCTCCAGTAACACGATTCGTAATATTATTCCAAAATAGAGCATGCTATCTATAAACTTGTCTATAAAGACGCACAATAATGACAAAGATATTCTTCATAAAAATTTAAATTTTTTCTTTATTTATGTTATTTATGTTTTATAATATTATAAATGTATACTATGCAATTTAAGGTGCAGGGGCAAAAAATAATTCCAAATTTGTTTTTTACATACAGGGATCTTTTCGTAGAAAAAGCCAAAAATAATTATTTCGAGCCAATCTTCTGATAAACCAAATGGTACAATCTTTAGAATTATTTATTACGTATTATTTGGAAATATTGTGTCAAAGATATACATATCTCTCTCGAGATATTATGCGTCATTCTAGTGGAAAATTTCACCATTGACTATGTGGACTGGACCAGTTAGCATTGAGGACCGGTTATATTCTAACAAATAAGTTATGCAAAATATTATAAATTACCATGTTGTAAAAACCATAACATTTACTGCATTAATAGCAACATCATTATGTATTTTATTTTTCGGAGTTCTTTGACCTGAATGAAGATAATGCTCAACAAGCGTATAAACACATTTCATAAATTTCAAATTTGATTATGTTATAATCTATTTAATCAGTTTCTTTGTTTTGAAAATTATCCTGCAATCATAATGCAATCATACTAGCTGATTTGCTAACAATTTTTATCATTACTCTAAAACTTCAGTGATAAAAATCTTAGTGATAAGATCAAATAAAATCGCTCGAATCGTTAAAATACAATTAATAAATAATGATTTTGAATAATGAATATTTAATGAATAATGATTTTGAAAATTCGATTTCTGTAGAAAAAATATTGCAACGAAAAATATCTTATTATTTAGTAGAATATACATTAAATGTTCAATATTCTTTTTTAAATTAATAACAACGATCTTCGCAAGAAATTTATGGAGTAAAAAGAAGGAAAAGTATATTTATAATATTTTTAAGTTACATAGAAAATAGCACATTATTTTATACTATAGTTTATGATAATTCAGAAATATATTTGAATCATTTCAAATTCAAGATAACAGACTTAGCCACGTGTAACTTATTGAGTAACTTGTGCATTCGCATATCAACATTTCAAGGTGAAATTTACGATTGCGAAATAGTTTTGCGCGGATTCTGAGTAGAATAGTCTCAGTGGCTGATAAACTGATAAGCCATGATAGAGCAGATTTATTAATCGTGCGATAATATTACGCTTAGTAATGAAATCATTTATTATGGCAATTTAATAAAGCTTTCCGATTAACTACTACGCGATATTTGTATTTCATTAGAGATTTTGTAAATTTTGCGACGTAAGATTTAACGCAATTATGTTTATAAGAAAGCCGCCAAAAGAAATTCTTACTTGCGTGCTTTTCGAAAAGCTTTAAACGATTTTGCGTTCATAATTTGTGATTTATTATAAATTCATTAACATATCTTTAGACATTCACTAACATAACATATATCCTTTATTGTGCAAAAAGAAACACACTCAAACAATTACACGCAAAAAAAAAGGTGCGTTCTTTTTTATGATAGAATTTTAGAAGCGTGCGTCATTTTAATACGTATATTCAATTTTTTATATATCTTATGCAAATGCATTAATATGGTAAATCTCCTTTTATTTTTTAATATGAAATATTTTTTTCAACAAAATTAACTTAAAAACATGAAGAAAAAAAAATTTTTTTATCATGTTTTTAAAATATTTTTGTTGAATATATTAATGAGATGAAATTAATGAGATTTTGATACATTAATGAGAAAAATATAATTAATTACAAATATAAAAATTTAATGGCAAAAACAAATAATTAATTAATTTATTAAAATGAAAATCAATGATATGACATTATTTATTCCTTTTTTAAAAAGGAAATAATGTCATATCAATTATTTGTTGTGCGAATTGTAAATAATTTTTGTTCCAATTATTTATTATTACAGCTTCCGTCAAGACAGTACGCACTTTAAAAAATAGAACGAAAATCCTTTCAAAAAGTCAAGTATATATTCGTGCATACAGATCAACATCACATCCATTCATTTACGGTGGAACATGTTAAGGTCAACCCACGCATAAAATTGTATGTGTGACCTCATTTTTGTATCTATATTGTTAGATTAGAGGCAAGTTACTCATTGTTTGAATTCGCAAATTTGCTATCGCTAGTTTGAATGTTACCACACTATATGCACTTCTTATCTCTCATATTACATTTCTTCCACATCAGTTTTGCGTTCTTTTGATTTTAGTTGCGGTTCATACACGTGCCTTGTCGTGACTCGAATGTACTCTTACTTTTAGTGGATTAAAGAAAAAAATCTTCATATCGGGGATACGCATCAATAATAAGGTCGAATTTTCTCATTTTTTAATATTATTTTAAACGTTTTTAATGTTACAACATCTTGAATTAATTACGCGTGTCGTTCGATCGAATCGTTAAATTCAACATCTTTCATTGCGAGTAGTGAACTTTTCGAAAGTTGAAAATAAAATTCGTTTTTCTGATCGATACATTCGCGAAGAGTTCAAATTTTTTTTATCATTGAAGCGAACCTTTATAAGATGCTGTTATATATCAATCTTTGCAGATTGCAGACTATTAAAGATCTTTTTATACTTGTCTCATTGTCAGACTCAAAATAAATAACAATATTCTTGCTTTGTTCCGACTCGTTAATCTTTGAGTGATTGCATTCACGAGAAAGTATAGGACTATTCATATATGCTTTCAAGCAATGTCTAATTTGCTCGCTTATAATCTTTCTTTAGCTCACTATAAGACTTTCTTCATTCATTTTATATCCGTCTACACGCTAATAAATTTGCACATTCCTTTTTTATTAATTTTTTTAAATTTAATTGTATAAAATGTGGAATTATTATTTACGATTGAATCATTCATTATTTTTTTCATTTTTCATTTTGACGATTTTTTTATCGTTTAATTACAATTCTGTCTTATTCAATTTGAGGAATACTTGATTGAATCTTTCATTATTTCCTCCATGCATACTTTTTCATTAACACCTTTTTCTCTTTGCATGAATTTTGATAACTGATAACTTATCGGGAAAATCTGCATAGCTAGTAGCTAGCTCGGGGTATTCCTATTAGGGGAGAGCTACTTGGACTAGTGGGATTGAGGTCAATTTTCGGTCCGTGACGAAACCGACACAGTCTCTGCTCTGGTGCCAAGAATAAAGGGACATACACGGAACGAGGCATTTTAGCACCGGGCGGTGAGTGAAGGAAGCCAGAAGGAAGTAGACAGCCTTCGGAGAGTGTTGCGGCGCGAATAGTACTACTTGATTTCGCTGACACCGTTTCAGTCGTGTGTAAGCAGCCGACCGTTGCACGTATCCGTAGGAAACGACGACGGACACCATCCATGGGTTATCCGCGTCCCATTCTCTGGTTACGACTAATAAACTGACTAACGCGATTCCGAAAAGGTACGTTATATTTGTTTTTATTGGTTTTTGATATGTATTTGATGTCTTCATTAATACCGTCAGTTGTTGACCTTTCTTCGGCGCGTGTTAGGCCTCAGATTTATTATTATCGCGAACGATTCATAGTTTGTAACTATGAATAATGAATGAGTGGATTTCCTTGAAATTAATTTGACATATCATACACGGGGACAATGCGCTTCCAAGAATTCAATGCGTGATGTGCATAAAGATTAAAATCAAATTTTGACATATATCAATCTTGGCGCTTCAATTATATCGATACCATATTTACTTGTCATGACTGATAAGAGTAAATGCGATAATTTAGCAGTGACAGTTCATTTGTTTTGACAGGATTTCGTATAGCTTTCGCTTTCAAAACAAAATTGGAGATGTTTATATAATTTTGCAAATATTACAAAGTATATACTATCTTGATGATTAAACTTAATGTATGAGTTCATCGAACTGTATCATTGCATGCAAATATTTTCATAAATAATATAATGAGAATTAAAAGTTTTCGTTGACATTGAAACAATCGATTCTGCAGTTTTGTCATTTATTGCAGCAGCAATAATTTTAAATTTTAATTATATACTTATATTTTTTTTACTATATTTTTATATTTTATTAATTATATATTTCATTTTGAAAGAATTTGCAAGAAAATAAATTATAATTTCTTTATATTAAAATTACATCTATTCTATCTTATATGGAAATATGAATCTTATTATTAATGATTATCTGCAAATATAATAATTATTGTATTCTGACGCGATTATTGTCATCAATTTTTATTATTCATACTTCAAGTTTTTATCACAAGATAACCGCGTGGTTTAGTGAAGGACGCTTTTTGTTTCAGACTTTGTTAACCGCAAGTACGCACATAATTTTTCGGAGCATTTTGCCAACATTGAGACAGCAAGAGACATCATTTTTTATGACAATATTTGTCATGCAAAGATAAACTTCCTTTGAGCGGTTAATATTTTTTTACAAGTAAATGTTCGTATCGAATTTTATTTTCAAAGTTCTTTTCACCAATTGTATTATTTGCAATTTTGTTCGGCGTAATACGATTTTCTGGCAAGCATCCATTATACGTAATGAGTTGTTAAGTTTAGCACCGAAATAAGATTTGATTACAAATACCACTTGATCCACTCGATAAGATTTATTACGCTTTTACCATTGAATGCGATTGAACAAGGATATTTGCCATCATTTTAAACCGCAAATTCTGTGTTCGAACGTCTCTTAGGCAATGCACCTGCATATCTTGCAATACATATCACGTGCATATCACATGATATGATTATTACGAATTACGCCAGTACACCTTTATAAATGTTGACACATGGAAAAAAATGCCTTTTTTCGTGGAAACATATTTCAAGGATAGCAAGTGCAATAATTTAAATTGGCGATTGCGATCGCATATCGAGGCAGGAAATAATGAAATCAATATATGCCAACACGTATAAAAAAATTTCCATTGAATAGAGATATCATTTCATCGTTTGCATTATTGAGGATTAATTTGTGAAATATTTATTTGTCTTTATGTGAGATGGAAAATTTTATTTTCTATTTGCATTGGATTATACATCTAATTTTTGATAAGAATAGGTCGGCCATTGGCTTATCGTGTAATGATATTGACTTATCACTGACTTATCATGTATCATATTTATACATAATATAATGCCGAATGTTTTGAAGTTGCTTCTATGAAAAGATTAGATATTAAAATGCGGAAAAATTGCTGTGCAATCGGTATGAATCGCTTAACGTTTTATAAGTGTATTATATCTTTTATAATGATAATATTTATTTTTTACATATCCTCTTTATCACCTTCCTCTTCCTCTTGCCAGTTTTTGTCTCATAAATTATCTTTACGATTCTCTCGAATTAGATGTATTATTATATCTGTCATATTTATTTATTTTCGAGTGTGTTTAGTTTTTAATAAAATTTTAACATCTTGGAAACATTTTCGAAAATACTTATATACTCGGAATGCATTATTTTTCTTATTTTTTATTTTTTATTTGTCGTTATAAATAATTATCTAATCAGATTATTTTTCACAAGCTTAATAGAAATGTAATTACATGCACTAATCACCGATCAAATGTCGTATCTTTCAACGATATCTGATAAATTTAAAAAAATGCTGCTATAATTCGTGAGAAAGAATTTTTATAAGGAATCTTTTCTAAATCTTTGTTGTTTTTTCCGAAGTTTTCCCCCCCATCCATCTTTTTGCAAAAACAGAAACGTTGAACATTATTGTCGCTTCAAAGGAATCTTGATTCGCGTCTAGATAAAAACACATGTACCTACTAATACATTTAAAGGTGAACTTCTATTTTGATAATGTAGCTAACGATAACATTGCCAAAGAAATGAACTTACATTTGTCAAAGATGTGGCGCTTCCTCAAGTGAAAACATGTGAAAACAGTTATCTCAGTTTTCAACTGATATATTATATCGTAGAATTATGAATTCGCAAACGACAATCGTGAATTTAATTTGATTGATAATTATATTTGATTAAAACTCGATAATCATATTACAATAATTTTTAATTTGCGATTGTCTTTATTATTATGATTTAAGAGACTCAATTGATTGAATTGATATTTTTCTCGTCTTAATAACGTTATTTTGTTCCATTTTGATCGACATAATCAAGTAATCGGCATGTTGAAAAACTTCTGACAAATTATGAGACCAATTACGACGATTGCATTAAGTTGACTAACTGAATAAGTACGTCGGCGGCATCAAATATGTATATATATGAGATGAATGAAATTATATATATATATATATATATATATATATATATATTTTATTGGATGATTAATGGGATGAATGAAATTATATATATATATATATATATATATATATATATATATATAATTTCATTCATCCCATATACATACATCTTCGATATTATATGTATATCTAGAAAATACACTGTACGAAATTATCGATATTAGCATATATTTATATTCATATATGTGACTTATTTGACTGTTATGTGTACTTTATTGAGCGCGATTACAACGTGCAGATATATAAATTACAATTTTAAATTCATTATTCTATATCGATGCTATGGCAAAAATTATTGATAATAACTTATAGTGAAACAGTCTGTAAAATTCAGAATTTTTATACAAATCTTTCCCTTTTGAATTTTAATGTATAATATAAATATCTTAGTCAAACTTCTTGAAAATATTTGCGATGCGCGTATTTGCATGTTCGTGTGTACATACATGCATGTAATTGTGTTTTTATGTTTATTCAAATAGGGAGAGATAAGTATAGAATTATTCCTAACATTTTACAGACTGTTTCATTGTAGTGTAATCAATAACTTTTGATACATGAACATCGGTATAACGAGTTGAATAATGAGTTTGTTATGTAAGTTATGATATAATAACTAGCATCGAGAGAGAGAGAGATGTTTAATTGCAATTCTTTATGCGCTGTTTATTAATGTAAGAAAACAATATTGAAATAACTTGGCGAACAATTTTGTAATTAGTCGCTATTTTCCTATGTCAATTATGTTGTGTTTTGCACAATATTTTGCATTATTATCTTCCATAAATAGCGCTTAATTACAGTTTTACAGATAAAGTGTATTTTGTAGATAATGATCGATTAAGTACTGCGCGTCGCAAGGTGTTATATATATGTGCTGTAAACTGTAAATAATTAGCATGTTGTTTCACTTACGTCGATGTCAACCCCAACACGCATATACCATATAATAATTTACATTAAGCTGAGTTATGTGTAACTTGGAGGATTATCTCGATTAGACTCGTTTACACCATTAAAAGTAAATGGCTCAGGAAATGATTATCGTCATTTTATATGACGATTAATATATAAGGTCATTCTTTTTTATCTCACTTGAAGAAACGTCTTCCGTTTTCGCATTTATGAATCTCTTTCAAACACGTTTAAAATATATGGAAGACTCGTGTCTATTTAACAACGTAAAAATATGAATGTGAGTAAGATTAGATAGCATACAATTTTTTCCGTCTTCGTCACTTTATCTGCCTAAAAAGTTTCCTATATTAGAGATATATAATTTCCCATTCGTCTCTGCTATTTAAAAAAAAAAGAACAGAAATTGATAACGAACAAACTGCTTACTCGTGCAGATTGATTGAACACGCGTTACAAGAATAAATCGTTTTATTTTTGTGTAATTTATGTAATACAGAGAGAAAAATAGTGCAAAAAATTTAAGAGTAATACTATCTCAAATAAATAATTAGAAGATTGCATGCAAGATATATATTCAAATCTTGTAAAAAATCTTGTTAAAAAGTTTTTTGAAAATTCTCTCATTTTCTAGGATATTTTTGTTCAAAATTCTAAATAAAGAAAAAAATTAAATTTAAAAAATTTTTTGATGCAACTTTCTAAAGTAAATTTTTTGTATGCATTTTATAATATTTTTAATGCGAAAAAGAATAAAGTTAATATTTAAGTTTTACAATAGATATGCAAATGGACCGATAAAAATGTAAATAATTTTCGTCAGATAAACATTTTTACTTTTTTATCACTAAAAATTATAATAAAGAATATTGTATACTCAATATTTGTTAAGGTATTGAATATATAAACAGAGATAGATGTAATACTTTTTATAATAATAAATAAATATAATATATATATATATATATATATATATATATATATATATCAGCAGATAGTAATCCTAACTATTTACAATATAAGAGCAAGATTATCAGAGCGAATTTCTTTAAAAATTTTCTGAAAAATCTGAAGAAAAATAATTCTATGAGATTTTCCTCGCTGGAGATTTTTCCAGGTACAAAAGAAATTCTTGAGAATGTCAAGTTTTTTAGAAAGTAAGCACTCTAATATATCAAGCGATCATTTAAATAAAAATAAGAACTTATTGAGAAAATAATATGATAATTTTAAATAATGTGATAATTTTTATACTTATATATTACTCTTAGTCATGATTCTGTTAGTTAAGACAGAATTGTCACATTTCATATTTTGCACATGTTTTCTTCTCTTTTCAATTGATATTTCAACATGTGTATCGATCTCTGTCACGGAACAATATTGCACACGCTATGGTTAATTAAGAAATCAATTAATAAAGAGACTTGCAGAAGGACAGTTCGTGCGTTTAATTGGCGAACGACAATACGTTGTTAATAATGGAATAATACTGAAGAAGTTGAGATAGTCTTCGATCTATGCTTATTATTTTTATATATTCAGTATAATTTTCTCTTAATATTTGCACATCATGTGTGTTGATTACTCGATAAATAAATAACATTTTTAATGAATATAAATAAAAATAATATTAATTAATAGTTAATAAGAAATTTATTATAATAAAATAGTAATCTTATTTTGCTTTGAAATAAGTATTAAATATATATATAGAGTTTCTCGAATAATTCAACTGTCATAATATACCAGTATTTAAAAACAAAGCATGCAAATCGAATATACATGTGTAAATCTCCATATATTAAGGTAATTTAGAAAATCCAAAAAATTCTATTTTTTTGCTATCGAGCAATTTTCGTGTAAAAATAATTTTACTTAAATGAAAATAATAAATTGCATCTAAAAATTATGTTTAGAAAAGCTTACCATTGTCAAGTAAGAAATATCGCTGCATAGTATTTCTTTTGCGAGATCATTTTATTGTTTCATATACATACTTGGCGAGACATTAGCGCGTCTCTTGACCACGTGTTTCATTCATCATGTGTCGTAATTTAGTCTAGACGGTTGGATAAAGGACTTTCGTCATGACATCTATTTGTAATGCACATTGTCATTACAGAAAAATATGCATTTGAAATTTACACGCACACAGTATATATTACATATATATGTAATACAAACACACACACACACACATATACTACATATATAATTACATAATATTTATTGGCATGTTCACATTAACTTTTGAAACGTTTTCACTGTCATTTTTTAATGTTTTTAGATGGAATTGAACAGCAATCCTGCGATTTCTGCAAAGAACAACTCCATTCATGACGACGAGACAACATTTAAGCAGTCACTTGGGTATATATATTTATATAAACATATAAATAGAATAGTAAATAATCAACAAGTATAATAATAAATATAATAGTAAATGAAATAATAATAATAAAAGTAAATAATGTTTTTATTAATTACTTTTTAATTAATAAGATATTATAATTATTTCTTAAATGTAATTTCATCTGATTTCACTATTCATTTTGCGTATGTCATTCTTTTGATTAGTCTTCATTTTTTTTTAATAAAAATATTTTTTAATTACATTAAATAATGAGAAAAGGAAGGAGTTTATTACGTAATCATGTTGAAATTAATTAATGTAAAACGACTATGAATAATTATAGATAATAACTGACTGCAAATTAGCATAATCACTACATAAGTATGCTACATTATTAATTATGTCACATCATCTAATTACTTCATTGGAATATCAATTCATTCAGTTGTATAATTATTGCAAATGTTTGTCAAATAACATTACGATATAGCATTGTACGATATAGCATTGATTTATGATAAGCAAGTAGTTTATAACATTTTGCCATACACGAACAATCAATCATATTATCAATTTCTTTTTATTAATTACATTTAATTAGATTTTATCTGTAAATATTGTTTCGCTAATACGTATTGAAAAGCCAACTACAAGCCTGCGCTGTGAATCATTATATATAACGTAAATCAGACTATCAGAATAAATTGTTAGATTAAGATTTAAAAAATGTGAGATAAATCACTGCAGACGTTATTATTTCAAGTATTATTTTATCACTAGTATTATTATATCATTATATGCTCACATTATTTCAAGTATCATTATATGCTCACGTTATTTCAAGTATCATATCATTGCCAAGAATGATATTGATATAATTATCATGCCTATTTATCATGCCTATTTATCATGCCTATTGAATTTGAAAAATATTTCATCATTATAAATATTATATTTCTCGTATATAATGTTATATTTAACAATAATATTATATTTCACATTATTCTCACATAAACGTTAATTATTGAAATTCAATTATCTCACTTGAAAATCACGCATACGCATATCCGATAATTAACGTCATTATACGTGAAAAAATACTTAAAGTATCAGGATTGTCGCATGTTAATTTAAACTATAATTTTCCTATTCTCTCTCTCTTGGCAATTAAATAGGACTTTAAAATATGGAATGCATCCGCATCATTTCGCAGTAAAATTAATTATGTAACGACATATATCTTTAATTCTTTCTATTAACTTTTTTTTATACAGAAATGGCGGAACCTATGGAGCTTTTCAATCGAAAGATCCCATCCTAGCGATGGAAAAGGGTGGTGATGCTATCAAGGATGGAAATAACGAGCATGGCATCACTGTACATCATCCTACTTCGTAAGTTTAACGTTAATAAAAAGGAAAAAAATGTTCAGAGACTTTTTTCAGAGATTTTTATTTTAAGAAACAATTTATAAAATAAAACATTCACTATAAATATTAGCAAAAATATCGTATCAATAGAAAATAAAGAATATTTAGCACACATTGCATACAAGCAACAAGAATGATATCGCACACTAAAAGCAAGTAAGTAAAAAAACACAAATTCCTGTCTTAAATAAATATAATAACAGACACGTAACAAGCATGACAAATGATCGTTTGAGAGACGGAAATGATGATATCGCTATGGCATCTTGATCAAATATTTATAATTTACTATATTTGTCGTGCGAAACATAACTACTTCTTTCCGGGAAGAATCATATTTTGTCATTAATGTTACGTTGTTTTGACATTGTAGACTCTCATAGTTTTTTTTTAACAACGCGATGTAAAGATATATATAGGTGCACAAGTAGGACCGAGTTGCAAAAATTCATCTTTTAGCTATATTGTAAAAATAAAAGAGAAAGATATCTAGACACCCGAAACAGATATTTTGGCATGAGTGCGATCGATTCGCGTAATATCTACATTTAACTCACCATTTGTCATTGGAAATCGTAAACAACTTAAACGCTAAATGTTTAAGATAAATATGTTCTTACGCGTTTCAAAAAACGTAATTTTTTAAATTTAAACTAATAAAATAATCGACAGTCTACATTTTTTTCAAAAAATAGAGAAACTTGCAACAACCACGATAAAAATACATTCTAAAATATTATCAATTTAAATAATTAACATTTAATTATTGATAACTTAAGACTTTATTATATTTTAATATTTTAATATTTTTTAATCAGAGATATATATTTGTTCATGTTTATTAATATATCATAATTATTAGAGTTTAATTTGTATCTTTATCGTGAAAAAAATGGCGAATAATCTTCCACTTCATTATTTAAATTAAAGGGTACGCATTTAAATCAATTTAATGTTATTAATTTATAGTTAGGTGATAAATACAGAATAAATGAACCAAAATATAGACAAGTTTATAACAAACCCGAGCGAAATTAAATAAAATCGATGACTCTGGCAGAATCCCAAAATTTCAGTCATTTTAAACGATTCTTACTTGGCACATTTGAAACGTATGTTAAATGTTTATAGCTACACATTTCGGCTTCTTGTAACAACTACAATTTTGTGATAATTAAAGAATTCTGCTTACGCTTAAAAATTTGCGTCAATTATTTTTCGACGTGTCGGAATTTCGTCTCGAGTCGAGAAAAGAAAGTCTACTGTAATAAATGTACTAATGGACGAATGGACAACTGCAGGTACCTGGAAACCATGATGCATCTGTTCAAGGGTAACGTCGGCTCGGGCATCTTTGCGTTGGGAGACGCTTTTAAAAATGCCGGACTGATATTGGCACCACCGTTAACGATTTTTCTCGGCGTCATCTGCGTACATGCTCAACATATTCTTGTACGTATATTTAATTATAATAATCACACATTATATATGTCCCATAACTATCGAATGTCTTTTTAATATATATTTTTAAATAGTTTGGAGACTATAATTTGAAAACTGATTGTTTTGCGATAACTTATATAAATAAAAAAAGATATATATACAAGATATATGTATAATAATTGGGCATTCTTTTCTTCTATGAAAAAATATCACAGTCATAATAATTGCAATATTTTAAGTGTGTATTAAATATGTATAAATAATATTGTAATAAAAATATTAAATATGTATTAAATATGTATAAATAATATCGTAATAAAAATATTAAAGCGATATATGCATAAAATTGCTCTTGATAATTATATTAATTTCTTTTTTTAGATTAAATGTAACGAAGAGGTGACACGCCGTGTTGGCAATGACACAAACACATGCGGATTCGCCGGCACCGTGGAGATGTGTTTTGCTACTGGACCCCTTGGACTCCGTAAATATTCGACTTTCATGAGGTGCATAATTAAAGAGAAAAAAAGTAAAAACTAGAAAGCCAAATAACAAGAAACATCAGCAAATATTACACAGCCATTTTATAATTCTTACTTATATATATTTTTTTCAATTCATTTGTATGTATTCGCACAAATTTCTTTCAATTTATCCACACATTTTCATTTTCTTTACACATGTCTTTTAATTATTATTTTTATGATTTTGCACATTCGTGAGCTATGAATATGCATGTCATTTACGTTGCTCTCGTGATTTTGTTGCAGAAAAATGGTTAATATATTTTTGTGTATCACGCAACTCGGATTCTGCTGTGTGTATTTCGTTTTTATTTCCAAAAATATGAAGCAGGTGAGATATCTCTTTAACTATATATCTTTTTGAATCGTAATGTTTTAATAATTTTTGATCCATTCATCACATTTATTTTTGATCGTAAAAATGTATGAGAATTGCTAAAAATTGCTTGAGTAAATAACACAGCTGTATATCTTTTTTATTTATCATTAATAATAATTTATTAATAAAAAAATTAGATTACAGAAAATTGTAGGTTTTGTTTGATATTTATATATTCAGTAATAAATTAAAAAAAAACTTTCAATGAGAGAGACGTTTTCTTAAAAAAAAGAAAGACTTTTATTAATATTGCGAATTGTGTATAATTAATTAATAGCAATTATAATTTTTTGTCTTCTACGATAGGTGTTGGACGCGCACGGAATCGAGATGGACGTTCATCAGCACATGGTTGTAATATTGATACCTATAATGCTTAGCACTTGGATTAGAAATCTCAAGTACCTAGTACCGGTATCTTCGATAGCGAATTTTCTAGTGATCTCGGGTTACATCGCCACCATGTATATCATGAGCCATGACGTACCATCGATATACGAAAGGAGATACGTTGCAGATTGGAACAATTTACCTCTGTTTTTCGGCACTGTGATATATTCCTTTGAGGGTATTACTCTAGTAAGTATAGGTGTTTTATCATAATACTATTATTTCTTTTATTTTATAACATTTTATCTTAATAAACGAGGCCTTTGGCCTCAGTTCGGATAAAATAAACCGATGTTTCCCGATATCGATGCTATCTGACGGTGTGTTTCTAATAGGCATTAATGTACAGGTACTGCCATTGAAGAATGAAATGAAGAATCCTAATAATTTTAACAAACCGCTGGGTGTTCTCAACGTTGGTATGGTGATAGTCTGTTTTATGTTCGTCGCAATGGGTTTCCTGTCTTATTTAAAGTATGGTGATACTGTTGCCGGTTCAGTCACGCTCAATCTCACGCCAGGGGAGGTGTAAGTATTAAATTTATCTAAATATAATTACATTTTGTGAATACAAATTTTATATCGAAATTCACTGTTTTGTCAAGATGGATTATACTATATATCGATTCGATAAATTATTATCTTAGACCAAGTCACATATGTTAGCAAAGCTCGTAGTAATAAATTATATGATAAATATATTATTGAATTAATGTGTGATTACGGTTAAAAAATATTTTATAATTTATTTCTCTTTATGTAATTCAAAAGGATGGACGGGGCAGCTATCAGTCAAATAAGGTCTTTACCTGATATATTGTTTGACGTGTTTGATAAATATTAACTAAGATAGCTTTATACGAAAACTTGATAGAGGAATGTGTTTTGTGCATGTTTTTACTGGCGTGCATGTTTTTATTATAAATGACGAACTTATTTGTATCCATACCCGCAGCCACACCCATCACACATATATACATATATACATGCAGCTTTCTTTCTTTATAGAAAAAAATATAACGAACAAATTTCCTTTAATTTTAATCTAATTTCCATTAAGCTAATTCTTTTTTAAATTGAATTTTTTTGTAGCTTGCCGCAATGCATCAAGACTGCCATTTCATTAAGCATATTGTTTACGTATGCCTTGCAATTTTACGTCCCGATCGCAATAATGTGGCCTAGCATTGTTAATCGATACGGTCCCTTCAAATGGCCGGTTCTTGCAGAGATTATCTTCCGTTCCGTCATATGTTTAATCACATGTAAGTATCTAAGAAAGAGAGAGAGGGGGGGGGGGGAGATTTACTAAATTATATTATTCGTACTATTATAAATTTTTATGACTCTTATAAAATTTATTTTATTATAAATCTATCTGTCAAATTATAAATTTTCAGAATATTTTCTATCTTCAGACATAAGAAATATGATTAAATCCCTTTATATCATATATTACATATTTAGATATTCTTGAGTCACTATTAAAAATTTTTTATTATTTCAAATTGTTGATATATATATATATGTATGTAGATGTTTCGATTCAAAAATAATTATTTCAGTTATCCTGGCAGAGGCGGTGCCGCAACTGGGTCTCTTCATATCCTTAGTTGGCGCAGTCAGTAGCACCGCGCTTGCTCTCATCTTTCCTCCTATTATTGAGATGATCGTCCGCTGGCATAACACTAATCTCGGTTTCTTTACAATCACGAAGGATATAACGATAGTGCTGATCGGTTTGTTGGGTTTCGCCACTGGAACATATGAGAGTCTGACAGCGATCATCAAGTCGTTCAGCAAATGAACTCGAGCAGTCTACAAATGCGCTTTGTATAAATTATTCTTAATTTCCTTCTCGTGAAACGCGGACCATGACACCTACGATATTTCCGCGTGCGTAACTTGATTTAAATTTATATACATATACATTTTTTCAAATTTGACATGTTTGTAGTCGGCTATGTTTTAAATACAGTTGATATTAGCCATTTTATAATAACTCATGTGTGATATTGATAGATGTAGTTGATAAAATATAATGATTGTATATAATGATCGTTATTAATAATAGTTATTATTAATAATAATCACTCAGACAACACAAACTTTTCGATTTTCATATTGCTTGGATATGGTACTTTACGTGTTCAATGAACGTTTCCATGTTTGGGCTTCCACTCGTAATAATGAATTAATACAATATGTAATTTGCATGACATAAAAAAATAGATGAATAAAAGTGCATTGATTTCTTTTCTCACGATTATATACGCAAACTTTGCAGTAACTGGAAAAATAAAAACATATTTTCTAGTGCTTGTTATATTACATCGGATTTTAGCAAATTGTTCCTGTTTTAATAATAAAGGAAGATATAAATTAACTAGCGAGTTAACTAGTGAGAAATTAGTCAATTCAATAGTATTAGATAATTAAATAATATTCAATAAAGTGATAATTATATGATTTAGGAGTATTTATGTCAATTAATACTAAATTTTACATTAAAATGAAAGGCTTTTTCTTACAGAAGTACATGTATTAACGAGTAAGATTGTATTTTCAATTTTGCATATTATTGTAAAGCAAATTCCATGATTTAAAGATAAAAATTTGTATTATCTTATTTGTGAAGTATTTGCGAAACGAAATTATTTATGACAAAAATATTTTGTCTATGTGGTGCTTTATTTTATTTGTAATCGATTATTTTAATAATGTAATTGTATGATGTATTTATTTATGTGCCTCAGGAGGCTAGTTTCACAAACATTGATCATATATTATTACTTAAATTCTTATACTCTTTTTTTTTCTATCTATATTCTATGGTCATATTTTAAAGAGAAAAAAAATAAATTGATTAAATTAATGTAGGTGAAACTAATCTCAGTTTAATCAATATTTATATATGAGAGACAAATGCGAATGAGAAAAAGTCAATGTTTCATGTATATCGTACTATAGAATAATATGTTCTCTTTATTGTTAAATTATATATATATATATATATATATATATATATATATGTATGTATGTATGTGTATACACACATACATACATACGTTTATGATACGAAACATAATGAACAGCAAATGACATTTTAAAAATGAATTATCGATTATCTACAGTTTTCATAACCCTAATATCGATTGTTGTACTTTAATTTCTTATACTTGGAAAATTAGTGAGAATTGTTAAATTAATTTACAAATTAAACAAAAATTGATCATATGTAATAAATAATTCCCATTACTAAAATACACAGTTAAATTATTCATTCGTCAAATATGCGCTTTCATAATTGCTTGTTTTTAATTATCAATATTAAAAAATATTTCTTATCGAAAAAATTTGTATCTTTTATTCATGATTGATTTCCGATCTCGATGTAAGTACATACATATAATATTAATTAAAATTGAAAGAAAAGAAACTACTCGTTAATTCAATAAATTGAGATTATCGATTCGATGTATGATATATGACGTATCGTATTATTGGAGTACAAATTCACTCAGGGATGCTTATAGTGAAGTAGGTATATTTTTTCTCAAATATATTTATATATAATGCAGTATATTATGTATATATATATAATATTTCTCTCTTATTGTCAATGAGATATTTACAGATGATGGAAGATAAAAAGATATATAATAAACATGTGGCACAACGAATTGTCTAGTTATGTACCATGTGTCTCCATTCAACTTGAATAATTTTATTATATTTATTTATTAAGAAGCATTTCTCAAAATAATACCGAAATGTTATTGATGAAAATATTTAGCAGATGTACTGTTAAAACATTTTATGATTTCTGAGTAGAAAATTAATACTTTATTTTTATTTACGCTATCCTTTTGTAACAAAAGCATTTAATTATTAAAAAATGGAATAAATTAATACAAAGCATTAATTTTCTGCTTACAAATTGCAGGATACTCAAGAGAATTGTGGCCCAAATATTTTCGCTTAAATTTTTAAGTTTAAAGACGTCTCATGCTATAACAGTATATCGATAAAACTTAAAGATTAGTCACGCAATATCTGTTATAAATTGATCAATTCTAAACAATAGAACATGTGTCGAGCAAATTTATAATTAATTTATATTAACATAATATTATATTAATAATATTTATATTAATAACAGAAGTAAAAAAAATTAATTTTTTTTTCAAATACAAATAAGATTAACTGTTTTTTTCTGGCCTTTTTGATTCAAAATACAATCTCATTTTTTACAATGCTCTCTGACTCTGAATGTTGAACAATTGGCGGTTAAATATACAAAACGAAAAGAAGAATTAATTAAGAAGAGTATAGCGAGAGAAACAAAACGGGAATAAAAAAATTAAAATATTCCTTAATTAAATATTTCGGTTTATTTCCGAATCATCCTCGGTATTTCTTCAATTTTTAACAAATATTATTCGTGTTATATAAAAATTTTACAAAAAAAATAATGTATACACATATGCTAATATAAAAATTATGTGCTTCGATCTTTATATAACAATAGGCAAAAAATAAACAAAACAATTTTTCAAAATGGAGGGTGGTTTTCTATTCATTACTGCCTAAAATATTTTCGTTTATAACTTTTAAGTTAAAGGACATTTTACATCACAACAAACACAATATATTGTATCGAGTTATAGACTAAATGTTAGTTTCTCAGTATCTCTTGTAATAAAGTGTCTGTTATAATAATATTAATCGTTCTTATCTGTTGGAATAATAGTCGTTTGATTAAAATCAGAACATTTCAAATATTATTACTGCAATATTATTAGTGCAATATTTTTCTTGTAATAACATAAAACTTTTAAATATTACTACAATTCTATATCTTATTACGATAATATAGAACATACCGTAATATCAGCGCTATGGCAGTTGAGGTAAAGGAAATTTATATATATATATATATATATATATATATATATATATATAATTTGTACGATTCATAAAATATTTTATGAAATATTCAAACAGGTGGATATATTATTCTTGCATTGACAATATTATTATGTATATATTTTAGCACATAATCCCTTTTAAGATAGAAAATAACATAATGATAGGTGAAGAAGAATTAATCGATGATAGTTGCATTAATACCGGAGAATTGATTTTGAACGCATTTAAATCTAGACCGGATTTCATCGGCCAAGTATGACACATAATAATAATTAGGATTATTTCTTTAATGTATGAAGAAAAAAAATTTATTAATTATCAATGTAAAATCACATGATTCTATTTAATATAATGCATTATATTATTTTATTTTAATATGTGTTTAATATTTTGATATGTGATAGGTGGATGCAATGACGGGAGAAAAAAACACATTCCAGCAAATGAGGGAACGGAGCGTAAAATGTGCATTATGGCTGAAAAAAATAGGTATTCAACGCAATGACAGTATAGTAGTGTGTACTTCTAATCATTTGGATACTTATATACCATATTTGGCGATTCTATATGTCGGCGCTGTTTTACACGTGTGGAATATAAATCAACTGAGTAAGTTAATTTTTTTCAAAATTTCTATTTTTTTATTTATTTTTAGGATGCATATGTATATATAGGCCAGTTGATATATTTAATTGTTAATACTTTTAGTAACTGTAGATCATTTTAAATTTCGTCCAAAAGTAATTTTTGCTGATTATAAGAAAGCTTCTTATATTTTTACATTTAAAAAATACGAGCCAAATATAGCGTCGACACTTATAATCGATGTGTATATCGATGACAGAAGAGGAGGAAGAACAGCAGAAAGGAAGAAAGGAATACAAAAAAGAAAAAAAAAAGAAACAAAGAAGAAGAAAAAATTATTTCCCTAAAATCAATTGTAAACAATCATTTTAATAAAACTATAATTGATGAATTTTCTTGTACAAAATTGGAGAGTAGGAAGGACATCGCAGTGATACTGTTTTCTTCTGGTTCAACTAATGTGATTAAACAACATGTGGCATTTCCGCATGCATTCTTCACCGATCCATCGAATCAGCAGATACCCGATATGAAATCTAATGACGTTGGTCTATGGGTCGAATCGTTGTATTGGAATATCAGTTTGCTTCTGACAGTTCGCGCTATTCTTTCATACGTGAAAGCGGTCAAAATAAATATAGTTTTAAAACATGGCAATATAATGTCAGAGTCAGATGTTAATTACTTTTGTAATGCTATACAAGAGTATAAGATAATGTAAGAAAGAGTTTTAATCTTTTGTTGAAAATGTATGAATTATACAAAGTTTTTATTTTCCCTCTTATTTTTCAGGTAAATTGGATATTCTTAAAAAATTTGATGAGTAAATTGTTAGTTGATAAATACCAAATATTCAATAAATACGATTTTTCTGCCTTGAAACACATTATAATCGGTGGTAGACAACTTTGTTATAATAATTACATCTTTTTTTATAAGGAAATGATAAAGAAAGATGTTTCTGTTAGTAAAGTATACTGTATGTATAGTCATAAAAATGTAATTTACGACCAACAATAATGAAGAACGCTCTTAATATTATTGATAATTGATTGCTCTTGTATTGTTTAAGGTTTGCCTGAAATAGGTATGATCGCTTATCAACGACACGAAAAATTAATTAAAAAAACAGAATTAACTGAACAAGAAGAATTGATATTTCAAACATTCAATTTTATTTCTATAGAGAATAGTTTTTTTTTTAAGTAACAAGAAAAGAATATTTGGATTTTTCCTTTTATTATCATATACATTATGAAATTAATGTTTCTTAATTAGAACAACTTTTAATGTCAGAACTTCAATCAAAGATATTTCGCATAATATTGTAATATTTGATTCCGTAATATCATAGTTTCTTACTAAAATATAATATAATAAAACAATTAAATGTAATATATATAAACAATTAAAATATAATACATATTTTAATTGTTTTATTTAAAACATTTTGCTTTTTAAATCTTGTTTTTTGCGTCTTATTTCCTCTGTTTAATTTAAATAAATTTGTTTTAATTGTCACTTATTTAATTAATTCCTCGATATAATTTCGTCCATATTTTTGCATATATTTTTATTTATATTTCTCATTATAGAACTTACTTAATAAAGCTAATATTTACTAAATATTTACTCATTATATAACGCGATGATAATCAGTTTGTGATGCAAAGAAATAATTTCTAGAAAATTGATAGCTATAGGATGACCTAAGCGGACGTTGACAATTTAATGAATGTTATGGATATTTCTGTGCGTGCAACATCCTGCCATGTAAAAACATGCAAAGAAATACCTGTTGCTATTATTATCACCATCTCTTGCTATATATTGAACTTTATTATTACGCGGAAACTTGTACAATCTCGGGACGCGGGCTAATGTATGATTAAGATTTTAATTACACGGAAATTTGATTTAAATTAATAAAAGTAAAATAAATAAAAAATTAATATAAAATATATATTATATACATTTAATTATTATTAACATTTATTATTAAACTTAATGCTTTGTAAATTATTGCGTAAGTGTCAATTTAGAGAACTAATCAGTATTATGCAATTAATCGTTTGTCACAAACATGAGTAATTGATCTGTGATATAAAGTTCAAAACTAAAGGAAATTAAAAGAAAAGCTAAAATCATTGTTAAAAGTATTAAATAAAATCTTTGTATGTCAAGCAAAATGTTCGACAGGGCCGGATTTGGGGGGGGGGGGGGGACAACAGGGACTGAAGCCCAGGGACCTCCACAACACAAATTTTTGTAAAATTTCCTATTGAATGGTATACACTTACAAGGTATATTGCTTGACTCCTTGTTATTTCACAATAAATTATTTAAACAACGTAAAAATTTCTATTTGATTTTGGTTTAAAAATGATTAGGAGTCTCCACCTCTTCGTTGCCCCAGGGCCACACCTTTAAATCCGGCCCTGATGTTTGAGTTTGTCAATCTTGGAAAAGTAGGAAAAATAATCGATTTGGACTAATGCTCATGAGCAGCTAGAGTGCAATAAACTAAACAGAAAAATTTTTTACTATTTTTGCAACTTTTGCAATAATTATTAAGATATTAACGAAAAAGTATTAGCAAATAAGCGATGGCATGAAACATGCGGCTGGATCATAGAATATGTCATCGGTGAATGTCGGAAAGAATTGACGTATTCATGGTCACATTTTTTGCCGTGACATTTACTGATGGCACACTTATAATATACATTTCATAATCTAGCCGTGCGATACATACGTTTATTTGCCAATCCTTTTTGACTCACGAGCAATCTTTATAAGACACATATATCTTCTTCAACAATTTTACAAAATTACTTTACAAAAGTCTGATGATAGAGTTAATATTGAAAAATCAAAAATGTCTGATAATAGCTATTGCGAGGATTACACGTATATATAAACATAAGATTATGAAACAATAGAATTTATGAACTGTATATGGTATTATACAAGTGGAAAGCAGAGGGAATTGGAGAGAGGGATATTTCGTGTATACATATAACTGACTATAAGTACGAATTATGACAGTTCACATTTGTCTACGATCAGATCTAGACTATTGATCGTTTATCTGTTTTGCTTTTATTGTTAAAAGTTGTGATTTTGAGGTAATGTAAAAGTTTTTCTCATCTCCTTCAAACACAAAACATATGTTCTTTGTTAATGTAAATTGTGTTTTTGATTTGTATTCAAATTCGAGCAACTTTATTTTTTAGACAATTTTATTTTACAATTTTATTTTAACAATTGGCACTAGGTACTTTGACAATTTAGTGCCACGCTTATAAATAAAAATACAGTTTAAATTGCATACATGGCAATAATACTTAATATGCAATGCAATAAACTTTAATATGCATTAACTTTATCCATATATATTGTCGTTTATAGAATAATTCATCTAGCAATCACATGTAGTTTTAACTAGACAACGCAAAGCGCGTGCTTCGCGCGCGCCATTTATTTTATTACGTTATACATTTACATTATTTACGTTATACATTTCTCGCTGTTACACAAGCTCTCAAAATTTGTAATAATCGCAAATGACAGCTACTCATAACATGAATTGAGCGCAATAAAAGATATTCACGCGGCATCGCGGAAAAGCGACAATAATAAACTTTGATGTATTCGAGTAATCGACTTTACATACACTTTTTAAAAAGGGAACAAATAAAAAAAAGAAAAGTTTCCTAGTGTCATTTGGACGATTTTAATATCGAGATGAGCGTTGCGCTATTCGTTTGAATATTTCATCGCTATGCATATATATATATATATATATATATATATATATATATATATATATATATGCATAGCAATAAATATTTATATATGTAAATATTTAACGAATTAATCGAACGAATACATTCCGATTCATTTTTTCGTTTGGTATATATAAATATTTAATTCACTGGATCAATAGAAAAACTGTAGTCGACCAAACTAGCCAAAAAATTTTAGTTTATTAATACGACGTTTCGACCATGTGGTTGTGGTCCTTATCAAGTATACACTAAAAAAGATTTATAAATACATAAATTAACGGTTTGATTACATAGCAACGCATAGGGAATTAAAGTGTGAAAGATTTTTACCGATGTAATAATAATCAGAAGGCACCTTAACTGGTGAACATGTAAAACACGTAATCACATAATACAAAAAACGTTATTTAATTAAATTCAAATTTGAGAAAAGCTGATGTGTCCATGTGAGACTTCGTCATATAATAAACTAAACATAACAGGAAGAACAACGGTACTAAGTGACTTTAATAATTTTGTCGTAAATATTATTCAAGTTATCTGTGTCAGTCTGTAAGTTGATTAGATTTTTCTCTTGATTAGATCTCTTGATAAAGAACATTTCAGCTATCTCTTTTTTGCGAACGTACTTTTCATTGTGCAAGATATTCGGTTTCGACCAATCGAAATCGTGTCCGGATTCTAATCTATGTTTGCTGATAGCGGAGTGATTAGACTCATGTAATTTTATATTGTTACAATGTTCTTTCACTCGGGTCCGCAAATGTCTTTTTGTTTGCCCAATGTATGATAAATTGCAATCCCTACAGTTTAATTTGTATACAACACTTGTCTTGTCGTTATTGTGTAAGGTATCTTTATCACATTTAATTAAGTTATTAAGTTTTTTTGTTACTTTGTAGACGACGTTGAAACCACTGTTTCGTAGAAGACGGTAAAGATCTTGGCTCGTATTCTCTACGTATGGTATGGTGATAAAATGAGTTTTGGATGAGTAGAATTGGCGTTATCAGTGTCATTGCAGTCGCGATTGTTTAAAAAATTGATTCTTTTTCGAATGTGTCTGTGAATGATATGTTCAGGAAAACAATTATTAATTAACGTATCATATATTAAATTAATATTCTCTTGTTTAAAACAGTCGTCAGATAGTAAAATAGCATGGTCAACTAAATTATAAATCGTATTAATTTTATATTTTATCGGGTGATTCGAGTAAAAATTAATATATCTCCCGGACCATGTGGGTTTCCTAAACCAATTGGTGATAAGTTTGGTTCCCAGACGAATGATTTTAACATTAAGAAAACTAATCGAAGAATCAATTTCTTTCTCGTACGTGAATCGTAAACGTTCGTGGTAGTTATTGAAAATGGATAAAATATCATCAATTTTTGTACGTGGTACAATTGTAAAAACGTCGTCTACATATCTGTAATACATGGGGACTGTAAAATTCAGTGAGTTAAGACATTGAGTCTCCAAATCGTCCATCACCATATCTGCCAAGATAGGTGACAGTGGAGAGCCCATGGGTGTGCCGAAGATCAGGAGAAGCAAGTTGAATCCAAAATCAAATCAATGGACCCGAGTGAAAGAACATTGTAACAATATAAAATTACATGATTAATCTAATCACTCCGCTATCAGCAAACATAGATTAGAATCCGGACACGATTTCGATTGGTCGAAACCGAATATCTTGCACAATGAAAAGTACGTTCGCAAAAAAGAGATAGCTGAAATGTTCTTTATCAAGAGATCTAATCAAGAGAAAAATCTAATCAACTTACAGACTGACACAGATAACTTGAATAATATTTACGACAAAATTATTAAGGTCACTTAGTACCGTTGTTCTTCCTGTTATGTTTAGTTTATTATATGACGAAGTCTCACATGGACACATCAGCTTTTCTCAAATTTGAATTTAATTAAATAACGTTTTTTGTATTATGTGATTACGTGTTTTACATGTTCACCAGTTATGGTGCCTTCTGATTATTATTACATCGGTAAAAATCTTTCACACTTTAATTCCCTATGCGTTGCTATGTAATCAAACCGTTAATTTATGTATTTATAAATCTTTTTTAGTGTATACTTGATAAGGACCACAACCACATGGTCGAAACGTCGTATTAATACTAAAACTAAAATTTTTTGGCTAGTTTGGTCGACTACAGTTTTTCTATTGATCCTTTGATTACTCGACTAGCGACATTAAATTATTTACATATTTAATTCACTATTCGACTGATTGCATTCCGACTCGCTTTTTTATTCGATATATATAAATATTTAATTAATTAACCGAACGATTGCATTCCGATTCATCTTTTCGTTCGATATATATAAATATTTAACGAATTAATTGAATATATATATATATATATATATATATATATATATATATATGTAGGGTGTCCAGGAATCTGTCTTTGAAAGATTGATTATGAGTTTTGGGATGTATACAGGGTTGGGCAAAAGTCCGGAAACGGTCAAATATCTCGAAAAGGATCAACTATAGCGAAAAATTGTAAATAGCAAAGTTGTAGGGCTTAAAAAAATGTACCTAATGATGACTAAAAATTTTACTTTGAATGGAGGACGAAGATCATATAAAAGTCAAATTGAATTTTTTAAATGGAACTGCCTACTTTTTATTGCATATTCTTGTAGCTTATCTCGAGAGCTTTCCAAAACACTATAATTAAGTACCTTTTTATTAAGTACTTTTTGAGTTATAAGGCTTGAAATAATTTCTTAATTTTACATAAACCATAAAATATCTAGTAAACCATTCATTTTTCGATTATCTTACCTTGATACTTTTATGTACAAAATAATGAGAGGAATCAATTGGTGTAAAGAAAATATACAGTTGTTTTTAAGAAAAAATATGGAATTGTTAATTGCAAATTACATATTTTTTCTTAGAAACAACTATGTGTTTTCTTTACACCAATTGATTCCTCTCATTATTTTGTACATAAAAGTATCAAGGTAAGATAATCGAAAAATGAATGGTTTACTAGATATTTTATGGTTTATGTAAAATTAAGAAATTATTTCAAGCCTTATAACTCAAAAAGTACTTAATAAAAAGGTACTTAATTATAGTGTTTTGGAAAGCTCTCGAGATAAGCTACAAGAATATGCAATAAAAAGTAGGCAGTTCCATTTAAAAAATTCAATTTGACTTTTATATGATCTTCGTCCTCCATTCAAAGTAAAATTTTTAGTCATCATTAGGTACATTTTTTTAAGCCCTACAACTTTGCTATTTACAATTTTTCGCTATAGTTGATCCTTTTCGAGATATTTGACCGTTTCCGGACTTTTGCCCAACCCTGTATATATTTTACCTGTATATATATTTTACCCTGTATATATATTTTATTTATTTATCATTGTGTACAAGCGTTTTTTTGTTTTTTCGACCGTTATTATCCGTTTATTATCTGTGCGTTACATTAGACTGTCGATCGTTTTATTTGAACGTTTGACTGTCGATCGTTTTATTTGAACGTTTGACCTCTTGATTATTTTGTGCTATGCGCGCCTTTGTAACGTTCGCGTTTTGATCATGATTATTCGTTGTTAAGACATTGAAAAAGATTCGCATTGGATTGAAACGTACGTCTGTCGATTTTTTGCATTGCATTACTTTTTCGACGGATAATGTTTTTCTTTTTTTACTATTAATTATTAAAGAATATATAAAGCATCCGTCTCAGATCTATATCTGAATTTAATTACGTAATAACATCTTACGCTACGATCCTTAGCCTTTTCTTTTTTATAAAAAAAATAAAAAAAAAATAAAAAATCTTTCTAATAGAAAAAAAACTAGTGGAAAAATGTTTCTTCTTTGTTATTTTCTTAATATATTTTGTTATTTTCTTAATATTTTCTTATATTTATATAAAAATATATGTAAGAGAATATGCAACTATCATAAGAAATTAACATTTATTAATTTATAAGTCATATAATCTCCGACAAAATATTATAAATATGTCAGCACAAATTGGTTCTTTTCGGCTTTAATACCGAAATATCAAAAATTGTTTAATGAATGCTAAATGTACGTCGTCGTTAAATCAACATATCGTTTAAATAATATATTGATCTCGCCTTCATTTAACATTTCAGTTAATATTCACTTTGAAATATTTTTTTGTTGGAGGAAAAATTTTTATGTGCATTGATATACATATATTTTAATTTAACCGACCAAAGTCATGGAATAGTTTATTAAATGCAATTATTTGTAATGTAATGATATCATCGTAATACTGCTATTGACTCGTGTTTTATACTCAAGAGATATTTGGATATTTTCAGCAAAATGGTTGCAACTGATTTAAAGGTAAATTTAAACGTACACACACGCACATACACACACACACACACACACACACATATATATATATATATATATAACTTATATTATTATAATTACAATCATTTATTTATTTATATGATATATAAACAAGAAACAATTGTTAATATGTAGCACTAGATACAAATTAAATTAAAACTTTAAAGATTAAACGTATAGAGTGCAAATTTTCTATACGAATTTACAAGTATATTTTAAAAAAAATAAATATTTATGCATAATCTAATTATTTAGAATAATAAATTTCTATTATTACTATTATTTTCAGAATTTTACTGTCGAAAATAACGTTTACAAAGGAAAAGTGTCGTCTTATAGCTCTAATTACAAGAGCCTTAATGAATTAATATGGAATAAAATTAAAAACCATGGAGATAAAATTGCATATGTAAGTCAATTTTTACATATAGAGTATTGGGTAAAAAAAAATTCCAAAATTTATTTCTAGTTTTGCTATTAAGGCAAAAACGTAAAAGATGTAAAAGACGTAAAAGATTTTCAAGATTTATTTCTAGTTTTACTATTACCTAAAACTGGAAATAAATCTTGAAAGTCTTTTTTTACTCAACTTACTTTAAGTAATAGTTGGGTAAAACAAACTTCCAAGATTTATTTCCAGTTTTACTTAATAATAAAATTGGAAATAAATTTTGGAAGTTCTTTTTAACCAATTATTATTCAGTAAATAAAAAAATCTTTAAATAAAAAAAGGATTTTAATATTAATATATATATATATATATATATATATATATATATATATAATAAGAGAGATATAAATGATATATAGAAATAGAGCAAGTATCATTAATGATCTCTCTTTTATTAGCGTGATTATAAACATCAAATGAATAAGACAATATAAATCTTTTACTAATACATATTTTCGTAAGCAATTAAATAGAAAATACAATTGAATGTAAAATGAAAAATTTATATCAACTAAGCGCAATTAAGATTAAAAAAACTTATATAATTTTCTTTTTAAATAATCATTTTTAACTAATTGTTTTTATAAAAACATATACACTTTTATATCAAAATGTTTCTTATTTCCTCTATAATATTGTTTAGTTTACAGTTTATGTTCTGTTTCTAAATAATTATTTACAATTTGTTTTTTTTTTATAATCATTCTAAATAATTACTTGGAGAAAACAAAAGAACTGCAAAAGCATACAACATAAATATCAAAGAAGATACCTGATTATATAAATGAAAATATCAAAGAAAAATAAAGATTTTAAAATAATTCCAATACAATTATCTAACTACGCAACTTTTTTCTTATGTCTTGTCTTAAATATCTATAATAAACTGTCAATCTCTTGTTCTCAACTTCTCAAAGCAAGTGTATATTTGTTAAAAAAAGTAATAAATACTTTAGAGATTGTTATCTCATTTACGTAACTGCAATCACATAATATTATAGGCGCCTTAGAAAGAGAATTAATATTGAGAAAATTGGAATAAATCTTAATACATTACCTTAAAATTAAATAAAAATTAAATTTCATAAAATTTTAATTTTTTAAATTTAATTTTGTTCCAAACTCAATAACCAAACTCAATAAACAAAACATAGATTATATACATTATATATGCTAAAACAAAAAATTATACAAATAGATGTCATAATATTTAAAAATTAATGTTAACTAATAAATCATTAATTCATTTGCAAATTGATTTCATAATAAATATAAACACTTTGGAAAAACTATAGATATCGAAATCAAACGTTTAATGTATCATTCTTTAATGTATCATTTATATTAGTTAAAAAATTGATCTGATAGTAATGAGAATTTGACAATTATTCAAAATATAACACTCTGTATAACAGCAATAATATCGTAGTTAGATGCACGCACAGAAAACGTGGTTTCATATGCGGAGTTACAAGACAAAGTCGTGAGATGTGCGTTATGGTTGCAAAAACAAGGAATCAAGTCTGGCGATGTTGTCAGTCTGTGTACATGTAATCATCTAAATTCCATTGTACCCTGTTTGGCTGTAATTTACATCAATGCAATCTTCAATCCGTGGAACGAGGATATGGATTTGCGTAAGTTCCTTTGAGTTAAAAACATTGTTACATTATATTTGATTAATAATCAGAAATAATATAAGTTCAACAATAGCGAATATAATTTTATCTATTTTGAATTAATTAGAATTTTCATTTTTTATTTATTAATTAATTATGTCGTGTTATAACATATATGTATTATTTATTTTTTTACGATTTTTATTTCATGTAGCCTTTATTAACTATGTGCTATTTGTCATTAGAAACTGCGCTGCATGTCATGCAACTGACTACTCCGAAAGTAATCTTCTGTAGCGAAAAACCCGTGAACGTTATCTTGAGCGCGATGAAAGAGAGTAATTGCAATGCCATGATTGTAGTTTTTGGCAATCATCCCAATGCGATCTCGTTTTCTGACATTTTAAACATGTACAGCAACGCAGAAGTGGCGAATTTTCGATTTGCCGAAGTAGATGATATTAAAAAAACGACGTGCATCATGCATTCGTCAGGCACCACGGGGATGCCGAAGGGAGTCGAAATGTCCAATTACTGTCTCTCATACATCAGCGAGGATAAAAACTTCGATATGTCTAACGCAGTGTCAATTTGGTTTTCCTCACTTTATTGGATCAGCGGGATATTGATGAACTTAAAATCGATCGTGCAAGGCGCCAAAGTGATTATATATCCGGAATTTGATGAGGAGATGACGTGTCAATTAATCGAGAAATACAAAGTAAGCATCATAAACTAAACAATTGCAATGACATTGCTCGAGGCGAGATTTATCTACAACTTTATTTTTAAGAGATTTTTCATTAAAGAATAAGTTGTAAAGAATAGTTAGTAGTTAATTTGAAAATTACGCTCATGATTATAAAAAAAATAATAAAATATATCAAAATAATTTGATTTTTGCTAGAAGTCATTTTATAAATAGTATATAATATACTATAATTCTTCTTATATTTATGAATTCCATGAAATAAAATTGAATGTACTTTTTTACAAGAAAATTAAACATTGTATAAACTTATCACTCCCAGAAAAATACCATTAACTTACCATTAATATTCATTTATTATTTATTATCCGAAGACGCGTTTAACAAATATTGTCTATTATTATGACAAAACATTATTACATGCTAAAAAATTTATGATAATAAAATAATTAACTTTAAGTTATACATATGAGATCTAAAAAAATCAAAAATATTTTATCTTCTTATGTATTATTATAATGCATGTTAATTACGCATGTTAATTATAAGTAAATTGTAAGTTATTAGTAAATTGTATGTTATGTTTTATACGTTTGTGCATGATTAGCATATTGTATACCAAAACACGAAAACATCTTTTTCTTATCTTGTTAGGTAACAGTAATTTTTTTAAGTACGAGTATGATTAATCGGTTTCTTAGAACGGGTTATATAAAGAAGTATTCATTATCATGTTTGAAAGTCATTATCTGTGGTGGTGCAATAATCAAGCCAAAAGCACAAAAAGAAATGAGATCTATTTTACCGCATGTTCAAGTGTTGCAAGGTTACGGTAGGTATCATTTTAATGTAATAAAATATTAAATAAAATATCATTATATAATAAACAAGACAATATATTTAATTAAACAAGTTTTATCGCGGAAATTCGATTATTTATTTTATTATTATATAGGAATGACGGAAATCAGTGGAATCGCGGCATTGCAACTTTCGCGTCATAAAAATGGGTCTTGTGGAACAGTGGTCAACAATGTGCAAATGAAGGTCGTAGATCCAGAAAACAGAAATGTCCTTGGCCCGAATAACTCGGGAGAATTATGGATAAAGACGGCCACCATAATGAATGGTTACTACAGGAATCCTGAAGCGACAAAAAATACTGTTGATGAAGAAGGTAAACAAACTTTTTATGCGCATAGATGCAATATTGATAATAATATGTAATTAAATTAAATTAAATTAAACTAATGTTAAGTTTATATAAACCTATGTCCCAAAAGGTTTAATTAAAGATTTATAAGTTTTTAAAAATAAACAAGAGCAATATTGTATTTATAATTTTATTAAAGCTTTAAATCAAATTTAAATTATCTAATTTATTGACATAAATAAATTAGGTAATTTAAATTTGATTAAATATGATAAAATATATCATAAAAGTAAGTTTTAATTTTTTTAGGATGGTTGCATTCGGGTGACATCGGTTATTTCGATGAAGACGGAGAACTCTTTATTATTGATAGGATAAAAGAGCTTATAAAATATAGAGGATATCAAATTTCACCTGGAGAAATTGAAGCTGTTTTAATGTCACATCCAGAAGTATTGGAAGTTGCAGTACTAGCAGTGCCGCATGCAATAGACGATGAACACCCTATTGCTTATGTCACTAAAATGCCCGGATCCAAGGTAAATCACAGGATATTATGTAATAATATTTTATCAATTATGAGTTAAAAAGTTTGGAAATTATTCGAGAAATTCTTTTTAAATATTATCATGTGATAAAATTATTAATAAATTTACTTTCGAAATTTTGTCTCTTTAAACAATAGATAGACATGTGATTGTTTCCTTGTTTGTACACAGAGTGTATAATCTCTATAAATGTTAAGATTAAATTTATATAAAATGTTAATGTTGCGATCAAGTAGGTAAGAAAGGTTTATATAAATCTATGTTTTATTAAATGTTTTATTAAAAAAATAAACAAACACTATTGTTTTTATAACTTTATTAGAACTTTTATTAGAACTTTAAATTATAATAGACGGAATTGCGCTGACTCGGAAATAGGTAATTTTAAATTTACATGCCTTGATTTATTTAGTCTGTAGACATATTTTTCTTCTGTTAGTTTATTTGTTCAATTTATTATATATTTTTTACTTAATTTATACAAAATATATTTATATAAAATTTAATTTTGATATTTGGGTCATTGTGATATTATTTTTGTGCTTTCTCTTATGCAATACGCATATGCAAAATTTTGGAAAGTTTAATATATATATGGGGATTAACTTAAATATTGATTATATACATGTATGTGTGTCAGGAAAAAATATAGTTCTTTTTATAATTAATTTTCTTTATAAATTAATTTTTCAAAATATAAAATATATATAAAACATTTAAAAAATGAAGTAATTAAATTGATTATATACATGTATAGGTGACGGAGCAAGAATTAATAGATTTGGTGGCAAATAATATGATGGATCAATATAGACTTCGTGCTGGTGTTGTATTTTTGGACGCTTTTCCCTATACAGGTTCAGGAAAAATCGCGAGGAAAGAATTGAAAGCAATGGCTAAAAAACTAGCTGTTGAATAACATTATATATATATATATATATATATATATATATATTTATATATATATATATATTTTATATATATTTATAATTATATATAATAATTTATATAATTGTATTTTTTCTCGATAATTACACAAAATTCATACACAGTAAAAAATTTTATGTTAAATTTAACATATTTCACATGTCCCAATTTATTCACTTTAATTCAAATGTTAATTTAACAAAAGGCAATTAAGTAAATAAATAACACAAGTAGTATGTTTAAAAATTAACACAAAAATGTAACACTTAAACTTTATCTGGAAATAAAGTTTATGTTAAATTAACATATTTATAATGTTAAATTTAATTAAAAGAAAATGTTATTCTTACATTTTTATGATAAATAATAGAAGAGATAAGTTGATTTAATATATGGAAACTGTTATAGAAAGAAAAATAACTCAACTTATCTGTTCATTTTAACATATAACATATTTCATCAAAAATCCGTGCATTTACATATTAATTGTGTTGTTTTAACTCTTAAAAATGGTGCATATTAACTGAATGCAGAAATGTCAAAATAACGCAATGATAATATGTTACATTAACATAAGAGTATGTTAAAAATTTTAAAAAGTTTTTACACGAGAAAATTTTAACAGAAATACAAAATGTTTTTTACCGTGTACTTTATGGAAAAAATAAGCAAAAAATCAAATAACCAAAAAGTTCTTGTAACAGATATTTACTAAAAAATATATGCAATCTTAGTTCAATTAGTTTTGCTAATAGAGATACATATGTCACAAAATAACCGTACCTTTTAATATTGAATAATATTCTTAATAAATCGTAAAATACAAGTGTTGCAAAAAAGTGTTTGCGCATTTTACGTTCAACAAACGTGTAAAAATAGTTATGTAAGTTTAAGAATGAGTTTGCGTCTTACGTAAAGCAACATATGTATATGATGGAAAGTTGCGTTTGATAATCACGTTTGGAAAACAACTTCTTTATAGCAAATAATTGATTAATAGATAAGATATTTCTTATTTGATTGTCTTTTTAAGTAATATATCAATTTTGTGTTTAGACCATATGTGTTGTTTATAGAGAGAGAGAGAGAGAGAGAGAGAGAGAGAGAGAGAGAGAGAGAGAGAGAGAGAGAGAGAAATTAATTGTAAATAATATAACTTTTATTATTATAACATAATTGTGTACAAAACAAGTAATTTATTATATCAGTTTTTGAGCTGATGATAATCGATATGGCTTATTTATATCAATTTTAATGCGATATTGTTTGAATATTAGTCATGATATCTATAGGCGACGAAAATGGAGACAAATATTTAATACATTCAGTATATATTATGTGATGTGTATGTTTTTGTGTGTTAGTAATTATTTATCGCGAATATTGCTTAAGTTCAGAGGTTATCAATTAGAACAATGCGGAAATACTTAAATTTTTTAGTTCTGATTGTTGTTATAATAAATAATAAAATAAGATAAGTAAAATAAAATTAAAACATGCAAGTGAATAAAAATATATGTATATATTATATGAACAATCAGAAATGTAAAATTTACCGTATATGTGTTAAATTAAAATTAAAATTTTGTAGAATTCAGAATCGCTTAGACTTCATTGCCGGAGCATTTAAAATTAAATAATATGAAGTAATCGAGCCAAAAATTTAATTTGTCTATTTTGACCTCTCGTAATGATGGTTCCTCTTGTAATGATGAACCTCCGATCCGTGGTATATTTCGAACCTTTATTAATTTTTTTGTGATTTTGTACAAGTAAAAAATAAGATAGCAAAAATAATAAAAAAATAATAAATAAATAAAAAATAAAATAGCAAAAATGAGAAGAAAGAGAAGAACTTCTTGAGTTTTACAGAAAAAATACCTATAATAAGATAAGAAAAATAAATATCCTATATATTTACATATATTTACATATTGCATATACATACATTTACATACGTGGTTTACGTTTTTTTGTCTCCCTGGCATTTTACGTTTTTTTGTCTCTCTGACATATTTATTCAAATCTTTTTAATAATTTTCTTCACGATCTTACGCAACAACAAAAGTAGAGGGAATGATGTATTTCTATTCTACGCAATAAATAATCTTCCAGACGCAGATAGTAGGACATAACCAATATTCACTTCAGTGTATATAACAGTGTACAACTAATGAGCATAATTTTTAACGTATTAAGTGTACTGATTCGTTACAAAAATTTTTTTTGAAAGTATATTTTATATACTTATAAAATATATTATAAAAAAAAGCAAGTCAGCATTGTTGTCAATATGTAAATAGGAACAAATAATGTTCGGTCTTCTTAAGATGCCTCAAGATTCCTAAAAAATTATTCATAACTTTGTTTTGCAGAGACTGGTACGTTTTTTCTATTTTGTAACTTTTTACTAATATAAACTTATTCACTAATATATCATTGCATTCTGTGTAATCCAATTTATCGAAGATAATAAATATTTAATTCCATTTTAATAATTATTGACACATACATATATGCACAAAAAATATTTATATTATATGTCAAAAATATTTTTATTTATTCTATATTTTTTATCTATATTATATTTTAACTTGTAGGACAGTAAAATATCTATATTTACCATATTCGTACAGCTTTAGTAAGTAAAAATTTTTAATTTTGTATATGATATCCGATCTTTTTGTCTATAAAACTTGTAACATAATTATTTATTTCGTTATTTCAAGAGTGTTGTCCTTGCAAATTTATACAAACGTTTATATAGTCTGTTGCACATAATGATCTACATAATTTGCATACTATGAGCAGGAATAATCCACGATTCTAACAGCAATTTTCTTATGAAATAATTTAACATTTACATGATTGTTGTAAATAGAAAACATGAGAAAACATGAGAAAAATATGAGAAAAAAAAGAGAAACGTATTTAATAAGAAATCTCTAAGGACTTATATCTTTGATGCTAAAGTTTTGCTTATATATCTTCTTTTATTACTAATGTTAAAATCTCATTGATATTTCAATTACAGTCTGGATACTGAAATAATAGATTTTTAAAAGCATAATATGCACAACAATTTTTATATTTTAACATTTTTAATTATAAAACAAGTATAAAAATTGAAACTAAAATAGCTTGTTGCAAAAGAATTTTATACTGTAATATCAATAAAAAATAATATATTGTTTAATGTTTCATAATAAATAGGAGCGCCAAGTTTCCTTAGTATTATAAGATTTTTTCTTATCCTAGTATTAAGCTTTTTTCTTATTTTTTAATAGCTACTTTTTACTTTTTCTCAAATAGATGCCTTGGATTTTACATCTTGTAATATCTTTGTTCATAAAGCACCTAGAGCAAAGGCATTCTTGTTATATAATAGAAATCAAAGAGTTGATTAAGTCTATTATTAGCACGATTGATTCAAGCATTTATTGCGATGTTATAAATGCACACATGTATGCATGTGTGCATTTATAACATCGCAATAAATGCTTGAATCAATCGTGCTAATAATAGACTTAATCAACTCTTTGATTTCTATTATATAACAAGAATGCCTTTGCTCTAGGTGCTTTATGAACAAAGATATTACAAGATGTAAAATCCAAGGCATCTATTTGAGAAAAAGTAAAAAGTAGCTATTAAAAAATAAGAAAAAAGCTTAATACTAGGATAAGAAAAAATCTTATAATACTAAGGAAACTTGGCGCTCCTATTTATTATGAAACATTAAACAATATATTATTTTTTATTGATATTACAGTATAAAATTCTTTTGCAACAAGCTATTTTAGTTTCAATTTTTATACTTGTTTTATAATTAAAAATGTTAAAATATAAAAATTGTTGTGCATATTATGCTTTTAAAAATCTATTATTTCAGTATCCAGACTGTAATTGAAATATCAATGAGATTTTAACATTAGTAATAAAAGAAGATATATAAGCAAAACTTTAGCATCAAAGATATAAGTCCTTAGAGATTTCTTATTAAATACGTTTCTCTTTTTTTTCTCATATTTTTCTCATGTTTTCTCATGTTTTCTATTTACAACAATCATGTAAATGTTAAATTATTTCATAAGAAAATTGCTGTTAGAATCGTGGATTATTCCTGCTCATAGTATGCAAATTATGTGTGGATGTTTGTCTATGAATATATTTACGCCACTTCTTTCTTTCACGTGACTTTGGATTTAATATCACTTATTGTTATAGAGAAATAAGTTAAAAGAAAATACTTGCAATTGTTTGAATTTTTCAAGGCGCTCGGTAGTCAAATAATTTTGATAGCACTCCCCCGAAATCATTAACATTTCAAATGTATTTCTTCATTTAAAAAATACATAGTTCTCATCAAAAACGTATCAAATCATCTGTAACTTAAAAAAATATCAGTTACTCTATGCGATAGATACGTATGCCATAAGGAGTAAGTATACAGTGGGACAAATTATCCGTGACTATGTTTGGCCTGTAATTCGTATGAATCTGACTCATGTTTAATATATTTGGCTCGTAAACCATGAGTCTTACTCGATATTTTGAGAGAAGAGGTTGTGTAGTTCGAACGTCATAACAATTACAAGCATTTTTCGATTATTTCTGGATTATGGTAAGTGATATCAAATTTTTTTTCAAGCAAAAATTATTTCTTTTTAAAAGTTCTATCCAACGATACCCATGTTGCCTCATGTTAACATTCAAAATTGTACGCGATTTCCGGTATTTCCGCGAATTTCAAAAATGAAAATAGTATTACCAGAAACTTCAAATAGGTTTTTATGGTAAATATGTTTTCCTTTTTTTTTTTAAGTTAAAGGAAAAGACAGATGGCTTGAAATATCTCATTACGTCTGAGAAAGATTTCTCGGCCTGTTTTTACTCAAAAAATTTTATATCTTGACGTTATAAAATCTATAAATTTAATTACTATATTTTTTATTATTTATTTACGGAATATTACAAAAGAATCAATAAAAAATCGCGTATGTGAAATATTTAAAGAATCATTAAGAACAGACAAATGAAATATGTAACTCAGATTTGACAAATCCGGCTAGTTAACTTTAACTTGGACATATGCTTAGGAGCCTTTGTGCAATTCAAATAATATAATATAGTAACATAACATATTTTTGAATGTTAAAGATCATAAATTTACATTTAGTAAATATGCAATTTATATGATTATGGACAACTATTATAAAAATTATACATTTTAATTTTTTAGTCTTATAATTTTATTGACAAAATTATTATCATAGCATAAAATATCTGAAAGTATCTCAGTACTGTTCCTTCTACGTAATAATTTCAAAGTAATTAAATTGCTTAAAGTTATACCTATTATCTATCTATAGTATATCAATTACACAATTATCACAATTATTCTTGCTTTGATATTAAACAATACAATATTTATTTAAAAAAAGACATTCTTCATTTTAATGAAAAATTTAAAATTTATCTTATGCTCATTTCATTACTAATCGATTTTCGTTGAATTAATTGAGACGATTAAAATAAAAATTATTTCTGACACAGTGAATTACAACATCGTTTTTTAATTGTATTCAACGCTTCATACCTAGAATTTAAAATACAAATATTTCCGGCAAAATGGATGCCTCAAAGGTATGCAAAACGAATATGATCTTTTAATAATATTTAAATAAAAAACTACTGTCAATATGAAGTAAGAAATGCACAGAGCATTAAGAATGTGAAATGCAAATTTACTATAAAAGTTTGTAAAAATTTTGTAATTAATTAAAAAAATAGACATCTATTATTTTTAGAATTTTACTGTGGAAAATAATGTTTATAAAGGAAGAATATCTTATACTAATTATAAGAACCTTGGAGAAATAATATGGTCTAAACTTAAGAGCAATGCAGATAAAATTGCACACGTAAGTTAACTTTTAGACATGATATCAATATAGAATTATTAAGTAAAAAAGATTTTTTTAAGAATGTAGTATTTAAGGAAGTTAGGGAAACAATTTTAAAACAAAAAAATATTTTTCAAGATTGTATAATACTTGTTGAGAGATATAAATAACGACGAGAATAATAAGATCTATTTACTATTAATCACGCTTCTATTATTATGTTTATAAAATATCACATATTTCTTTTTATCATTTAAAAAAAAAATATTTTTCAAGATTGTATAATACTTGTTGAGAGATATAAATAACGACGAGAATAATAAGATCTATTTACTATTAATCACGCTTCTATTATTATGTTTATAAAATATCACATATTTCTTTTTATCATTTAAAAAAAAAAATTAATTCTGAAAGAAACATAAAATAAATTTTGTTTGCTTAAAATTTCATTGCAAAGTTTATTTTTATAAGATTTTCATTCTTTTATATTTAATTTTATTTTAATATCGATAGAATATACAATAGAAGAGACAAATTGTATCCGCATTTAATTTTATAGCTTTCGTTATACAAACAGGCAAAATAGCTAAATAATATTGATTAAACACCGCTTAGTTTTAATATTATTGAATAAATAAAATTTGTATATTAATTTCAAATCAAATAAATATTTTCGAAAAACTGCACAAGATACTTCAAATTTATTCAATGCCATTTTAATTACGACTAAATAATATACAATAAAACACACATATGATAATTTTGAGACACTCCTTTTAATCGCAATAATATCATAGTTGGATGCATGTACTGAGAAAGCAGTTACGTATGCAGAGCTACAAGACAAAATCGTGAAATGTGCATTGTGGCTTCAAAAACAAGGAATCAAATCTGGTGATGTCGTCAGCGTGTGCACAAATAATCATCTGAATTCTATCGTGCCCTGCTTAGCGGCAATTTATGTTAATGCGATCTTTAATCCATGGGATGAAAATATGAATTTGAGTGAGTTTTCTAACAATGACAATTTATAAAACTTTTTAAAAATTGTTACATTAGATTCGATTAATAAGCAAAGATTATATAATTTCTATGAAAGTAAATTATTAAATTTTATTTATATATTTGTTATTAGAAATCTCGCTCCATGTCATGCGCCTAACTACTCCGAAAATAATATTCTGCAGCGAGAAATCCGTAAACGTTATCTTGAGTACGATAAATGAAATCGACTACAACCGTACTGTTGTGGTTTTTGGCAATCATCCCAACGCAATTTCATTTTCTGATATTTTGAATATGTATATGGATTCAGAAGTGGCGAATTTTCGATATATCGAGCCAAAAGACAACAAGCAAACGACATGTATTATGCACTCATCAGGCACCACGGGGATGCCGAAGGCAGTCGAAATGTCTAATTACTCTCTATTACACATTTGTGAGGATAAAAATATTTATATGACTAATGCAGTATCACTTTGGTTCTCATCGCTTTATTGGTTAAGCGGAATAATAATGAATCTAACAGCGATCGCACAGGGTGCCAAAGTTATTTTATATCCGGAATTCGATGAAGAAATGACATGTCGACTGATCGAGAAATATAAGGTAAAAGTTAAGTATATAGTACATTAGTAGAAATTTCTTGTAAATAATAATATTAAATTGATAATAATTCCTTATGTGGCAAGATTTATTTCATTTATAAGATTCTTTTTTTCTCTGAAATCTTAAAAATGAATATTTTTAAATCTCTGTCTTTTTATGATTTAAAAACATATATGTGAACAATAAATAAGACATATTAAGATTAAAATGTTATACTTTTATGTTAATATTACGTAAACTTTAATTAAAAGGAGTTTTTAATTCTTGTTAAAACTTATTTATCATCTGGAGATTTGTGTTAATATATGAAATGTCTATTTCCACAACAAATCACATTTGTGTGTTAATTCATTTCACAATTTAAATTATACAGGAGTTTTTAAAACATTGGAAATATCATCTTTTTTACATATTTATATATTTCGATAAGTTATGTAATACATTTTTACATTTTCACGTGACCAGCATATTGCAATATAAATTTTTTTTTATTTTACTATGCAGATAACATTGATTTTCTTGAGCACGAGCTCGATTGGTCGGTTTCTTAAAACGGGTTACATAAAGAAGTATTCCTTATCATCTTTAGAAGTTATACTGTGTAGTGGTGCAACATTGAAGTCAAAAATACAGGAAGAAATAAAATGTATTTTACCGCATGTTCAAATATTACAAGGTTACGGTAAGTATCATCTTAATGTAATAAAATATTATAAATACAATACCAATATATAAGAAACAGGACAATATATGTAATAAATAAAATATATCATACAAATTTGATTATTTATTTTGTATTTCTAGCAATGACAGAAATCTGTGGAATTGGAACTTTGCAGCTTTCGAATCATAAGAACGGGTCTTGCGGGACAGTAACCGAAAATATACAAATAAAGGTCGTAAATCCAGAAAACGGAAAAATCCTCGGTCCGAATAATTCAGGAGAATTGTGGATAAAAACGGAGACTTTAACGAATGGTTACTACAGGAATCCTGAAGCGACAAAAAACACTATTGATGAAGAAGGTAAAAATCTTTTTTTCTTTTATGCAAACGCATGTTGATAATATTAAAATAATATACATATATAATATATAATTAAATTCAATTAAACTAATTATTTACGTGCAAATATATATTTTCATTTATGTCAATAAATTAGGTAACGTTTATAAATTTTATTAAATATAATAATATCTTAAAAGTAATATGTAAAGTAACACATATATGTCTTAAAAGTAAGCTTCAATTTTTTTAGGATGGCTGCATTCGGGTGACATCGGTTATTTCGATGAAGACGGAGAACTCTTTATTATTGATAGAATGAAAGAGCTTATAAAATATAGAGGATATCAAATCTCACCTGGAGAAATTGAAGCTGTTTTAATGTCACATCCAGCAGTGCTAGAAGCTGCAGTAATCGGGGTACCTCATGCAATGGATGATGAACACCCTATTGCTTATGTCATGAAATTGCCCGGAGCCGAGGTATAATCTTATTACAATTATAATAAAATTGCAGAACGAAATTATATAAAATAGTAATTTAATAATTGCAAGTTGAATAATTTTGGAAATTCGAATAATTTTTAAAAATTTACGTACACATATATATAATTTTTAATAAACTTATTTCCAAAATTTTTATTTTTGATTCTTTTGATTTCTTCAAATAATTTAGAAATAGACATGTGTGTAAATTTGCTTACAAAGTATCATGTGTTTGAAAAAAGTCAATTTTAAAGATTTTTTGCGCGTACTTGATTTTTATTCGTACTTAATTAACAACGAGAATTGATTCATCTCGGCTTGCATTTGCATATATAGATTCCATCTTTGATGTATGACGATTTTTTAAATATATGTTGAGTAGAATATATAATTTTGATTATATTCGTAGGTGACGGAGCAAGAATTGATTGATTTAGTGGCAAATAATATGATAGATCAATATAAGCTTCGTGCTGGAGTGATATTTTTGGATACTTTTCCCTATACAGGTTCCGGAAAAGTCGCCAGAAAAGAATTGAGAGCAATTGCAAAAAAACTAGCACTTGAATAAAATAATGAATAACATTTATATTTAATTATTATTATATTTTTAAATTCTATTATTTAATTATTATTATATTTTTAATTAAAAATTGTTATATTCATTAATATAATTATTACATTAAATTACTAATTTGTATTAGTAATTATAAGACATTAATTTTTATTACAATTATATAATTACAATGTTTTGTGTTTTTCGCAAAAGAGAAATACAGAATTTATAAATATATTTCAAAATTTTTATATTAAAAAATAATCATAAATATTTAAGAAGAAAAAAAATATTTGTGAGAAAAATATAAAATAATAATTCAAACACGATATGAATGTAATAAGAAATTACAGCTCATAAAAAAAATGATTTAGAACTATTATGGGAAATGTTTTTAATTCCACGTAACAATATTTTATCGTATGTTTTTTTATTAATGTAAAATTTATTATTGCATTAAGTCGATTAGAGTTAACAAATCATGTTTGATAATAGTAGTAACATGTTGTATTAGAGAATAATTATTAAAAAGGAAAACGGATAAATGGCAATCAAGAATAAGTGGAATCTAAAATAAATAGTTGTCTCATTTTACATTTGTAAGACACATTCTCAAATAATAATCTTGAGATTCGTAAAAAAATTATCCTATATTATGGTAACGTATTCAATTGATTTACGATCCGCGAGAAGTCAGCTTGCGCTTGTTCTGGTAAATTCTACTTTAGTTGTGATAAACATCAATACAAATAAATTTTTGTTTATAAAAATATTTGTTACTTAAATTAAATTATAAAATTATAAAATTATAAATTATTTATGTATTGGGAAATATAATTAGTTAATTAATTAATAATCTATATATTAATTAATATTATTCTATATATTAGTTAATTAATTAATAATCTATATATGTTCAAGAAACTATACAATATAAATCCTAATTTAATTATAATAAATTTTGTTGAAATAATATGTATAAATCTTTGTTTCATTAAACTGAAATTCTCTCTATATCTACAATTAGTATATATTAAATTCATATTCGATCAAAAATAAATGCATAAGCGAAAGTGAAAGTAAAATAAGTAACATAAAATTAAAACATATAAGTAGATAAAAATACATGTATATTATAAGAACAGAAATGTAAAACTTACTACTCGCATGTGTTAAATTAAAATTAAAATTTGAATTATGTAGACTTCATTGCCGAGGCGTTTGAAATTAAATAAAATGAATCCGTTATATATAAACTCAAACTACAAATTTTATTTATCTGTTTTGATAATTCATCGTATATTTTGCGAATCTTTATTAATTCGTTTGTAATATTGCATAAATAAGTAATAAAAAAATAAGATAAGATAGCAAAAATGAAAAGAAGGAGTAGAGATATAATAGATAAAAAGACAAAAAATTAAGAAAGGAATTCCGCAGATCTATTAGATTTTTTTAATAACTGAATGTGTATTCTTTCATATTGCATTTAAGCACAGTGTATTAAATAAAAAATTGATAGCATTTGATCGAGTTGCATTTCGATTTCTTTGAAAAATTAGTTTCCATTTTTTCTTATCCGCTTTATTAAGTTTATGATAGACATTACCAATAAGTTTTATAAGCAAAAAAGAAAATATGAAATCAATAATCTATCTCTTTAGCACATATATGTATAAATTTTATCTAACTGAAATAAAAAAGTTCCATATTTATATCAGTCACGTAATATTTTTAAGGAAATCACAAAAAATTAATGAAATATAATCAAGCAATTATTAAATATGTTATATTGAAGTATGCTAATATCATATTCAAAAAATTACATAATTATTAAAAAATATATAATAATGAATAATTAAATAATATGTAATAAATCTTTTATTAAAAATAATTTATGACCAAAAAATTTAATTAAAATCATAAAATGTTGAAAAAATTATTACGCTATCCGAATTGTTATGTGGAATATGTAGTTTAGGCAAATACGCTTATTCTTTGACAAAATAGAATGTTAGGATGCGGAGCAATTTCTTTCTAATTAATTTTTAACTTCCTGCGTTTTACAAAAAAAATATGTTATATATGTACATTTATATATTATTTCAATATCATTTATATGCTACTTCTCTCTCTTGGGCTGCATTCCGTTTCACGCATATGCGCGCATTTATCTATAGTATACGTTACGCATACTATAAATAATGCGCGCATATGCGTGAAATGGAACGCAGCCTTGTTTGATTTACTTATTCAAATCTTATCTTCTTATCTTCCCATCTTGTTAACATTACAAAACAATCACATCTTCTCTCTTACGCATATAATAAAAGTAGAAGTAATATATTTTTACTGTATGGTACAGTAACTTTATGAAATAATATCTTCCAATACGTTGATAATGGGACATCGTCAGTATTCACTATAGTGGTCACTACATAATATTGTACCAGTGAGTATAATTTTTAGCTTATTAAGTGTATTCATTTGTTACAAAAACTTTTTGCAAGCATTACGCCTAATTAAAAAAAAAAGGAAAAACAAGTCAACATTGTTATCGACGTGTAAATAGGAACGAGTGATATTTAGTTTTTTTAAGATAGCTCAATTATTCAAAACTCTTTGTTTTGGAGAAACTGAAATAAGGAATCATGTTAAGAACGAAATGAAATATACAACTCAGACTTGGTAAATGATTTTTTAATTTTAATATAGACGCGAGCTTCGATTTAGAACTTATGCAATTTAAATATAATATATTTTTGAATGTTATTAAAGATTGTAAACTCACATTGTATATTTAATATCTTAACAACAAAATATGCATTTTTTAAATTTGTTTGATTATGTAGAACTATCCTAAAAATTATAAATTTTAATTAGTTAATTGTTATAAAAATTATAAATTTTAATTTGTCAGTTTTATAATTTTATTAATAAAATTATTATCATAATATGAAATATGTGACAGTGTCTCAACACTATAGCTTTCTATGCACTAATTTTAAAATCGTAAAAATGCTTCAAATTATGCTTTTTATCAATTATATCCCAATCATTCTTGATTTAACTGTAAGCTATGCAATATTGATTTAAAAAAAGGTTCTTATTTTAATGAAAATGTATATTATATTCATTTCACTAATAATCAATTTTCACTTAATTAATTCTGACGACCAAAATAAAATTTATTTAGTGCAATTATTTAGGATGCAGTGCTATTAATTAATCGCTAAATCGATTTTTAATTGAATTCAATGTTTCATATCTAGGATTTAAAATTCAAATATTTCTGGCGAAATGGATGACTCAAAGGTAAATGTGAAAACGAATATGATCTTTTATATAATATTTAAATAATAAACTGTCAATATGATGTGAGAAATGCACAAAGCATTAAAAATGTGAAATGCAAATTTACTATAAAAGTTTGTAAAAATTTTGTAATTAATTAAAAAAATAGACATCTACTTATTTTAGAATTTTACTGTGGAAAAAAATGTTTATAGAGGAAGAATATCTTGTACTAATTATAAAAACCTTGGAGAAATAATATGGTCTAAAATTAAGAGTAATGCAGATAAAATCGCACACGTAAGTTACTTTTAGACATGATATCAATATAGAATTATTAAGGAAAAAAGATTTTTTTAAGAATGTAATGTAGTATTTAAGGAAGTTAGAGAAACAATTTTAAAACAAAAAAATATTTTTCAAGATTGTATAATACTTGTTGAGAGATATAAATAATGACGAGGATCTATTTACTATTAATCGCGCTTATTATGTTTATAAAATATCACATATTTCTTTTTATCATTAAAAAAAAAATTAATTCTGAATGAAACATAAAATAATTTTTGTTAAGTTTGTTTAAAATTTCATTGCAAAGTTCATTTTTATAAGATTTTCATTCTTTTATATTTAATTCTATCTTAACATCAATAGAATATACAATAGAAGATACAAAATATATCTGCATTTAATTTATAATTTTCGTTATATAAACAGGCAAAATAGCTAAATATTGATTAAAAACCGCTTAGTTTTAATATTATTAAATAAATAAAATTTGTATATTAATTTCATATCGAATAAATATTTTCGAAAAACTGCACAAGATACTTTAAATTTCTTCATTATCATTTTAATTACGACTAAATAATATACAATAAAACAAACATTTGATAATTTTGAGAATTTTCACTCCTTATAATCACAATAATATCATAGTTAGATGCATGTACTGAGAAAGCAGTTACATATGCAGAGCTACAAGACAAAATCGTGAGATGCGCATTGTGGCTTCAAAAACAAGGAATCAAATCTGGCGATGTCGTCAGCGTGTGCACAAATAATCAACTGAATTCTATCGTGCCTTGTATGGCGTCAGTTTATATTAATGTGATCTTTAATCCATGGGACGAAAATATGGATTTGAGTGAGTTTTCTAACGATGAAAGTTTAAAAACTTTTTAAAAATTATTACATTAGATTCGATTAATAAGCAAAGATTGTATAATTTCTATGAAAGTAAATTATTAAATTTTATTTATCTTGAATTAATTAAATCTTATCTCATTTATTTAATTGTGTAATAATATTTATGTATTATTTATGTGTTTTGGTATTATTTATTTGGAAAGGCTTTATTAATTATGTGCTATTTGTTATTAGAAACCTCGCTGCATGTCATGCGCCTAACTACTCCGAAAATAATATTCTGCAGCGAGAAATCCGTAAACGTTATCTTGAGTACGATAAATGAAATCGATTACAACCCCACTGTTGTGGTTTTTGGCAATCATCCCAACGCAATTTCATTTTCTGATATTTTGAATATGTATATGGATTCAGAAGTGGCGAATTTTCGATATATCGATCCGAAAGATATCAAGCAAACGACATGTATCATGTACTCGTCAGGCACCACGGGAATGCCGAAGGGAGTCGAAATGTCTAATTACTCTCTATTATGCATTTGTGAGGATAGAAATATTTATATGATTAATGCGGTATCACTTTGGTTCTCATCGCTTTATTGGTTAAGCGGAATATTAATGAATCTAACAGCGATCGCACAGGGTGCCAAAGTTATTCTATATCCGGAATTCGATGAAGAAATGACATGTCGACTGATCGAGAAATATAAGGTAAAAGTTAAGTATATAGTACGTTAGTAGAAATTTCTTGTAAATAATAATATTAAATTGATAATAATTCCTTATGTGGCAAGATTTATTTCATTTATAAAATTCTTTTTTTCTCTGAAATCTTAAAAATGAATATTTTTAAATCTCTGTCTTTTTATGATTTAAAAACATATATGTGAACAATAAATGAGACATATAAAGAGACATATTAAAATTAATATGTTATACTTTTATGTTAATATTACGTAAACTTATAAAAAGAAGTTTTTAATTCTTGTTAAAACTTATTTATCATCTGGAGATTTGTGTTAATATATGAAATGTTTATTTCCACAACAAATCACATATGTGTGTTAATTCATTTCACAATTTAAATTATATACAGGAGTTTTTAAAACATTGGAAATATCATCTTTTTTTACATAATTATATATTTCGATAAGTTATGTAATACATTTTTACATTTTCACGTGACCAGCATATTGCAATACAAATTTTCTTTTATTTTATTATGCAGATAACATTCATTTTCTTGAGCACGAGCATGATTGGTCGGTTTCTTAAAGCGGGTTACATAAAGAAGTATTCCTTATCATCTTTAGAAGTTATAATCTGTGGTGGTGCAATATTAAAGTCAAAAATACAGGAAGAAATAAAATGTGTTTTACCGCATGTTCAAATATTACAAGGTTACGGTAAGTATCATCTTAATGTAATAAAATATTATAAATACAATACCAATATATAAGAAACAAGACAATATATAAATAAAATATATCGTACAAATTTGATTATTTATTTTGTATTTCTAGCACTGACAGAAATCTGTGGAATTGGAACTTTGCAGCTTTCGAATCATAAGAACGGGTCTTGCGGGACAGTAGCCGAAAATATGCAAATAAAGATTGTAGATCCAGAAAGTGGAAAGGTTCTTGGCCCGAATAATCCAGGAGAATTGTGCATAAAAACAATGACCTTAATGAATGGTTATTACAGGAATCCTGAAGCGACAAAAAGCACTATTGATGAAGAAGGTAAAAATCTTGTTTTCTTTTATGCGCACGCATGTTAATAATATTAAATTAATATATATATATAATATATATAATTAAATTCAATTAATCGAATTATTTACGTATATATATATATATATATATATATATATATTTATTTATTTATTTATTTATGTCAATAAATTAGGTAACGTTTATACATTTTCTTAAATATAATAATATCTTAAAAGTAATATGTAAAGTAATATATATATCTTAAAAGTAAGTTTCAATTTTTTTAGGATGGCTGCATTCGGGTGACATCGGTTATTTCGATGAAGGCGGAGAACTCTTTATTATTGAAAGAATAAAAGAGCTTATAAAATGTAGAGGATATCAAATCTCACCTGGAGAAATTGAAGCTGTTTTAATGTCACATCCAGCAGTGCTAGAAGCTGCAGTAATCGGGGTACCTCATGCAATGGATGATGAACACCCTATTGCTTATGTCACTAAATTGCCCGGAGCCGAGGTATAATCTTATTGCAATTATAATAAAATTGCAAAAGGAAATTATATAAAATAGTAATTTAATAATTGCAAGTTGAATAATTTTGGAAATTCGATTAATTTTTAAAAATTTACGTACACATATATATATATATATATATATATATATATATATAATTTTTAATAAACTTATTTCCAAGATTTTTATTTTTGATTCTTTTGATTTCTTCAAATAATTTAGAAATAGACATGTGTGTAAATTTGCTTACAAAGTATTATGTGTTTGAAAAAAGTCAATTTTAAAGATTTTTTGCGCGTACTTGATTTTTATGCGTACTTAATTAACAACGAGAATCGATTCATCTTGGCTTGCATTTGCATATATAGATTCCATCTTTGATGTATGACGATTTTTTAAATATATGGTGAGTAGAATATATAATTTTGATTATATTCGTAGGTGACGGAGCAAGAATTGATTGATTTAGTGGCGAATAATATGATGGATCAATATAAGCTTCGTGCTGGCGTGATATTTTTGGATACTTTTCCCTATACAGGTTCCGGAAAAATCGCCAGAAAAGAATTGAGAGCAATTGCAAAAAAACTAGCATTTGGATAAAATAATGAATTACATTTATATTTAATTATTATTATATTTTTAAATTCTATTATTTAATTATTATTATATTTTTAATTAAAAATTGTTATATTCATTAATATAATTATTACTTTAAATTACTAATTTGTATTAGTAATTATAAGACATTAATTTTTATTACAATTATATAATTACAATGTTTTGTGTTTTTTGCAAAAGAGAAATACAGAATTTATAAATGTATTTCAAAATTTTTATATTAAAAAATAATCATAAATATTTAAGAAGAAAAAAAATATTTGTGAGAAAAATATAAAATAATAATTCAAACACGATATGAATGTAATAAGAAATTATGGCTTATTAAAAAAATGATTTAGGACTATTATGGGAAATGTTTTTAATTCCACGTAACAATATTTTTCGTATGCTTTTTTATTAATGTAAAATTAATTATTGCATTAAGTCAATTAGATATAATAAAATATGTTTAGTAATAGTAGTAACATGTCGTATTAGAAAACAATTAAAAAGGAAACAGAGAAATGGCAATCAAGAATAAGTACTGCACTATCTGAAATAAATAGTTTTCTCATTACATATACTCATTACATATACTATAGTTTTCACTTTACCTTTGTAAGGCATATTCTCAAATAATCTTGATTATTGAGATTCGAAAAAAAAATTATTTAATTGATTTACATGTCCCGCGAGAAGTCAGCTTGCGTGTCTTTTGATAAATTCTACTTTAGCTGTGATGAGCATCAATATAAGTTAGCAATAAATTTCATAAATGTAAATTAATATTCTTTTTCCAACGCACGCATATTTAAAATTTTTGCATGACTAAGATAATAAGTATATTTATAGCCATCACATAATAACACAGTAAAAATGAAAAGAAGGAGTAGAAATATAGGAGTAGATGGAAAGGCAAAAAATTAAGAAGGAATTCTGCGAATCTATTAATAATTATTAATAACTGCATGTGTATTCTTTTACACTGCATTTAAGCACAGTGTATTAAATAAAAAATTGATAGCAATCGATCGATTTGCATTTCGATTTTGTTGAAAAATTAGTTTCCATTTTTTTTTATATGTTCCGCTTTATTATATGATGGACGTTAACCATAAGTTTTATAACCAAAAAAGAGAATATGAAATCAATAATCTATCTCTTTAGCACACACATGTATAATTTTTGTCTAATTGAAATAAAAAAGTTCTATATTTATATCAGTCACGTAATATTTTTAAGGAAATCACAAAAAATTAATGAAATATAATCAAGCAATTATTGAATATGTCATGTTGGAAGTATATGTATTAATATTCAAGAAATGACATAATGAAGTATATGTCATGTTGAAGTATATGTATAAGTATAAGTATTAATATTCAAGAAATGACATAATTATAACAAATAAATAATAATGAATTATAAAATAATATGTAATAAATCTTATATTAAAAATAATTTATGGGCAATGAAATTTAATTAAAATCATAAAATGTTGGAAAAATTATTACGCTATCCGAATTGTTATGTGAAATATGTAGTTTAGGCAAATACGTTTATTGTTTGATAGAATAGAATGTTAGAATGCGCAGACATTTCTTTTTAATTAGTTTTTAACTTTTTGCGTTTTTAAAAAAAAATATCTTACGCATATGTACATCTATTTTACTTCAGTTTCCTCTCTCTTGTTTGAGTTTATTCTTATTTGATGTTTATTCAAATTTTATCTTCTTATCTTCTTATCTTCTTAATAATACAATACAATTATATTTTCTCTCCTAAAAGCTCTCTTATAAAAGCATACGATAAAAGTAGGGATGATATATTTCTACTGCATGATACAGTAACTTTATGGAATAATATCTTTCATTACGTTGATGATAGGACAACGTCAGTATTCACTATAGTGATCATTACATAATATTGTACCAGTGAGTATAATTTTTAGCATATTAAATGTATTCATTCGTTATAAAAACTTTTTGCAAGCAGTATACGATTAATTAAAAAAAAAGAAAAACAAGTCAGCATTATTGTCGTCATGTAAATAGGAACGAATGATATTTGATTTTCTCAAAATGCCTCGATTACTATGGAATTGTTCAAAACTCTTTGTTTTGGAGAAACTGAAATAAGAAATGAATTAAGGAATTGTGTTAAAAATGGAATAAAATATACAGCTCAGACTTGAATTAAATGGTTTTTTAATTTTAATTTAGACACACATTTAGAATCTATGCAATTCAAATATAATATATTTTTGAATATTATTAAAGATGGTAAACTTACATTGTATATTTAATATCTTAACAACAAAATATTTTATCAATTTGTATAATTATGTACTATTTTAAAAATTATAAATTTTAATTTATTAATTGTTATAAAAATTATAAATTTTAATTTGTTAGTTTCATAATTTTATTAACAAAATTCATAATATAAAATCAATATCATAATATAAAATATGCGCCAGTGTCTCAATACTATACTTTCTATGTACTAATTTTAAAATCATAAAAATGCTTTAAATTATGCTTTTTACTAATTATATCCTAATCATTCTTGATTTAAGCTATGCAATACTCATTTAAAAGAAGATTTTTGTTAATGACAATGTATTATATCCACTTCACTAATAGTCAACTTTCGTTTAATTAATTGAGACGACCAAAATAAAATTTATTTAGTGCAATTATTTAGGGTGCAGTGCTATTAATTAATCGCTAAATTGATTTTTAATTGAATTCAATGTTACATATCTAGGATTTAAAATTTAAATATTTCCGGCGAAATGGATAACTCAAAGGTAAATGCAAAAACGAATATGATCTTTTATATAATATTTAAATAACAAACTGTCAATATAAAGTGAGATATGCACAGAGCATTAAAGATATGAAATGCAAATTTACTAGGTTTGTAAAAATTTTGTAATTAATTAAGAAAATAAACATCTATTATTTTTAGAATTTTACTGTGGAAAATAATGTTTATAAAGGTAGAATATCGTCTTATATTCCTAATTATAAGAATCTTGGAGAAATAATATGGTCAAAAATTAATAGCAATGCAGATAAAATTGCACACGTAAGTTAATCTTTACACATGACGTAAATATAGAATAAGTAAATAAAAAAATTGTTTTCAAGAATAGACTATTTAAGCAAGTTAGGAAAATAAACTTAAAATAAAAAAATATTTCTCAAGATTATATTGTATTATATAATACAAATTATAAACAATTAAATAATATTAGTTTAAACCATTTATTTTTAATATTATTAAATATATATTAATATATTAATATTATTGAATATATATTAAATATAAATTGCATGTTAATTTCATACTTCAACTAAATATTTTCAAGAAATTACACAAGATATTCCAGACGTATTCAATACTGTTTTAATTATGACTAAATAATGTATAAAAAAACACACATTCGGTGATTTTAAAACATTCCTTATAATAATAATAATATCATAGTTGGATGCATGTACTGAGAAAGTAGTTACGTACGCAAAGCTACAAGACAAAATCGTGAGATGCGCATTGTGGCTTCAAAAACAAGGAATCAAATCTGGCGATGTTGTTAGCGTGTGCACAAATAATCATCTGAATTCTATCGTGCCCTGCTTAGCGGCAATTTATGTTAATGCGATCTTTAATCCATGGGATGAAAATATGAATTTGAGTGAGTTTTCTAACAATGACAATTTATAAAACTTTTTAAAAATTGTTACATTAGATTCGATTAATAAGCAAAGATTATATAATTTCTATGAAAGCAAATTATTAAATTTTATTTATTTTGGAATTAATTAAATCTGATCTCATTTATTTAATTGTATAATAATATTTATGTATTATTTATGTGTTTTGATCTTCTTTATTTTAGAAAGCTTTTATTAATTATGTGCTATTTGTTATTAGAAACCTCGCTGCATGTCATGCGCCTAACTACTCCGAAAATAATATTCTGCAGCGAGAAATCCGTAAACGTTATCTTGAGTACGATAAATGAAATTGATTACAACCCCACTGTTGTGGTTTTTGGCAATCATTCCGACGCAATTTCATTTTCTGATATTTTGAATATGTATATGGATTCAGAAGTGGCGAATTTTCGATATATCGAGCCGGAAGACATCAAGCAAACGGTATGTATCATGCATTCGTCAGGTACTACGGGGATGCCGAAAGGAGTCGAAATATCCAATTACTGTCTCTTACACATCAGCGAGGTTAAACGTAAGGTGTGTCAAATTAATGAGGTGTTAATTTGGTTCACATCGCTTTATTGGATAAGCGGAATAATAATGAATCTAACAGCGATCGCACAGGGTGCCAAAGTTATTCTATATCCGGAATTCGATGAAGAAATGACATGTCGGCTGATCGAGAAATATAAGGTAAAAGTTAAGTATAAAGTAAGTTAGTTGAAATTGCTTGTAAATAATAATATTGAATTGATAATATTGTTTGTGCGACAGGATTTATTTCATTTATAAGATTCTGTTTTTCTCTAAAATCTTAAGAATGAATATTTTTAAATCTCTGTCTCTTTCTGCGATTTAAAAACATATAAGTGAATAATAAATGAGGTATATCAGAATTATTACATTGGTTGCTCCAAAATCTCTTTATAAGTTATAATAATAATGTTTCTTTTATTTACTCTTATTCTGTAGTAAAATTGAGTACTTTTTTAAACAAGTAATTTAATGTTGTATCTTTTAATGTTACATAAACTTATTGAGTGGAGCCTTTAACTTTAATCGTTAAAACTCATTTATCTGGAGATTTGCATTATATGCAGTATATGAAATGTCTATTTTTACAACAAATCATGTATGTGTGATAATACTTCACGATTTAAGTTACATACAAGATTTTTTAAAATATTGGAAATATCGTCTTATTTGACGTATTTATATATTTCGATAAATTATATAACATATTTTTACATTTTCACATGACCAGCGTATTGCAATACAAATAAGATTTTTGGTAAAAATTTATGCGTAAAAGGAGCCTCCTTTTCGATTTGCTTTATTTTTAAATATGTTATAGAGAAAATCTTCCCGAGTAATTTTATGTATATATATAAGGATCGGATTCAAATAGTTTTGGAGATATAGGCTCAAAAAGGATAAAAATAATAAATACAAAAATAATTTTAATGGAATATACGTATTTGTAATGAATATATGTATACGGAATTATTGGGGAAGATCTCCCATAACATATTTAAAAATAAAGCAAATCGGAGAGGAGGACCCCTTTATGCATAATTACCTGACTTTTTTTTATTTTGTTATTTAGATAACAATGATGATCTTAAACACGAGTATGGTTAATCGGTTTCTTCAAGCGGGTTACATAAAGAAGTATTCCTTATCATCTTTAAAATTTCTAATCTGTATTGGTTCCATATTGAAGTCAAAAACACAGGAAGAAATAAAATGTATTTTACCGCATGTTCAAATATTACAAGGTTACGGTAAATATCATCTTAATGTAATAAAATATTATAAATACAATATCAAAAAATATATAAGAAACAAGACAATATATATAATAAATAAAATTTATCATACAACTTTAATTATTTATTTTGTATTTCTATATAGGAATGACAGAAATATGTAGAATTGGAACTTTGCAGCTTTCGAATCATAAGAACGGGTCTTGCGGGACAGTAGCCGAAAATACGCAAATAAAGATTGTAGATCCAGAAAGTGGAAAGGTTCTTGGCCCGAATAATCCAGGAGAATTGTGCATAAAAACAATGACCTTAATGAATGGTTACTACAGGAATCCTGAAGCGACAAAAAGCATTATTGATGAAGAAGGTAAACAATTTCGTTTCCTTTTATGCGCACACAGGTTAATAATATTAATAATGTACATATATATATATATATATATATATAATATATAATTAAATTGAATTAAACTAATATCATTTACGTACAAATATATTTTTATTTACGTCAATAAATTAAGTAACGTTTTAATTTGATTAAATATAACAATATCTTAAAAGTAATATATAAAGTAACACATATATATCTTAAAAGTATGTTTCAATTTTTTTAGGATGGCTGCATTCGGGTGACATCGGTTATTTCGATGAAGACGGAGAACTCTTTATTATTGATAGAATAAAAGAGCTTATAAAATATAGAGGATATCAAATCTCACCTGCAGAAATAGAAGCTGTTTTAATGTCACATCCAGCAGTGCTAGATGCTGCAGTAATCGGGGTACCTCATGCAATGGATGATGAACATCCTATCGCTTATGTCACTAAAATGCCCGGAGCCCAGGTACAATCTTTTTGCAATTATAATAAAATTACAGAGCGAAATTCTGTCAAATAATAATTTACCAATCATATGTTGAGAAGTTTTGAAAATTTGAATAACTTCTTTAAAAATTTACACACATACACATTTATAATACAATTTAGAAATAGGCATGTGTATAAATTTCTTTTATCAAAATAAATATGTTTTAGATTAATAGATATGTAACATGTATTTAATTTAAATATTATGTATATACAAGATTTATTAAAAATCGTGGTATAAATAAAAGAGATGATCATTATGTAAATTAAAATTGGAAATATAAAACTTTTTACAAGGCATTATTCATGTTCGATAAAATCATTCTTAAAGATTTTTTTGCGCGCACTTGATTTTTATGTGTACTTACATAATTAACAACAAGAATCGACTTACAATTGCATATGGATTCACTTCCATTTTTCTTGTATGATTTTTTATATATGTCTGCGTCGAGTAGAATATACGATTTTTATTATATACGTAGGTGACGGAGCAAGAATTGATAGACCTAGTAGCGAATAACATGACGGATCAATATCAACTTCGTGATGGAGTGATATTTTTGGATACTTTTCCATATACAGGTTCCGGAAAAATCGCCAAAAAAGAATTGAAAGCAATGGCAAAAAAGCTAGCATTTGGATAAAATAATGAATTATATTTATATTTAATTATTTAACTATTATTATATTTCTAATTAAAAATTGTTATATTCATTAATAAAATTATTACATGAAATTACTAATTTGTATTGGTAATTATAAGATATTAATTTTTATTTCAATTATATAATTATTAGATAATTATAAAGTGTTATCCTTTTTTCGTCAAAGGAGTGCAGAATTTACAAATATTTGAAAATTTTTATATTAAAAAAATTATAAATATTTAAGCTGTAATAAACATCTGAGAAAAATATAAAATAATAATTCGATTTAAGACTATTGTGTGAAATATTTTTATTCCAATGATATGAATACGATATTAACGATATTGTGTCGTCTCTTTTTCTACTAGTGTAAAATTAATTATTGCATTAAGTCGATTAGAGTTAGAAAACATGTTTAGCAATATAGTAACAATATCGTATTAGAGAATAATTATTAGAAAATGAAACAAAAAAATGGCAATCAAGAATAATTACTGTGGCAGATGAAATAAATGACTCATTTTACATCTCAAACAATAATCTCATTTTGATTGAGATTCGAAAAAGACCTATGATATTCGATTGATTCACATTCCCGCGAGAAATCAGCTTGCGTTTCTTCTGATAAGTTCCGCTTTAGCTATGATCAACAATATATAAATCAGCAATGAGTTTCATAAATATAATTCAATATTTTTTTTCCAACATACGCATATATTTAAAAGTTTTGCTTGACTAAAATAAGAAGTATATTTATAACCGTTAGATAATAATACACGCGCACATACATTGATTAAAAGAGAGATAAACATGTTGGCAGCAAAATCATTATGCATAGGAAGATAAAAGTTATAAGAAAATAATAATATATGCATAATGAGATAGTTATATAATACGTCATATTTAAATATATGTTAACATCATGTTCAAAAGATTGTATTGTATAGTTATATAAAGAAATAATAATATCTATTCTATCTTTTCTAAAGGTAATTCATGGGCAAAAGAATTTGATTAATATTATCGAATGCTTGAACACAATATGTAATTGTACTGTCTCGCAACGCATTTATTTGTTTATTTAATAGGAATATCATTTGATGAAAATCATTATGAAATATCATTTTCGAAAAGATAAGCGAATTTTATATCACAAATTCTTAATAATTTTCGCTCTCTCTTTTGAAGTAACGATCAAATTATGAAATATCATTTTCGAAAAAATAAGCGAATTATGAAATATCATTTTCGAAAAGATAAGCGAATTTCAACATTATGAAATATCATTTTCGAAAAGATAAGAGAATTTCATATTACAAATTCTTAATAATTTTTGCTCTCTCTTTTGAAGTAACGATCAAATTATCGTTAACAATTAAATTATATTTTCTTCTATAAAATATGAACGAAAAGAAAAATAAAAATAATTATAAAAAAGAAGAATTATAAATATTAAAATAATTATAATTATAAAATAATTATAAAAATTGTTTTTCAGTTAAAATCTATATTAACATCTTGTTAAATCAACAAACAAACGCGTAATTAAAGTTTATTTTGATTAATAAAAATAATTAAAAAGTAATTAAAAATAATTAAAAATAATTAGTTAAAAAATATTTTACATATTATCATATTACTACTATCTTATTAGTGTCATATTATTACTATTATCTTATCTTATCTTATATTATCTTATATTATCTTATCTTATCTTATATTACTATTTTCTTTTGCTCAACATGTTTTGCAACACTATATGTATTGCAAGATTATATTTGTTCATATAATCTTATCCAGTTTCCTTATAAAAATAGAGAAATTTTTGTTGCTTGTTAACTTGAGATAGTGCATAATGTCATGAGATATGACTCCGAATAAACCGTGAATGATAGAACATTGAGAATACACGCAGTGTCACGATATATCAGTACAAAGTCTTTTTAACATTCTCTTATTACAGCGGTAATGAAGAAATTTTCGTGAGTAATATACGATTAATTTAAGAAATAAATTGATATCGTATTATATAAATAAAAATTAGTGATACTTAATTCTTCAAATATTTTAGTGTATGAAAAAGGGAATTACATCGTCGTTTAATTGTGTTCAAAAATATTTTATATTTAAAATTTAAAACTCTCCAATTTCTCCAGTAAAATGACTACAAATGATTCAAGGGTAAGTACAAAAATCACACAATCGTACATATATATTATGATTAATATTTTTACATAATATTTAAAAAAGTTACTTTAATATAGCGTTAAGATATATGTAGATTAAAAATACGAAACGCAAATTTGCAATAAAGACATTCAAAGATTTATACTATTTTTCATTATTTATTATGTTTTATATAGATTTATCTATTATTTTCAGTCTTTTACTGTGAAAAATAACGTTTATAAAGGAGAAATAACTACATCTAACCGCAAGAGTATTGGAGAAATGATGTGGAATAAAATTAAAAGTCATAGAGATAAAATCGTGCATGTAAGTCAATCACTTATATTGTCAATATCGAATGTTTCACGAAAAATCAATTTTTATAGTTAAGTGTGTTAATATAAAATAAAACAGAAAATGTTTTTAAAAATTGTATTATAGTATAATACAATTACACTTCTTGGTGGAGAGATATATAAATAATTATGATAATAGTGGGATCTATATGCCATATCATTAATGGATCTTTTACCCAATGTCTTTATAAGATATTATTACCATAGATTTGTATTGTGTAATAGATATATATTGTGTGTCTTACTAAAATATGCTCTCCTAAACAATTAATTTTTACTTTGACATATATTATTTTCTTAATTTTGATCATTACAGAAAATGATGCACAAAAGATTTAAAAGATTTAAAAATTTTATATATATATATAATCAAACTTTCTTAAAAATGATACTTTGTTTTGCTGTTTTTGCACTCGGCTTTTATTTCTTAATTTGATATTTGTATTTAATTTATATTGTATTATCTATTATTTTACGTATCATTATTTGTATTATTAAATTTGATTAAATTTACTTGTTAGTATAATTGCAACTTTGGTTTTATAGGATTTTTACATTTTTTATTTAACTTTATTGTTATCGATAAAACATTATACATATGTGTATCTGTGTTTGAGATTCTGTAATATGTTTACAGAACATATAAACTCACAAATAACAAAACAGTTAATAAATATTAGTTTATTTTTTAAATATTATTGAATATTATGGTTATATAATTAAATATAATTAAATAGTTATATAATTAAATTGATATTATTTAAATATCAATTTTATAACAAGTAAACACTTTTGAGAAATTAAAATACGTTTAATGTCATTTTAATTAAATGATTTAATATGAAACGCACATTTGGTAATTTAAAGACATTGTACAAACATAACAATAATGTTATAGTTGGATGCATGCACTGAACAAGTAGTTACATATGCGGAATTACAAGACAAAGTCATAAGATGTGCGTTGTGGCTACAAGAACAAGGAATCGAATCTAAGGATGTTGTCACTGTATGCACAAGTAATCATTTTAATACCTTCGTGCCCTGTTTGGCAGCAATTTATGTCAACGCAATCTTTAATCCGTGGAACGAAAACATGGACTTGCGTGAGTTTTGCTGCGATAAAAATTAAAAATAAACGTTGTTACATTATATTCGATTAATAATCAAAGAATTCCAATGGCAGCAAATATAAGTATTTATCTTGAATTACTTAGATCTTATTTATCATTCAGTTGTATAGTAATATCTATAATATGTTATATGTATTATTTATTTTACTCAATGTTTTTTTTTATTTTATATAACTTTTCTTAATTGCGCTTTTTTTGTTATATTAGAAAACATATTGCATGTCATGCAGCTTACTACTCCGAAAGTAATATTCTGCAGTGAGAAATCCGTAAACGTTATCTTGAGCGCGATAAAAGAGAGCGATCACAATCCTACCGTTGTAATTTTCGGCGATCACTTCAATGCAATTTCGTTTTCTGATATTTTGAGCATGTACAGTGATGATAAAGTGGCGACTTTTCAATATGTCGAGTGCAACGATATGCGAAAGACAATGTGCATCATGCATTCGTCAGGCACTACGGGAATGCCGAAGGGCGTTGAATTATCTAATTACTGTTTATTGCACATCAGTGAGGATAAAAATATATATTTGACCGATGCAGTAGCGATTTGGTTTTCATCACTATATTGGATAACCGGGATAATGATGAATTTGATGGCAATCGCACAAGGTGCCAAAATAATCCTTTATCCGGAATTTGAAGAAGAAGCGATATGTCCATTAATCGAAAAATATAAGGTAAAAGTCGTAAAGATGAGATTACATTAACGCTGTTTACAATAAGATTGAATTTTCATTTAATGTAAAAGATGAACAATTCTTTATATAAAGGATAAAAAACTTTTTTTATGCATAAATACGCGCGTATAATTTTAAATTTGTTTCCCTGTAAAAAAAATGATAATTGAGATATATTAGCATGAGCTAGAGTTTTTGTTAAAGAATGTTTTCTAAATAATAATAATGATATTATTCTTATTAGAGAGAACTTTCTAATAAGATAATGTATTTCTTATTTAAGCAAAAAATTTAATATTTTCAATATTGTGTAAATTTATTTAAATTTATTTATCTCTCCTAGGAAAATATTTGCTATCATATTTCCTGTTAAAACTTTACATCATGTGAAAACTTACGTGGAATATATCTATTATAATGATTAATTATTACTAAAATATTACATTATAATAATTTAAATAAACTCAAGTTACTAAAGAATATCATATTATTTTTTATGTTACCATTGTTAATAGTTAATATTGTTTATTAAATGATTTAATGAATGCATGCATTTTATATTTTTGCATATATGATAATAATAATGCTAAACATCTTTGCTTTGTTCTTTAGATAACTATGGCTTTTCTAAGTACAAATATGATTAACCGACTTCTCAGAACGGATCATATAAAGAAATTTTCATTATCAACTTTAAAAGTCATACTCTTCGGTGGTGCTGTAATTAAATCGAAAGTGCATGAAGAGATAAGATGTATTTTATCACATGTTCAAATATTACAAGTGTTTGGTAATAAATATAATATATATATATATATATATATATATATATATATATATAAAATAAGACAATATTTAGCAATAGAATATGTAGTGAAAATTCAATCATTCATCTTTCGTATCTAGGAATGACAGAATTCGGATTCTGCGCAATGCAATGTTCAAATCATAAGAATGGATCTTGTGGAACAGTACTTCAGGATGCACAATTAAAAATCGTGGATGTAGAAAATGGAAAAACTCTTGGCCCAAATAACTTGGGAGAATTGTGGATAAAAACACCGACTTTAATGAATGGTTACTATAGAAATTCGGAAGTCACAAAAAGTACAATTGATAACGAAGGTAAAAAATGATATTAAATCCTTATATTAGTGTACTTTCCTTTTTTCCTAAATGACTTTGATTTTGACATATATTATCAAAGTTATTATTCTGAGTAATTTCTAACAAAAAGTAATCTAATAAAATATCTAATAATAATATAGTATAATAATAATGTAATATATCATGAAAATAAGTTCATATTTTTTTTAGGATGGTTGCATTCCGGTGACATTGGTTATATCGATGAAGATGGAGAACTTTTTGTTATAGACAGAATAAAGGATCTTATAAAATACAGAGGATATCAAATCTCACCTGGAGAAATCGAGAATGTTTTAATGTCACATCCAGCAGTATTGGAAGTTGCAGTAATAGGGGTGCCTCATGCAACAAACGATGAACATCCTATTGCTTTCGTCACTAAGATACCGGGAGGCGAGGTAAAATCTTATTACAGACATGATAAGGATACAAAGCGCGAGTATATTTATAAGATATAAATTTTTTAATTCATTATTTATCAATTGTATCGAAATTTTAAGAATGTTGCGTGAAACTTTAAAAATTTTTATATGATAAAATTTTTAAAGTTTTAAAGTTTTTTAATATTCCTATCAAGATTACTCAATTCTTTAAACTATTATTGAACTTGTAAATTTCTATTTCCTTCAAATAATAAATTACAGATTATAATTTAATTAATTGCATAATTAATTTCATATACGTGTTGTGATAATTTATAGACTTTTATAGATTGTTTTTTAATGCAAATGCTTTATAAAATGCTTTATTTTTATAAAATGCTTTATCAAATATACCATGTTACAATAATCAAATTGTTTATATGTAGGTGACAGAACAAGAATTAATAGACTTAGTGGCAGATAACATGATGGATCAATACAAACTTCGTGCTGGAGTGATATTTCTGAATGCATTACCACGTACAAATTCAGGAAAAATTGCGAAGAAAGAATTAAGAGCTATGGCTAAGAAATTAATTTTAAAGCAAAAGGATAAATTATAATTACATTTTTCATAATTATTGACAATTTCACAATTATAATGAAAATTTTAAATTTGTTACATCCTAACTTAAAAAAAAAATGATAACTGAAACGTATACTTAGACTCGAGTTTTTGTTAAAGAACGCTTTATAAATAATATTAAATAATATTATTCTTTTATTAGAGAGAATTTCTTAATAAAACCATGTATTTCTTATTTGAGCAAAAATTTAATCTTTTCAAAATTGTATAAATTTATTTTTCCTAAAAAAAGATTTGCTATATTATCACATTTCCTGTTAAATCTTTTCGTCATTCGAACACTTACATTCATGAAATATATCCATTGTAATGATTATATATACTCATGTATTGAAAATATTACACTATAATAATTTAAATTCAAGTTAAAATATTATTTTTCATGTTACCATTATTAATTGTTAATATTATTTATTAAATGAATTAATACGTTTATTAATGAATACATACATTTTATATTTTTGTATATATTATAATAATATAATGCAAAAACATAAATCTTTGAACTTACTATTTAGATGACTATGACTTTTAACCGATTTCTCAGATATAAATCGATTTCTAAAATCTTGATATGCACGCCTATGTTCAAATCTTTTCTCTTTATACTTTTTTTTATTTGGTTAGATAGATGTAATCATTTCAACTTGCAAAAGAGATATTTTTTTTTTAATTTAATTCAATTCTTCATCATGTATTGAGAAAGAGAATTACAAGATCTACATATGTATATACATATATCTTGTGTAACTTATTATTTCTTTTTGTGCCGTCTCATAATTTCCACGTTATAGTTTTACGCGCATTCCTCTTATAAGAGGAAATATTGTACATTTTACGTCTATAAAATATAAATGAATGCAATACAGATGTTACTTAAGTGTTCAATATATGTTTCCTCAACCGCTCGCGCGATTTTTCTTTCCATAAATTCTCGGAAAAATACTGTAAAGAGATAGTTGAGTTCAAGTCGTAATAAGATACATTATTTTCTGTCTATAAAATAATTTGCGAGATTTTATTATGACAGAGATATTGACACTAGAAAAAGTTCTTGCTTTTCTAAAAGTAGATCTAACGTTTGCTTTCTGCTGGCCACTCCCAGTAAGAGCCACAAAATCTCAAAAAATCCGACACAAGATATTTCGATGGTGTTGTTGCATGAATGGTATGCTAATGTCGATATCGTTAATATATACATTATATCTCGAACATGATAATATGCTTCTTCTTATGAAAGGGGGTTGCGCGCTGACTGCCTTTCTACAAGTTCCGATACAGATTACTTTATTTACGCTTCAGAGTGATCGTTTGCAAGTAAGAAACAAAAAATATATACCTTTATTTGATTGATAATTTTAATTTATATCTTTTAATTTATATCGACAGAAAGAATAAACAATTAAAAATAAATTTCCCGAAAAGAAATTTAATCAAAATAAAATTTCTTAAAATTAATTCTTAAATTATTAAATTTTCTATGAATTTTTTATTTGAAAAATACTTTAACATATTGAATTTATTGAATACGTAATTTCGAATTAGTTTTTTCCTTCATCTTACATATTTATGCAGGTTATAATATACGAAATGGAAAATTATATTCAACAAGCAAAATCAGAAGAGAAGAATGTATTTCAAAAATATATTGATAAATGCAAATTATTTTATGGATTAACAATAAGCTGGATAGCTATAACTGCTATCGCTATTATTTTTGGACCATTTTTGCTACCTCAACCTTTTCCAATTGAAGTAAAGTATCCATTTTATGTGAGCCAGCAACCGTTAAAAACTATCATTTACCTGCATCATGCGGTGAACGTATATCAAAGTTATGTACAAGTATGTAGCAATGTCTTCGTAGCTGTTTTACTTTGGTTTATAGCTGCAAGATTTGAAATTTTATCTCACCAATTTCGGAAAGTTAGAAGTTTTTCAGAATTTAAAATCTGCATACAATTGCATCAACAGCTCTTACGGTGAGACATAAAATATTATGGTAGAGTAAATTATCATCTTTCTAAGGTCATAATTCAATACGATTGTAATGAAAGGAAATAAAAGTTTTAAAAATAAAAAATGACATTAATAATAGTAAAAATTAATTATCTGATCAAATTTCTCTTTCTTTATTTTGAAATGTCGTACTATTTTATTAAAATTTCGTACTATTTTATTTCATTATTATTCATTATCAATTTTAAAACGAATAACTACAATAAAAAAACTAAAAATCGATTGCAGATATGCGAAAGAGGTTACTAAAGCAGTCCGATATATAACATTATCAACAATAGGATTCAGTACTGTAGCAGTAGTATTTAGCGGTCTTACCTTTTTAAGCGTAAGTTATGTTTATTTCATTTATTTATCGTATTCTGTTTACATAATATCGAACAGATTGCGCAAAAATCTGATTGAAGATATAAAATTCAAGATGCAAGCTTTTTATTTTATAAATACATTAATTAATAATAAAATTTGCACATGTAACACACATATAATTTAAATACTATTTGTACATATAATTTATTTATAAATATGAAAATTAGCTCGTTTTAAACTACAATTGTTTACAGACACTAAATAATTTTCTCTCTTTCCTTCTTATATTGTAAATTTAATAATTTTCTTTTATATCGCATATTAGCAGAATTGTATTATTGATATTATAATATTATTTTATATAGCGACAACCATTAACTATAAAGGCCCAATTTTTGACTGTTGGTGCATCTTCACTTATAGAAGTTTTTGTTTGCGCGTGGCCAGCTGATTATGTCTTGAGTACGGTAAGATATATAACAAATATAAAAGAAAATATACAAATTTAAATTTTACATATATACATTTAAAGAAATTGTCGTATATAAAATTGACATCAAATATACAGCAAAACATACAAAATTTAAATAATATATATAAATAATATATATAAATATGCATATTTTTTTATCCAAAATAAAAATTACAATGATCAGCTCTATTATAGAAAAATATATTGTTATGCCACTGATTCTTATTTTCACTCAAATTTAAAAGAAAAGCACTGTTATAACATTATAATTAAAATATAACTTTATTTTAATATTTCAGAGCAATAATGTTGGTTATGCTGCATACGAATCGTTATGGTATAAGAAAGAAGTATCTTTACAGAAAGATTTAATATATGTTAAATCGCGATGTCAGCAGCCTGTATCCGTAACTGTACCGTGCATGCTACCGACTCTTTCACTTAATTATTATGCTTCTGTAAGTTATATCGCATCCTATAACATTTATGGATAATTTATTGTGACATAATCCTGGGATAACTTTGGCGATAATTTAACAAATATTTCTAGCCATTTCTGTTTGCAACAAAACGCAATGCAAAAATTTCTAGTAAATACTAGTTTCTCTACGAATTATAAATATTATTATTTATATATTTAAAAACAAATAAATTTCTGTTTATTATAGAAATATTTGTTACTTAAATTATAAAATTAAAATTATTTATATATTGGGGAAAATAATTAATTAGTTAATCTATGTATTTTCACACAATATAAAAATCTAAATTTAACTATAATAAATTTTATGGAAATAATATGTATGAATTTTTGTTTTATCAAATTGAAATTCTCTCTATATTTATAATTAGTATTTCTTAAATTCATATTCAATCAAAAATAAATGTGTTGGTGAAGGTGAGAATTTCTTTTCCTGCACATTTCCTCGTTATTTAATTTAACGCAATTTAATTTTTATTAAATTTTTAATTTTGTTAATTGTACATAATATGAATAAAAAAGACAATTATATATATATATATATATATATATATATATATATATATATCTTTCATTAATAATTGAAAAATAAATAGTTGCAATGACTTTTTGTTTTTATTGCAATATTTAAATACTTTCAAAAAACATGATATCATATCGTCAAAATTGTCAAAGTTCCTCCTGTAGTGTTACTTACAATTAGTACTTTTCTTGAGTATATTAATATATACATTTATATACGCACATTTAAAGTAAATAGTCAATGGTTTATATGTATGTATATATATATATATATATATATATATATATATATATACACTTATTTAAATTTAAAATTGTTAATAAATTATAGTTTTAGTGAGAGAGAGAGACATATGTAATAATCGAAATTAAATATTTGTATCTGACAGTATTTATCAACTGCATTTTCCTATTTAACAACTTTCCGAGTAATTTTCGAAGATGATTGATGGGCTAGAAATATGATGGATTGTACGTATTATGGTTTTTTAATGTGAAAAAAATATATGATGCACTGTAAATATTTAGTGTGTACAATACTGTTAGGATTATTAAATTCATCTTACGCAATTGTGATATGATACGACAAAATATTCTTCTATAAATATAAACATATTTATTTTTCTGTATCGTTAAAAATTCTATATAAATGAATAAGTTTATATATAAGATGCTATAAAAGAATATTTTTATGTCATGTCATGTAATCCGTATTGACTTTTAAATAATAAACGTGCAACAATAGAAGTTGATAATAAACTGATTGTTTATGATTTTATCATGATTAATGTCATTTTTTTATTTTTCACTATATGTATAGTATATATATTTAAATCAAGACTTACACATTTTTTTCTCTTGCTCTGTTAATATAACTTTCCTACCTAATCTAATTATTCTTTCCTTTATAATAATAATTATTCTTTTTCTATTATTATAATTATCATTAATATAATTAATATCAATATTTCTCTTTTTACTCTTGTAATATGTTGCAATTGAAAAAGACAGTTTTACGCGACACGAGAAAGAAAATTTTTTGATTTTTTATTTGATTTTAATATCTTGTTTCTTAAATGGAAATTCTTTCTCGCAAACAATTAAAATCACGGATTAAACATATCGGCATATTATCAAAATAGAAGAACTCGAAGAGCCCTAGTACTGACTTTATTAGATCCCACCTTTGAAGTTGAATATAAATATAAGTATATAATTATAGGTAAGTATATAATTATTTTTTATAATTTGATATATACATATATACATATAAAAAAATATAATATAAACTACTTATTTTTCCTTATATTGACTTTTTTCTAAAAAACAATGAAAAGCGTTTTAAATGATGAGTTAAATTGATGTTACTTTTATATGTGCGATTAAGGACTATTATGATAAAACAGAATTAATGCGAATCATAAAATAAATGACTTTGTCATTTGAGATATAATTATTATAAATGTACGTTTTTCTTTTTAGACTCGTTAAAATAATCGTTTCATTAGTAGCGTTAATGATAATTTGCTTTATATTATCTATATACACAGATGACGTGCAAATACTTTGTTGCCAATGCGCTATGTGAATCATATATTGTGTGCATTTCTTCGTGAAATTTTTGTTTTTGCAAAAAGTATCTGTATAAATTCTGCTAAATTAAAATTGTCATATTTCCGCAATTATTGCTATATGTTGTGTCGTGCATAATTTACTACACGGTTTCATTAAAAGCAACACTTGAATAACATATCTTCATGAAATACGACAAATTGTTACATGTATTGCATATATGTGGGTTATTTACTACTGTTTGGCCATTAAACTCTAAAGCTGGAAAATTTAAAATTTTGTCTTATAATGTTTTGTGGTTTATTTATACGTTGAATATGATAATTCAATATTATTTAGTGACTAAAAGCATACTTCCTGCATATCGAAAAAATTTTATCAATATAATGAAGACACTAGTGGAATTGATATATAACACAGAAGTAATATTTAATTTTCTTTATTGTAAAATGCAAAGAAAACGATTGCAGGTTAACATCCCGAATATTAATTCGAATTTATATTAATTTATAATATATGTGATATGAATTGTAATTTGTGGTTTTGCAGAAATTGTTGTATGAGATAGAACAACCTGATAAAATATGGATGCCATATGAAAAAATTGTATGGTTAAAATTTATGCATCACACACGTATAAAATACTTTTCTTTAGCGATAATATATATTATTTCTGCGTGTATACTCATTCTTTCGCCAATGATTTCGGACAGATTTTTACCGCTCAATGTCGTGTATTCTTTTCCGATATCCAAGCCTTGGATTTATTGTGCAGCTTATCTTCATCACATATTTTCAATTAAACAGGCATCAGTTACAATAATTCTCGATTTGATGATAATCTCTACAATGTGGCATGCTACCTTTAAATTTAATTTGTTGGGTATTCAAATGCGTTCTATGCCATTTACTATTAATAAACTCCGAGCCTCCATCATAATGTATCAAAATATATTCAAGTAAGATTATTTCATAACGATTTTTTAAAATATTTTTTTGTATCATAAGGAAAAAAAAATATATTACAGTCAATAAATCTTTTTAATCAAAATCACAATTTTTGAATTTAAATTAAATAATAACATTTAATTTAATTGTTATTACTTATAAATTTATAAATATTTTATAATTTTTTAATTTAGTTATATACGAGAAATCGATTGTATTGCTAGTTATATACTTTTCAAATTGACGATTGTTGCTTCTATGTACGTAATCACTTGCGGTCTCCTGATTTTAAATGTGAGTATTCCATGTGCTCTCAAATTAATATAAATTGTTTTATAATTAAGCAGCGGAACTTTTATTTATCAATAATTTTTTAATAAATAATGAATGGTTAAAACTTTTTGAAGGTTATTAAAAATTGTGATCTTATCTATGTATATATCAATATCAAAAGTATTATGGAACGGAAAGAGAATCTATATTAATATTTATTATTAAATTAAGTTAAGTTATATCTCAAGACTTCTTATATTATAAACCTGAATTAAAACAGTATTTAAGTTATTAGCAAGAGAACGCTTGTAAATTATTATTTTTCAATTTATTCAAAAAATTTATGCGAAAAATCCAGTCAATTTGTAAAAGAGTACATTTTAAATTTTGAATGTAATATATACATACTTTAATTAAAGTTTTTTTTTGTATTTATTCTGTAATTTAAATTTTAATTGTAATTTTAGTTATCGTAAACTCTACTATTATAATTTTATATAAATTGCAGAATGCATCTATTGTGGACATAAGTCTATTTTTGATGGTTACTTCTACTGCAATTTGGAGGCTCTTTGTTTGCTGCTGGTCAGCGCAAGCAATAACCGATATGGTTAATCTTTTAATCTTATGTAATATAAATCGTGCTAGTAAAACAAATATTTCCATATTTATGATAAAAACAATAAAGATATAAAATGTTTGTTTTAAAAAAAGGTAGTATAATATAAATTGTGTATTATGTATTAATTAAATGATACATTAAATATATAAATAATATTTTGAAAGGTATAATTTTCAAGCTTATATATTCAAAATGCTAAAATATATTTAACTTATAAAAACAAATATTCATTAATTATATTGCTTTATTTAACTTGGAAAACACATACACATACAACTGAGAGATTGATAAATTTTTTATAATTTTTCTTACAGGCTTACAATATTTCTTGGCAAATTTATGATTCTTCATGGATAAGTGCATCATCAAATGTACGCCGAACAATCTTTATGATTATTCAAAGGTGTCAGAAACCAGTTGCGATTAGCGGCACTAATTTTATACCCGTAGTTTCAATAAAATTTTGCGGATCGGTGAGTGTTAATATCACACAAGTGTGTAAAATTCTTATTAACATTCGAAAAATTATGATCTTTATATTTGATCTTTTTACTTTTAGGTTCTTTACGCTACATTCTCATATTTTATGGCATTACAAGCTATATTGCATGCATAATACATTTGTAATATTTTATATACGTTTCTTGATAGCGTAATTTTATCTTTAACATATGTGTAAAACAATCCTAAAGATGAAATTTTTGTAAAATTTATTTTTATTATGTTAATAATTAAAAGAGTTATAATTATTAAATATACGTACGTATTAAATAAAAGTTGAATAAAAGTTTAAAAATATTGAAATATTACATTAATTAATTAATAAATATAAATTATGTACAGAAAAACATTTAATTTAGATATTTAAATTTATTTTATTACCATATATTTGTTTGCATTAAATACGAGTTACAAAATCAAAGGTTATGTAATTCATAATTTTTAAAATATAATTATATAACTAATAATTTTCTCTTACTTTATTATTATTTATTGTTACACATATGTACGTACACATTTTTATGTAATATGTATATATATATTTAATTTTTTTTTTTAATTTAGAAAGTGTTAACGCTTACATATTAATTTGAAAATATTAATATTTAGAACTTAATTCAGAGAATATTCTTATATTGGAAATATAAATAACAATATACATAAAATTAAATAAATATTACCATAATGTTGATAGGAACATAGCATAATAATTCTTTTCATTATTCTCTAAAATGGTATTATTAGAATGGTATTATTATTAGAATTTGCCAATTTATTTTAACAATAAGATTGATGTCATTTTTTAACAATTATGGCACGCACTTTCGAATACGTCTGTTACAATACGAATCTTTCGAATTCAAATATTTTAAAATAAATATTTATAATATATTATAAATTTTTTCTCTGTACTGATCAAGAAGAATAATGTAATAGTCAAGAAGAAGTAAAACATCGCATTTTCTTTCTAATAACTATTATACATATAAGTATGTTGTAATATCGAGAAAAGATAATCATTGTATTTATGTAGCACCATTCTATAAAATTGTTACTAAGCGGAAGTAATGACTAATAATAGCAAATGTATCGAGAGAATATGCTTTATTTATTGCGCATTTCGCTATTCCGTACAGTTTCTAAGATTATAAAAAATAATAAGAGAGAAATGTTATAGACGCGTCTCTGTACAGCTTGTTTCTGCTTTGCCTGTGAATCTTTATTATTTATTCAAGTATGTATTTAGTGCTTTCAGCAAGAAAGAACATTTGCTGCTCGTAGTATTTATTCGTAGGATTGCGTACATCGCTTTTTATATAATGATCGATTTATTGGAACAATGTTGAGAAAGAGAGATTATATCTATAACAAAATGTGGTAGTATTTTCTTTTTTATTTATCGCCCTTCCCCAAGTTTTACTCGTACAGGTGAAAATAATCACGAGACAGCTGTGTTCAAAGTACACGATAGTACGTGCATTTTATGAATCGGGGAGACTTACCGAAAGTATATTATGGCATGCTCTGTAACATTCGAAAAACTCATCGTTTTCTTGAGAATGCATTTGGCTTTTGCTTGTTGTTGGCCGCTACCACCCACAGCAACTAAAATGCAAATCACGTATGATAAATTTTTTCGTTTGTTCAATGGTTTGCATTCGATGCTGATGATCTATGCGGTAGCATATAGGATTATTTCTCAGTACAACAATACGTTGGTGATAATGCAACTAGGTTGCGTCTTAGGTACTTTATGTGAAGTTCCATTGCAGATATATCTGTTTACTCAACAGCACGATAGTTTGCAAGTAAGAAAAGTGAATTTTATACATCTTTATATTGCTATATATTTTTATATATGTATTAATCATTAATATTAATCATATTAATTATTATAAATTAATCATTATGAATGTAACGGGCGTAATTATAAAGTAGATATTTTAGCAATATAATATAAATATAAATATTTATATTGATATATAAAATATAAATATAGATATTTGAGATATTAAAAATGTTGCTTTCAAAATATGCTACGTGTGATACGTGTGCGCTATACTTTTTTAGAAAAATCGATCTGGAACTTTAGGTGTACAAAGACGTAGAGATATATCCAATTAATTGGATTTAAAATGAAGTATAAGAGTTACGAAAAATTTTTTAATATACTTCATTATAATTCTTATTTTTCAATTAAACAAAATTATTTTATGAGCATAAAGTTAAACAATATAATTGAATTAAAATAATTGTTAATAATATTGCAGACTATAATTTTGAAGATGGAAAATTACAGTAAACATGCAAATTCAACGGAAAGGAATGTAATACAGGAATATATAAATAAACATATAGTAATTTATGGCATAACACTGACATTGATGACAGTAGCTTTAGTTGCCATGATTTTAGTGCCATTGATATTGGCTCGTCCCGTATTAGAATTAGAGTATCCATTTTCCATTGATTATCAACCGATGAGGGGAATTATTTACTTACATCAGTCATTTGCTTTGTACCAAGTATATGTTCAAGTGTGTGCCACCGTTTTTCTTGCTCTTTTGCTTTGGTTCTCAACCGCTAGATTTGAAATTTTGGCCAATAAATTTCGCATAGCTACGGAATACTCTGATTGGAAAGCATGTATACAAGAGCATCAAGAGCTTTTAAAGTAAATTTGATATATATATATAATCTATAATTATATATAAATTAGTTTCAACAAAATTTCAAGTATGCTGCATTATCAAGTATCCTTATATTACTTATTTTATATATGTATATGTATGTGTGTATAATTAAATATAATTATATTATTTATTATATAGCTTAATAAATAATTATAGGTTTACGAGACAAGTAACTTTTTCCATTTCACACATAACATTATCATCGCTAGGTGTTAGCACTATAACGGTAGTATTCAGTGGTCTTACCTTTCTTGGTGTGTGTATCTATTTATTTTATTAACTTATTTTTTAATTAATTACTAGAGCAAGTCAAAAAGTAGAGGAACTGTTTTCCTAAACAGATTGATAAATACCAATTCTTGTATATATATATATATATATGATTTATCATAATTTCAAAGTATATTTAGAGTTGTGGTTACTCAGCTCTTTTTATTATGATTTTATGTCAATTTAAAATGAATACTTTTCCAATAGTAGAGTAGTTGTCCAATTTCACTAAAGAAAAAATGAGAGCAGTATGTTTTCTTCATAATATGACAAAAATCCGACAAGTTACTACTATTTTTTAAAATAATCTATTTTTAAAATGACTATTATTATAAATGAACTATTTTTAAAATGATCTATCCACCAGTAGATCGGGCAGCGATTTAGACAACTCTTAACAACAAACCACTTTAAATATATAAAGAGAACATGTAAAGATTTGAAGTTATGATAAATTAAAAAAGTTAAGATTTTCAGCAACTTATTCGGGAAAATAAAAAAGTTCATTTACTTATTTCATATATTTACTTTTTAATTTGCCTTGGTATTAATAATAAAATGCATTTTAAAAAGCAAAATTATAATTTTTTTTATTGTTATTGTTGCATAACACAGCTACTTATAAAAACAAATTAATTAGAAAATTATTTGCTTTACGCAAGTCAATATTGATTTAAGAAGATTTTTCCATATATGTATATATAATTTCGTGCTATATCTATATTATTGTGTATGTATATATATATATATACAGGGTCTACCAAAAGTGTGGAAACCCCTAAATATCTCGGAAAATATACGTTTTACAGAAAAGTGTTTCCAACAAAAGTTGTAAGGTTTAAGAAGATCTATATACTGATTCTATCAGTTTGACCTTGGATGGCGTCGTCAAGGTCAGGTCAAGGTCACATTGACTTTTTTAAATGACACCCCCTACATTTGATTGCATATTCTTATAGCTTAATTCAAGAGCTTTCCAAAACACTATAATAATGTTCATTTTTATTAAGTACTTTGCGAGTTATGAGGGTTGAAATAATTTCTTAATTTTACATAAACCATAAAATATCTAGTAAACCATTCATTTTTCGATTATCTTACCTTCATACTTTTATGTACAAAATAATGAAAGGAATCAATTGGTGTAAAGAAAACATACAGTTGTTTTTAAGAAAAAATATGGAATTGTTAATTGCAAATTACATATTTTTTCTTAGAAACAACTATGTGTTTTCTTTACACCAATTGATTCCTCTCATTAATTTGTACATAAAAGTATGAAGGTAAGATAATCGAAAAATGAATGGTTTACTAGATATTTTATGGTTTATGTAAAATTAAGAAATTATTTCAACCCTCATAACTCGCAAAGTACTTAATAAAAATGAACATTATTATAGTGTTTTGGAAAGCTCTTGAATTAAGCTATAAGAATATGCAATCAAATGTAGGGGGTGTCATTTAAAAAAGTCAATGTGACCTTGACCTGACCTTGACGACGCCATCCAAGGTCAAACTGATAGAATCAGTATATAGATCTTCTTAAACCCTACAACTTTTGTTCGAAACACTTTTCTGTAAAACGTATATTTTCCGAGATATTTAGGGGTTTCCACACTTTTGGTAGACCCTGTATATATATATATATATATATATATACAACATTATATTCTATAGTTCTATTGTCTTTTAAAACAGCGATTTCCAATGTTTGTCAAAATGCAGTATTCCATCATATGTTGTTCATCATTGGCAAAAGTATTTTTATGCACTTGGCCAGCTGATCATTTAATGAGTATGGTAAGTTTCAATAAATGAAATTAAATATAAATGTATATTATGGAGCATTCAAATATTCAAAAAATATTATAGAGTTGTTATGCTGGAGATGCTGCATATAATTCATTGTGGTATGAACATGAAATTGCTTCACAAAAAATTATGTTGTATACTTTACTTCGAACTCAACGGCCTGTTATTGTATCTGTTCCCGGTTTGGTCACGGCTTTATCTTTGCAACATTACGCATCTGTAAGATAGCGCATTTTGCAGTCTATTATAGTTAATAAATATTATAGTTAATAAAAATTATAGTTAATAATATATGATTATATGTAACAAAAAAAACATTTTATTCCTAAAAATCAAATATTTTAATTTAAATAAATAGCAAATTTACAAATATCTTTAAATATTTTTACAGTATGTATCCATGGCATTTTCTTATCTGACGTCATTTAGAGCAATGCTTTCTAATGATGTGGATTAATTGAAAATAATCAACACTCTTTATTTCAAAATAAATGTCTAGGCAATAAAAATGCGTCAATGCTAATACTTTTTATATAGAAGAAAAAATAAATATAATAAAATATCTTCTAAAACTTTGTAAATTTGATTTAAATTTCGAACTTTACATATCTCGTTATTGAAATATTTTACATAATGTTTATTATTTTAATAAAATAATAATTTATGTGCAGAAATTATAAATTTTGCAGTGCTGGACAAAAAATTATTTTAAAATAATCTAAAATAAGAAAAAATGCATCATACTGCATTAATACTGATATACTCACATGAGATATATTTAATACTTATGCAAATAAACTGTGATAATCATTTTCTTAATCTTATTCGCGATCTCGAACAAAAATGGCAAATTCCAGCATTAGTTTAACTTTATTGTATCTTTTTATATATTTTTTTTATATATACTTTAGTTTTTTTACGTTTATAGCAAATAAAACAATATGTTTAACGGATTTTATATCTATTAATTTTTATTTAAATGTTAAAGGCTTTTTTTATTTCGTATTCCGATTATCTTTATCGTTTAAATATTTAAATTTATTTTTAAAAGTCTTAGGGATACAGATTTTGTTATACATTTTTCCACGTTTTGCGCGTTTTATAAAATCGGATAATCATCATAAGTAGATTAAGACAAGAAGTGTGTAAAACTACAAGACATATCATATCAAATAAATTTCTATTAGAATGGAAAAAAAAGAAAAAAATAAGTTAAAGAAGAGATAATAAAAGAAAAAAAGTTTGATGTAATAATTGTCAAGTTTTAAATACACATTTTTTGTTTGTTATAAATTTTAAGTTATCTAATATTTCTAACATCATTCAATTCTCTTAAAATCAATAGATGTTGTCAAAAATCAAATAAAGACATATTTACCATTCTTTTGTATTTCCATTTATACTAATTCAATCAACGTATAAAAGTAAGAAATATTATTATGATAATAATTCAAGATAGAGAGAAAACTGCTGCGTGTAAAACATGTTGCTGGTATATTTCTTGCCATCGCATAATTTATTAATCCACACGTTCACGCATGAGCTCCGAAGATAGGAAAATAAGAGTAAGTAATAATCAGTAAGTATAATTATCCAAATGCGATAATATGCTTTAAGATATTTTATACTATTGGTATACACATGAGGGAGTGTATTAATGATAGCTTCTTATATTTCTCTTGAATCTTTTTCACCTATTATATGAAGTTTTTTATAAAATCATAAGAATACTGCAAGGGTATATACTTCCGTTTGAAACAATTCAACCGGAACTCGTGGTCTATCGTCAAAGGCAAACTCAGTTAATATGAAGAAGATTACGTTAGAGAAAGTCATTGCATTTCTGAAAGTGGATTTATTATTTGCCTGTTGTTGGCCAGTATCGCGAGACGCAACCAAATTTCAAATCGTTTGTGATAGAATATTTCGTGTAATCTCAAGCTTGCACGCAATATTGTTGATGATCGAGCTAATATATACGATTATTTATCGGACTGAAAGTATTCAAATGCTTATGCAATCAACCTGCGCAGTGGGCATATTATCTGAAGTTCCGCTGCAAATATTGTTGTTTACTCTGCAACATGACCGTTTGCAAGTAAGAAATTGAAAATCATTTAATAGTTACTAGTAATTAAATAATTATTTAAATTTATAGAAAAATATATATATCTGTTACATTTGAATAACTTCAAATTTCAATATTTTTTAATAGTCTTTCTCGTATTTAAGAATTTTGAATTTATCATTAAAATATTTCATGTTAGAAATTATGAGATATAGTAAAAAATGGCAGGGGTTTAATTAGGTTTAATTAAAATTTAATTAAATCTAAAGGAAAAGCAAATTTTTAAAAAGTCATCAAAATATGTTGTATATGTGCTATATGTTCCAAATAATAATTACTTATATTTTACTATTATTCGACCTTTATTATGTCAAATGACGATAGAAATACAAATACGAAAGTTTAATAAGAATATAGATAAAACAATTAATCTATTTTTATTTTTAATGTTTACTATGTTAAGTTTTAACTGTTTATATTATAATAATATTATTATAATGCTTATAAATTATGATTAATATAACATATATTTATTACAACTAATATTGTGTCACAGCTTTAATGCAGTTGAAGATTTATTTTTCATTGTTTAACTGACAAGAGATGAAAAAACGTATACAACAATTGTCTAATTTATTTAATTGTGCAACTTATGATCATTTTGCGTATATGAATGTATGTATATAAGTATGTGAAATGGAAATATTTTTCAAAATTTTTGACATTTTTCATATTTCGAGATTTCGGAACCGAGTTTATTAATTTTATTCATATATTGCAATCAAGAAATGTCAATGTTATATCAAAAAATACCGTTAAAATTGCGTATTATTAATTCCTAGAATATTAATTGAAAATTATTTTTACATTTCTCTTATATAAAATCTAATTTCAACGAAACATGTAGTTTAAATTAAATATCGTCTTCCTAACTGTGTAGGTAGTAATTTTTCAAATAGAAAATTATTATCACCAGGCGAAAACAGAAGAAAGAAATGTATTTCAGAAATACATTGATAGATACATATATTTATATGCAACGACCTTAGGCTTAATTACCGTAGGGCTATTTATTTCATTTTTGGATCCACTACTTCGTGGATTTGATACATTTCCGCTCGTAATAAAGTATCCATTTCCAATTGATCGGCAACTATTGCGAGCAATCGTGTATTGCCATCATATGTTTGGAATATATCAAATTTATTGTCAAGTGAGCTCTAATGTTTTTCTTGCCTTTTTACTGTGGTTCACATCAGCACGATTTGAAATATCCAACAAGTTTCGTACAACTACGAAATATTCCGACTGGAAAAGATGTATTAGTGAGCATCAAGAACTCTTAAGGTATGTCGATAGTCATATCAAAATTAAACAATTAATCCAATCAATTAAAATTTTTTATTAACGTTTATTAAGTTTATGCTTAATGCTTGTTAATATATAATTATTGAATTCTGCTTATTGAATTTTATGCTTAATATTTAATATTAATTATTGAATTTGTTATTATATAATTATTAAATTCTTTTTTACAAAGATATATATCTAATATTATTTCAAACTCGAAAAATCATAGTATAATTAATAGCAATAGACTATATGAAACCATATATATGAAACCATATATAATTATATGATGCTTATATATTACACACCTTTATATTATATGAAATATTAGAGAATATGTTTACTTGTCATATTTAATTAATTAGTTACAAAGAAATACTATCATACAATATATTGTTACAGGTTTGCGCAAGAAATAAGTTTATCAATTTCGTACATAATATTATTGTCTCTTGGTATTAGCACTTATTCGTTGGTATTTGGCGGTGTTAGCATTCTCAGCGTGTGTGTATATTCCTTATTATGATATAATTTTTTTTTAATAACAAAAATTATTAACAAATTTAAGTAATAAAATCTCCCCTTTTATTCTTCGCTAACATATATGTATTCTTGAAGAACAACTAAAATGTAGAAGAAAACTAAATGTTTAAAGAAATAAAAAAATTCTAAATAAAAGTAAAAACGAAACAAATATAGAAGAAACAATAAAATGTTCAAACAATAATCAGATAGTAATATTTTATCCTATATATTTCAAGAACAACATTATATATCGAAGACATATTTTTATTAGTTTTATTAATAGTTTTATCAATAGTTTTAAATTTTAAATAATTAACTTTTTTAAATAGCGGATACCGTTATCTGTGAAAGCAAAGTTCTTTATCGTATGTGTTTCATCATTGCTGAAGGTACTTTTATGCGCTTGGCCGGCTGATTATTTAATGACCATAGTAAGTTTCGACAAAACAAATCAACAAGATACTGTAGTATATTCAAAGGTGTGAAAAATATTTGCAGAGTTCCGATATCGGGGATGCTGCATATGATTCATTATGGTATAAACATGGAATTGATTCCCAGAAAATGATGTTATACATTTTGTTACGCTGTCAACGACCTATAATTATAACAGTTCCTGGTTTACTAGCAGCTTTAACATTTCAACATTATACTTCTGTAAGAGAAAACATTTCAGTATTACAGTAGTTATCTTTTAGCTTGGTTTAATATGATTTTGATTATTTAACTTTATTTAATTCTTCGTATATATTTCTTCTGTGAATATTAAACTTCTTATATTTTATTTTTCTTTCTATAAGTATTGTATAATAATTTTGCTATGTGTATTTTACTTTTAAAGAAGCATTTAAAGAAGTTGTTTTAATAACTTTGCAGTACATCTCAACAGCATTCTCTTTTCTGACAACATTTCGAATAATTCTTTCTGATAATACAGGATAATATGAAAAAAATTAATTTTTTTAGATTTTTTGATTATATAAAAAATAAAACGAAGCATTAATGTTGTATATAGTAATAAAATCTAGTATATTAATGAAAACAATTATATAATTTCGTATATCAATAAAAGTAATTATAAGTTTTCTTGCTATTATTTTCTTCTACGATTGTGTATTAGATAAGTTAGCAAGAAAATATAATATCGTTGATTCTTAAATATGGTATGTAATGTCGATACTCGAAAAGTATCGAAGTGCATTGTTATACATAATCATATATAATTTTATATATAATAAAATATGGATAATTTTTTCTGTTTTTTTTTCAAGCTTAAGTAAAAAAGAAACTAAATATATTCTTTATCCCTATTTCTAATTTCTATAATAACATATAATTAATTAATTTATCTCATAATCAGGTTGTGAAATTTATTTAGTAAATATAAGTAAATATAAGATTCAAACTTTTGTGTGAATCGAACAATTATTAATAAACTCACATACATATCCACAATAAAGTACATTAAGCATATATCAGATAATCTTTTCAAAAGAAACTATGTACATATGTATATAATACTAGCTTTCTACCAGTATTGTGTGTGTACTGACGGTATTATTTGTAACGACGTTGTACTTTCCATTGTTGCCCTCTAACATCTCCCATTCTGCTTTCCACATTAATTGAGATTCTAGGGAAGTTAGAAGATAATTGACTTATCGATTTACCACGATCTTTATTCTGTTCATCATATATATATATATATATATATATATATATATATATATATATATATATATTCATAATCGCAATCCTTTCATTTTATTTTATTTTATTTTAACATAGTATTATTTATTTTATTTTATTTTATCATAGTATTATTTGTGACGACGTTGCACCTTCCTTCGTTGCCCTCTAACATCCCCTACTCTATGTTTATATTAATTGACTACGTCTAGGGAAGTAAGAAGATAATTGTACAATTGCACTCAACGTCGATATATCATTTGCTAATTATATAATTTGTAAACTTACACATGATTCTATCAAAAGCAAAATTATAACAGGAAATGTGCATCAAAGAAAGGAGAGATATATAAGTGCATTATATAAGTTTTATGTGCTTATGGTTGAAATACGTACATTAAATACCTAACATAATCTTGTGCGAAATGCTTGAAGCTCTCCATTGATAAAGTCAGTTCATATATCAGAATCATATGTACACGTGTAACAATAGCAGAATAAGAAAATAATATTTCAGAATAATAAAATTATATTATCCTAATATTTGTAATGACAGATACATTGACAATAGAGAAACTCTTGGCGTTTTTGAAAGCCGATTTGTTATTTGCTTGTTGTTGGCCATTACCACCAACTGCTACAAAATGGGAAAAAATACGTAACAAAATATTCCGTTGTTTTTCTGTCTTGCACGGATTGATTATGATAATTGCAATAATATATACAATTTATGCTAACCGGTCAGATTTATTTTTAATAATGAAATTATGCTGCGAGTTGTGTACCACTTTAGAGATTCCACTACAAATAATTTGCTTCTCGATGCAATATGATTATCTCCAGGTAAGAAATAAACGATATTATTTATTTTAATTGACAAACATGATAATAATAAAAATAGAATTATAAACATACATTTATTTATCTATTACTATCTTTTGAATTGAAAAAATGCGTTATTTACTATTCGATTGTTTATATCATTGTTTTTCTTTTTTTGTAAAAATTATATATTTTGAAATTATTGATTCTGATTCATAGAAATATATAGATATATATTTTTGTAAAATGAAAGACTAATTAATATAAAATTTAAATTATATTATTATAAAAGAACGCAATCATATTTATGTCATAAACGTTGTTGTTTATTTAATATCGTCATTCTATTGCAGTATGTGATTTATGAATTGGAGGATTATTGCAAGCATGCAAAACCAAAAGAGAGGAATGTTTTTCATCAATATATTGATAGTTGTAAATCAATTTATATATATTCAATATCCGCCTTCACTGTTACCGGTCTGCTGCTTCTTCTTAGTCCTATTATAGAATCGCATCCTTTTCCCATTGACACAGAATATCCATTTTCCGTGGATTATCAACCCTTGAAGACTATCATTTATTTACATCATATGTTAATTATATATCAAAGTTACACACAAGTATGCGCAAACATTTTCGTCGCGCTTCTGTTGTGGTTCGTGTCAGCGAGATGTGATATCTTATCCAGCAAATTTCGAGCAGTCACAGAATTTGCAGAATTACGTGCATGTATAGAAGAACATCAAGAATTACTCTGGTAAATAATAATCAATATTATATTATATTATATATATATATATATATATATATATATATATATTAAATACATTGTTTTTTTATATTACCTTTTTTGTTTTATTTAATATTAAAAATATAAGAAATAAGCTCGTCAAGTAAAAAGAGAAACAGTAGTATTTTGTACTGATTATAAATATATAGAATAATATGGAATATAATAAAGCTTTGAGAGAAACACTACAATCTTTACACAAATAACTAAATTTCTCGGATTTTAGTTAATGAATTATTTTCTAATTATTTTCTTTTAAATAAGATTAGCTTCACAAAAATGATTTTTTTCAGCAATTTTTTTTTTAATTTTATTTATATGATATTTTCTGTGAAAGAAACATAATATAAACTTTTATGTATAAGTCTAATTGTCTAATTTTTATTTTATTATATTATTGATTTGCTTTAATAATATAAAACATTTTCAGGCATAATTACAAAATTTTGGTTAAAATAGATATATTATTTCAGGTATGGAAAAAAAGTAACTCTTTCTATTCGATTTGTGATGTTAGCATCGCTGACTATTAGTACAATAGTTATCATATTTACTGGTTGTACTTTTCTTAGCGTGAGTAAAATTATTCTTACTTTATAAAATGCAAGTGTACAAGATGTTTCGCCAACATACAGCTCAATACGACAGGTTGCCTGCTTATAGGAAAACCGGTAATGCAAGAATAGGTAATACAAATCACTTGCGTACATTTTCGAAGTATACTAGCTGTGACACTATCAACGCGTAATAAGCTGTTGGAAGAAAAAATTAAATTGCACAGAATAGTGAACTTGTGACATAAATATTTGAAAGTATATATCTAAAAGAATATTATAATATTATAATATTATTGCAATCATATATATATATATATATATATATATATATATATATATATATATTAGGATTATTGATATAATGTTAAGAGTTATATTAAGTTTAATTTTTTTTTAATTATTTTTCTTGCACTCCTATGAGCAGACAATCCGTCATATTGAGCTGTATGTTGATGAAACATTGTACATTTCATAAAAATGTATTCTTTTCATTCATTAAGAATTAAACCAAGAATTTTTATAATATTATATTTATGATATTACACATTATTATTTCACATTATTTTAAAAAGTTTTTTTTCATGATTTCACTTTTTTATATAAAATAACTCTCTCATACATATTGTATCGTATGCATTGTGTAATTTAAAAAACATTTATATATCGTTTGATGAAACATAAATAGTGTAGAAGCTGTCTACTATTGCTATTGTTCATTATAATTTTCTCTTTTATTAGCGGCAACCAATGTCGGTAAAATCAACATTTTTAATTTTTTTTATATCATCTCTTGCAAAAGTATACTTAACCGCTTGGCCAGCTGACCACCTGCTAAGTGCAGTAAGCTATATTTATAAATGTAGAGATACGCGAAAAAATGTGATATTATAATATGTTTCTAATTTAATATTTTAGAGCACTAATATTGCACACGCTGCATATGATTCAATATGGTATAACGGGAAAGTTAATTTTCAGAAGAATTTTGTACACACTTTATTACGTAGCCAACAACCTATAGCTGTAAATATACCCTGCATGCTACCGACTGTTTCGTTAAATTATTATGCCTCAGTGAGTCACTGACTTTATTATAATTTTTGTTATCATATTTTTGTGCTTATGAATATATTATTTTTGTATTATTGATGAGATACATGCTTTAGATATTGTTGTATTAAATTACCCAGCACAAATATTTTCTCAATTTTTTGCTTTTATTTTAAAAATAGACATAAGATAATTGTTTAGAGACAGCTATTCTCATACGTAGTTTTGTTAATTATATAAATAATATATTTTATTTTTTTAACAAATATAATACAAAAATAAATAAATCTATATTTATTTATAATATAAATATATAAGTCTATATTTATATACTAGTTTGTTTGTGATAATATTTATCATTTTTACTGCCATTAATAACACAATTAATTACCTAACTTATCAAAATCAAATATTCATAATTTTTAAAACATTTTTAGTACGTCTCGACTGCTTTCTCCTATCTAGCCACGTTTCGAGTTATACTTGAAGAAGATGATGATTGATTAAATGAATATTTCTTTCATATAGAATTTTATATAAATATCTATCAATTATCAAAACATAGATTTCTGAATAAAAGTAATTTGCGTATTATGGGATTTGTTATATATTACAGTATACTTTGCATTTTATAATAGATTTTTTTTTTAGTGAATAAATATAACAAACTCATATATTCTTAATTTAATTTTAAACAAACTTTATTCTTGCAGGCCTTTGATATTATAAATGGAAAAATTATGTAAAAATTAGATAATAAATTTTAAAAAATTATTTTAAAAATAATATATGATTAATATAAAATCTCTTTTGTAACAAAATTTGAAAATTCTTTTTATATGTTTGTTAAATAAACTCAAATTGCAATAAATTTTAAAATGATACAAGAATAAACTTATATTTATATTAATATAGAAACTTATATGTGTATATACGTTTTTATATGTATATAATATATTAATATTAATAACGATATCCATATGATTATATTATAATTAATATTAATAACGATATCCATATGATTATTTAATAATTTAATAAAAATATAATTTAAAAATATAAAATTTGTTTATCTAGTAGAATAAAAAACGACAATTATAACGATTTGTAACTTTGAATAAGAATAACTTTGTATAAGAATAACAATTTTTTAAATTAATAAGTAATAGTAATAAGTTACTTTCCAGAAAAAAAATAAATAATGATGAGTCATTCCTACAAAGTATTTTTTAAGATGTATAATATATATAATACATATTTGTAATTGTGTATAAAAATAATGCAATTTTTTATCAATTTTATTCTTAAAATCTAATATTGTAATATAGTATAATTTTTATTTAAGATTTGTCTTGTCTTGTCTTGTCCACATTAGTAATAAGAGTCAAAATAAATTAAAGAAAAAAACAAAAATCGATTTGTGTCTGTGTAATATGTGATACCTACAATTTATAAAAAATCAAATTTCATAAATATCAATAAATTAAAAATAATTCCATAGTTCCATATACATACATGATATCACTGTTGGTGATGACTTGAATTTGCTTCACTTTACCTACGTCGTACACTACGTTTGTTATAATAGCTTGTCGTTAATTACCATAAGAGACTCTATAATTCCGCCTCATTATACTACATTGCTAATTATACTACATTGTGGTGGATTTAATTATTACTAATGATACACTAATAGACTGCAATTACAGAAACGTAACGTTTCTGGAAGTGCTTTTAAGTTGAACCAACTTTAGGTTCGATATATATGATTAATTAACGATGTTTGCCTTCTTATGTGGTGGAAAGACAGTTCAAGATGAGGTATTTAATCAATATCGGTGAAAATTATTCTTTTGAACATAATTTTCCAAGTAATAATTGATCGTAGCAATTTAATAAAATCGTCAGCAGTTTCTCATAAATGTTTTACATAATTTTATAATGAAATGAAATTTCTCTCAAAGTCTCTCGATAATCTTAATGAATAATAAAATAGTGAACAATTAAAGTGCTCTACAAATAGACTTCGGTATTTCTCAAAGTAAATCAACTTTTGCAACTTCGAAAGGTATCAGTGTTAACATATAAGACTTATATGAAAACATTGCGCAAAAATATCGAAATTAAAGAAGCTTGCGGTGAAACAAAATTTATCAATTTACCACTTAAATATTATATTTAATTACATATTATTATTTATATTTTATATTTACATTTTATTTAGATTTTATATTATTTTATCATTTTTCTATCATTTTTATTATTTCATATTTTTATATTATATTATTTTATTTATAACATTTTTATATTATTTTCACTATATATTAATATTTTTCCAATAAATAAATTGTTAATAGACTAGTTTGTAGAATTGTAATCAGTCTCATCCAAATAGCCTAATGTTTCTTAATAGCGTATCACGTACATTGAAAATCCCTCGAAAATCGATGCAATCTGCTGCGAATATAAGATGTAACAGGTAATGCTAATATCCTATGCAGAACGCTTAGCACCTCACGACGGTGTCATTACAGAGTATTTACACGAATAAATAATCTTGTGATTAAAGTTCGTACTATGCCTATTCTTGCATGTCCATCGTGAGTCGCCCAAGCACTTCCGTGTGCTATTATGGAGGATAAGGTAACGCTGGGTAAAATAATCGTGTTTTTGAAAATATACTTGACGTTCGCATGTTGTTGGCCTTTGCCATCGAACGCGACAAAGCTTCAAAGATTTCTTCGTATTGCCTTTCAATATTTTTGTTGCGCGAACTCAGTGATACTTTGCGTTGCGGCGGCATGGACGCTCTACAAACACAGTGATGATGCACTACTTGTGATGAAACTAGGATGCCAATTCAGCGCCGTTTCGCAAGTCCCATTGCAGATAATATTTTTTGCATTCCAGGACAAACGTTTGCAGGTATAAGATCTTTATATATATATACATCTCTTGCAAGACAAAAGTTACATTCTTCATAAATTATTAATAATAATTTTTAAAAGATGCTAATAAGTAGTAAGATAAAAAACAAAATAGTTAAAATTTTCAATAGTTAAAATTATTTTTTTATCATTACTTTATTTCTAATTTTAATCATTTTTATTCTTAAAATATGTATAAGTTAAATCGTAAAATGATGTGTGTAATTAAATTTAAAAGTATAATTAAATTTATTCATCACAAAATAAATATTTTGTAAACATAATTATTGCATTTTTTATCTTCTGTGCATTATCTTTTGCAGTTTTAATATAATCAAACATATGAGAGTGAAAAAAAGCAATAATGAAATGATTAATATTAATTTTGACAAATGTGTAGTTTATTGTTTTAGAAATGGAGAATTATTACAAACAAGCGCAAAAATATGAAAAGGAAATTTTTCAACAATATGTTGATAAATGCATGCCATTTTATGGTATGTATAATTATTTATATTTATATATATGAACATGTATAAATTAATTAATTATATATATCTTTCTCGCGTTAAAATGAGTTAAAAATACATTAAATAAAATATTAAAACTTTTAATCATATGTTTACAACATTAGAATAATGTTCCAACTTTTGCTCACATCTTGTGTATATACATTATATTCACATACATTTATGTACGTGTATGCATATTTGCAATAGGTATCATTCTTGGTTGGCTGGCAATGACAGGTGTTAGCGTGATAACCGCACCACTGTTCTCATCCCAATCGTTTCCGAGTGAAGCAGAATACCCATTCGATGTACAACATCAACCATTAAAAACTCTCATCTATGCACATCATATATTGACTGCTTATCAAAGTGTGATACAAGTTAGCGCCAATACTTTTCCTGCTCTTCTACTTTGGTTTGTAGCCGCCAGATTCCAAATTTTGTCCACCCGATTTCGTACGATGACGAACATGAAAGAGCTTATAAACTATACGAGAGAACATTATATATTACTCAGGTACATAAGATTATATATAAAAGAAAATATAGAATTAAAAGACAATCGAGTTAATTGTGACAATTAGAAAATATGATACATTAATTTGTAAGAACACTATACAAGGAATGGATTGAGAGTGCTGCGATTATTAAGAATGCAATAATGTATAAAAAGGTTACAAATTATACAATTTCAATATTTTAATTTTTTAAACAATATTTTAAACTAAATTTTATTTGCGCTAAATTTTACTACATATATATATTTGGGTATTTATTTAAGATATTCTGATATTTGATAAAACTCGAAGATAAAAAAATTTTTTTTTAATTATACCTTGTAATAATTTATTAGATAATTTTTATAGTTTTTTATATAGTATAATAGATCATTTTTATTAGTCTTATTACATTTTTATTAAAGATATAATGTATAAGACGAAATATTGCACATACATTAATTGTATATATTAATTGTATTCCACAATAATGTCAATTAAGAATTGATATAATTATATTTTTTCTAAAAATGAATATTCTTTTACAGATATGCAAAAGAAGTGTCGCTCGCAGTACGTTATATAGCACTATTATGCGTAACTTTCAGTACTGGCGCTGTAATATTCGGTTATCTTACTTTTATGAGCGTAAGTAATATGTATCTTTAATGTGAAAATTATTTTATTTTATATTTATTTTATTCTGCATAAAAAAATTCCCGTTTTACAAAATTGCATTACTTATTCTACGGAAAGCAAATTACTTCTTCTAATTATATGCACATACTTCTTCTAATTACATGTTTACAGAATGTTTGTTAAAATAAAATCTATTTGATATAAGTTACATAATATATATTATATTATATATATATATATATATATATATATATATATATATAAAATATTATCTTTTCCTCGAATATTTGTACATAATAGCGTCAACCATGGTCAGTGAAATGGACGTTTCTCATGATAGCTTTCTGCGGCTTTGTGGAACTCTACATGTATGCCTGGCCAGCTGATCATGTAATAAGCACGGTTAGTTATTTATATGAAAAATGGATTATATAATTGTATATTATAGATATAATTATACAGAGTGATTCAAAATAACCTATTGTTCTTAAAATGACATATTACGTCTACTGCAATCAACTAATGATAATAATAACTATGAGTAGGTGAAAGAGAGAGAGAGAGAGAGAGAGAGAGAGAGAGAGAGAGAGAGAGAGAGTGTGTGTGTGTGTGTGTGTGTGTGTGTTTGCATGTGTGTGTGTGTTTGCATGTATGTATGTGTCCGTGCATACTATCGTGTGTCAGCTGATCACAGCAGGTGCCCTACATAAGCGCTCGCGTCTGAATCATTCTTGCTTGCCTTTTGTATTCATTGTCAGCCTGTAATAAGTTACCTATAATAATTATTTCCTTTTATAATTTAAGAACTAAACTTTAGATAAAATTTTTCAAAAGAAAAAATCGTTTCAGAATTGAATCAGGAATATGTAATTTAAGAACAGCAGGTTATTTTGAATCCTGTATATCTATATATAATTATGTATCTATAACTATTGAGCGGTTTTATTAGAGTAGCGACATTGCATCAGCCGTCTACGATTCATTATGGTACAATGACGATTTGGCTATACGAAAGATTTTAGTACATGTTATACGAAGAAGTCAACATCCGGTCACTATTTCAGTTCCATGTGCATTACCGGATCTATCTATGAATTATTACGCGTCGGTAAGAACATATTTTTTTGTAATTACTTTTTATGTATATTATATATTTTATGTATCGTATAGTTGTATCATATGTTTATTACATTTTTATATATTGTGTGTCATACATTTATTTATTTATTAAAAAATTATATATAATACTTAGAGAACAAAATATGTAAGAATAGATTATAAATATAAATGTTTATAATAATTTTAATCAAGCACTTGGCGTTTTATGCTATATTTTTATTTTTTATATTTGAATTTTTATATGCAAAGCTCTCTCCCTCAGACCGCTCCTTCTCTGAATTCAACTCTGTTTTCTCTCCCCATTCTTCGTTTAGTGCATTGATTTCCTGTGCTGTCACAGGATTTTCTCTTTCTGCTTGAACTATTCTGTCTCTTCTTAGTAATCTGTTTAATTTTTTCCTATTTTCAAACTCCCTCAGCAACTCTTCTTCTGCCACCTCTTCTTCCTTTTTTTTGTTCTTCCCTTCTTCTTTTTCCCTTGCCTTCTCTTCCCTTGCCTTCTCCTCCCTTGCCTTCTCTCTCCCTTGCCTCCTCTTTCTTTTTCTCTTTTCCTCTATCCTCTCTATTAATTCTTTAATCTTCTCCTCCGTGTCCTGCATCCTCTTCTCCATTTCCTCCCATCTTTTGTCCACTTTTTTTTATTAATGCCTGAGCTTCTCTTCCTTTTTACACTTTTTTTTCCGCAGGTCCTTATTCCCTTCCGGACTTTCCAGTATTTTCCTTTTGCTTGAACTCCTATTCAAAAACTCACCAATATCCCGTGTGTTCTGCCCCCTTTCTCGGTCTCCCCCTTCTTCTTGCACTTCCCTCCCCCGCAGTGAATGAGTTCGCTCTTTTCACTCTTTCCACTAACAGAAAGAATGTTCCGAACGTCTCTTCCTCTTCACCTTCTTCCCCTCTGGTTACTTCCTCCTGTTCCTCGTTCCTTGTTTCGTTCTTCCTCGGTTATTATTATCTATTTTATTCTATTTATTAATATTGTATTTTATCTATAAGAATTGCCCTGAAAAAGTGATTTATTTTTAGATTTTCTAGATAAATAAAAAAATTACAATACATTAGGCATACTTGGGATTTTTAATCGTTAATAATTAGATTTTCTTTTTTATCCTTTTAGTATATCTCAACTGTTTTTTCATACATGGCATCTGTCCGCCTTATAATGGGTCAGGAGTAAAAGAAAAAAAGTCTTAACTATAGTAAAAATTTACGCAACTGTATTTTTATGAAATATCTGCTATATTATAGAATTGCAGAATTATAATAAAACTTGCACATAAAGGTATTCTGAAGATAACTTTATAATTTCCATTTTCTTCTTGCCGCGCGTTTATTTAATGGCGAATTGGCTAATATTTTAAAATTATTAATTTTTACAAAAATCATAAAATGGTAGAAGTCTTTTTCCTATTTATTGTTAGTTTAACTCATTCTACTTGTACATGACAAATGATATGATTATTACCGGACATCCTGTATATATAATACATACTTATATAACTATAATTGTATATGTTGATGCAACTGCATTTTTTTAAAATTAATATTCTTAAAATTTCATCTTTTGTAATTAAATTTTTATTAAATATTCGATCATTTGTTAAAATAAACAACAAATGAATAATAATTAAAGTTTACAAATTAAAGGCAAAACAAAATCAGTTAATATATAAAATTTGTGGCCATTAAATAAAGATATATTAATCAACAATTTATGTAAGATATTTCTTTACAAGTCTATATTGTATCATTATTAAATCCAAAATCAAACTGAATTTAACCTATACACATACATATACATACACATCTCTTATCTATACTATTTTAAAGAATCTTAAAAATCATATAATTAATTGCTAGGAAGAGTCTACAATTGATTTTCATTACTAATTGTACTTTATTACATACTGAATTATTATTAATTATTACTAGACAATTGCCGTCAGAAATTACATAAATGCAATGTAAAGACTAAAAGTGTTTATAGGTATAGAAAGAAGATATAACGTAATGTTTGATATATGATTAATTAATGACCATTACCTACTTATATAGTTGGAATTGCACTCTAAGACAAGATATTTAGTTAGTATCGATAAAAATTATTTCGCTGCAAACAATTTTCCAGGTAACAATCAAATCTAATATATCTTAAGAACATCTCTTGCCAGTTTTACACGCTTTAACATTATACGCAAAATTTCCCTTGAATATATTCTTAATGAAATAATGAAACAATCCAAGAGAATCATATCCTACAAATAATCTCCCACATTTCACAAAGTAAAACAACTTCTACAAACTTCGCAAAATATCAGTTTCAATTTATATATAACATACAATTTATTATTAAATTAAGCAATTCTTCTTAAACTATAAAAAAGTTTATAATATTAAAACTACATTTAAAAAAAAAATGTTTTTTAATAATTTTATTTCAGCAAACTGCAAATTTCATTTAACTGATTAGTTTATAAAATCAGTGGCAATAAATAAGCAATATTAGAGTAAAATGTTAGCCTGATATCTTTTAATAGCGCGCATATTGGAAGCCCTCGATGCATTCTATTCTCAATATAGGGTGTGCAACGTTTTATCTTATGCACCGCGCGTACTCGGCAATTCACGCAACAAAGTCATTATAGTGTTCGAATAAATAATCTCAGCATTATTGATTAAAGTCCATGTTGTGCCAGCTCGAGTTTCCATCGTGAATTAGTACGAAGCATTTCCGTGTATTATGAAGGGAAAGGTAACACTGGATAGAGTAATTGCTTTCCTAAGAATATACTTAATGTTCGCTTGCTGTTGGCCACTATCACCGAACGCGACAAAGCTTCAGAGACTTTTTTACGGTGCTTTACGATATTTCTGCTGTACGAACACGACGATATTTATCATTACGGTGATATGGACATTCTGTCAGCATAACGAATACATGTTTATGATGAAACTAGGATGTGAATTGAGCGCCGCCTTGCAAATTATATTACAATTGATACTCTTCATAATACAGGATAAACGTTTGCAGGTAAGATTTTCATTTGTATTGATTTTTTACGTGAAAAAATCGTATTCTAAAAATTAAAAGCAGTACAGTTTTCTCAAAAGTGATATATATATAAACTAATATTAACATGAAAAATGTATAACTTTAAAATATAAATAAAATTATTTAAATTTTCAAAATTTTTTAATTATATAACGATATTTTATGAGCAGTCATGTAAATTTTTTATTCTAAAAACTTAACAAAATTTATAGTATGTAAAATATTTTAAAAAATTATACTAGATGTTCTTATAATAATAGAACAATTAAAGTTGATTATTTCTCGAATAATTGGAACGAAAATGTCAAGAATTAAAATTCTATTAAAATAAATTTTTTATTTAAAATTAATTAAAAAATTCTGTAATTTTTTTAATTTCACAGTTTATTGTTTCGGAAATGGAGGATTATTACCAACGAGCCCAAAAATATGAAAAAGAAATTTTACAACTCTATGTTGACAAATGCAAATTGTTTTATGGTATGTTCATACTTAAAAACATACTTACATAAACATATATCATTTAATAAATATTTTGATTTTTTATGAAATTTTGATATATATATATATATATATATATATATATATAATTTTTATACTTCTTTAAATAAAATGAGTTTCTACTGATCCAATAGAATTGATCCAATAGAATTCCTTTTTTTCTAAAAAAAATTAACGAAAGAAAAGAAAAGATAGAATGAATGAATGAGAAAGAAAGAGAGAGAGAGAGAAAATGTTAAATTTATATTAAATTATTATTTTTATGGAATTAACAAAATAAATATATCAAAATAATTATTAAAGATATTAAATATAGTAATTTTAAATCTTTAAATGAGATGTTATTATATATATCAAGAAATTTTTTTTAAATTTAATATTAAATGTCAATAGGTTGCGTTTTTTGCTTGGTAATAATGACAGCTCTTAGTATGATAACTACACCCTTGTTTTCACCACAACCGTTTCCATGTGCGACAAAGTATCCATTTGATGTACACAATCAACCATTGAAAACTATTATCTTCGTACATCAAATATTGACTGTTTACCAAAGTATGACACAAGTTAGTGCCAATAGCTTTCCTGCTCTTTTACTTTGGTTTGTAGCTGCCAGATTTCACATTTTGTCCATTCGTTTTCGTACGATGACGAGTATGGAAGAACTCATAAAAAATACACAAGAACACTATTCACTACTCAGGTACATTTACACATAACATTTGTATTTTCTTTAATTAAAATGTACATTTTTGTAAATAATTATTGCTGCAGGATTCTTTTTACTAAATTTTATTTGTACCAAAAATTCTTTTACGTGTATTCATTAGAACTCTTATCAAATTTTAGGAAAATTGGATGTAATATATAAAATTTTTTGAAAAAACATTAAAATATAATAAAATATTTTTAAGTGACAAAAAATAATTTTTAGTTAGCAGCATGTTAAGATAAAGTATAACGATTAATTAATCGCGCATTAATTTTATATACAACAAGTATTATAATAATCAAGTATTTTGTGTAATGTATTATTTTGACAATGCATATTTATAGGTATGCAAAAGAAGTGACTCATGCAATTCGTTATGTAGCGTTGTTATGCGTAACCTTTAGTATTGGCGCTGTAATATTCGGTTATCTTACTGTTATAAGTGTAAGTATAATATATGTAATTCTCTCTCTCAGATGAAAGTTGTATATTTTATATATCGCAATTATATAATAAGTTCATTTTATGTTCATTTTATGTATTGTTTCCGGAGAGTCAAGTACTTCCTCAAATTCTAACTCAGGAAATTTATTAAAAATATTCATTTCTTTCATTTAACATATTATATATTTATGCATATATATACAGGGTGTCGGATTATATATATTTATGCATATATATACAGGGTGTCCGATTCGTGAGGGAAAAATTTTGCAAAATGGTAGAGAACTATTCTTCTTAGTTTGACTCAATCTATCATCACTTTTCGTTTGGTCCCTCACGAATCAGACACTCTGTGTATATATGTGTGTGTGTGTGTGTGTGTGTATGTGTGTGTGTGTATGTACATAGTAATATCGTTTTCTAATATATGTAGCGTCAACCATGGTCAGTGAAACTGACGTTTCTTATGATATCTTTCGGCGCTTTTGTAGAACTCTACATGTACGCCTGGCCAGCTGATCATGTAATTAGCACGGTTCGTTATTTAATAAATAAATTGTATTATACATTATACAGATAATGTAATGAATTCATAATGTTTTAATTTTAATGTGTTCTGCAAAAATTAGAGCAGCGACATCGCGTCAGCCGTCTACGATTCATTATGGTACAATGATGATTTGGTCATGCGAAAACTTTTAATAAATGTTATATTGAGAGGTCAACATCCAGTCACTGTTTCAGTCCCATGTGCATTACCAAGTTTGTCTATGAGTTATTACGCGTCGGTAAGAACCTATTATTTAGTGATAAGAGTATTATTTAACGATGATCTTCTTTTTACGAATATTATGTATTATATTTTATATATTACTATTATTATCATTTTTAATTTTTTGATTTTTTGTTTATTTATCGTAAAAAGAGAAAATGTGTGTACTTTTAATACGTTTAATACGTAAACGTATAAATAGACGTTCCTGAACATAAATTATTATAGCAATCATAAAACTTAATATTATTTAAAATACGAAATCGTTAATAATATAGCCTTTTTTCTATTTTTCAGTATGTATCGACCGTTTTTTCATACATGGCGTCTGTGCGTATCATAATGGGTCAGGAGTAAAAGAAGAGAATCACAGATCTATAATAAAAACCTCTGATTGTGAGTTGTATTTTTATAAAACGATGATTGTGTTATAAAACCACAATGTTGTAATAAAAATCCACTTGTTAAAAATTATCATGCAAATGTAATCGTATATTCTTATATACATATATTTATACTGTTTATTTTTTTAAATAATCTTATATATTTATACTTTATATAATCATAAATTAAAAGATTTATTTGTCTTTTATCTGTCAAAATTAATATTTTAATCCGTAAAACATAGTAAATAAGTATAACATGTAAAAAAAAGTTATACTTTTTTTCTTACAAAAAATATTTACTACGTAACGTAATTAACATTTGATACATAAGCATAAATATATACATATATTTGTTATGATCTTTAAATTATCCTTTCAATAAAATAATACGTAAGTTAAGATTAATTTAAGATTAATTTGAGATATCCAATATACTTTTATCTTGTACATCGACTTTTTTACAGAAAGATAATCGTATATAAACATCAAAAATCATTAATACTTTTACGTTAACATTTTTTATTCTTTAAGTATTATGGTTTTACGTTAACATTTTTTATTCTTTTTTTCTCTTTATTCTCTCTTTCTTTATTGTTGTTTCATGTATAATTTGTATTGTCAACGTTCACCATTTTGAACGATACGAGCGCTGTACAATTTTCGAAGGGTAATCCACCATAGGTCCAGTATTCTACCCCCTGGGCACCCTTCGCAGTGTGATATTTATTTAACAAGGTAATGGTGTTAAGTTGTTAAGTCGTATTAGGGGATCCCTCGATGTGAATTCGAAGCTCTAACGACCAAGGATTTATTATTACTGGTAGCGTGTGCGCAATTTTCAGCTGCAACGATTTCTCACGATTCTACTAACGGATCTTGTTGTATCATACATTTGAATTGTCTTGATTACTTATTATTCTTTACAACATATGTTAAAGTTTTAATTTTCGGAAAAGAATTTTTGTAGTCAATTAATTTAATGCTTATAATTATTGAGAAAAATGATACGTTAATTATTTCTAAGACAGATTGCAATCGTTTATATATTTATATATATTGTATATATGTTTGTAATCGAATTACTTTTATCATATATTTTGTATTTTTATATTGACTCTCTTTTTATAATAATGTATTATACTTTTTCGTTTCCCCTTTTAGAAGCAAAATTTAAAGTAATTTTCTTAAAACATGACATTTTGGTCGCTTCTTTATTATCATGTATTGAATAAGAAAGAGAGAGAGAGAATTATAATTGTATATAATTTAAAGGAAGATTATTTGTTATGCTTTTAATCAATTACTTATTATATCACTTCTAATCTTCTAATCTACATCTTATCACTTCTAATATATTAAATGCATTTGAACTGTATAATTCATTGCTCCTTCAAAAGAATGGATATTGAATGGACATTGAACAGAAAAAAATTGATTGAAACTGTGAATATTTTTAATTGATGAATTTAATTTAATATAAAAGCATTGAAGATATGGAGAAACGAAAGAAACAGAAAAAAAGGAGACGCGGTATAAAAAATATCTTGTTTCGAGACCGGGAATAACATGTTAAGATATATCATTATCATTTAATTTTTACGTTTTCTCATCACAATCGTTAAAATCGCAGATCGACGGTGACTTTTCGTTATTTGCCGCCACGCGTGAAATTTAAATATCCCTGTGATTGATGGTCGCCCGATCTGATCATTATTTTTATCGGCTAGCGAACTTTGAAATTGGTATCCCCGCTCTTACTGCGAACACAAGTCGAGTTTTTATTATTTTAAACATTTTTATTATTTTTATTATTTTTATTATTATTTTGAACATTTCTATGAACGCGCGCGTGTAGTGCGCGCGGTTTCTCAGGCGAATAATATCTGCCTTCTGATTATTATTTTCATTCCGTTTGAGAACTGTGAAAGCAGGCTGCCGTTCGTTAAGAAAAAATTTACTCCTAAAATGATTGGATATCGCAAAGTTAGTCGCGAGAAAAATAATATTTCGGAACAATAAGAACGGTAGTCTCGACAGAAATTTTTCTTGAAAATGTTAAAATATTTAATTTTAATAAGGTTGTATACATGATGAAGTTATAAATAAAAGAGACAGTAATAATGGATATAAAAATGAAAATATGATTGATCGATTTCATTTTCAAAAGAAGAAATTGTGTTTTATACATTTTATTTGATTATTTTATTATATTGGGATAGTGTGTTAAATATTGTTTCAATTCATTGTTTTCAAGATACATATAGATATATACATATGTCCGCTTTTTTGTTTAAATATTTTTTTATATATTAATTTTACTTTAATTCGTTTTTAATTTAGTTTTTCTCAAAAAATAGATAAAAGTAATATTGGGATATATTATTTTTATTATGTTATTTTATTTCTTCTTATTAATAAAATTAGAAAAACGATAACATATTATATTGATCATGCAACTGCAGATACATTTTAATAGAATTAAAATTTAATCAAATTTAAAATATACATTAATAAAAAATCAAAATTGCATCTTTAATTTAATATTTATTATATCCATTATTACTGCCTCTTTTATTTGTATTCATTATTTTTACCTGATATTCCCATACTTTAAAAGAATTATTTTGTATTTGTTATTTGTAATTAAGAGTGCACGCCCGTATCCGCACATATACATACATAAAAGTATTAATAATTAATCTAATTTCAAAAATAGCAAGAAATGTTTTACTAAGCTAAAATTATTCAACAAATATAAAAAAAATTTGAACTCCAAAGATAAAATTAAAGATAATAATAAAAACAATAAATTTTGTTGATGCATAAATGTATAAATACTTAATAAAGTAATAAGTATTAACGTCATATACAAATAAAGTAACAAAATGTATATAATTTATCTAATATATATATATATATATATATATATATATATTTTTTTTTTTTTAATAATATATTATATGTATGTGTATATATGCACTAATACATGATTATATTTATAAATGACGTTAAAATATAAACATCAAAAATCATTAATACTTTTACGTTAACATTTTTTATTCTTTAAGTATTATGGTTTCTTAATACTAATCTTTTTTATATTTTTTGTCTGTTAATATTTTTGAAAGTTCTATCAAAGCTGTAACTATTTCATATTATATATATTTCATATTATTATATTATATTATTTTGTTATTATATTATGTAAAAATATAAGAAAATACTTTTGCACACTTTATTCAGCATAATAATTTTAATACGCAAACCGTACAGCTGCTTCCTCTATGTGTTAAGCTCAGAAACAGTAAGGCACAACATTTTTACCAGACAATAAAATAAAGTTAATTCATTAATTTCAAAATGTATTAATACATAAATAGATTGAAATTTCGTAAATTTGAAAAAGAAATTTGTATTGTTATACAAATAATAATATTTTAAAAATTTTATTTACTTAAATGAAATATATATAAAATAAAATAGCTGCCCAAGAGGTAGAAACAACGGATTTATTTAAATCCACACGCATTTATATAAATCCACTGCGTCAAAATAAAAATTTCGTCGAGTACTCACCGGCATTGATGCGCAACAGCGGAATTGTTACTACTGAAGCTACGTTGTCTGTAACATACAAATATAAAATCCAAATTATAATAGCGCTTAAAATAATTAATATTTTAAGAAATTATTATTATATATGCATTGAATTTTATACGTAATTATAAATAAACATATAAATATCAAATAATTTTAGAAATAGTTAATTTTTAAGTAGAAACTTTTATAGAAAGAATTTTTATAAAAAATTTCCTACTTTGTTCTTGTTTGAATCATGCAAATAAATGAATCAAATTAATATATGTACGCGATTTACAGATAACAATATAAATAATAATACTCACCATCAGGTTGTTCCGCCGGTGCAGGATGCCTATCCTAGGCCTGCTCCTCCTCTCAGATCATCAAGGCTGCGTCGATCTATAACATACACAAAAAAATCTAAATTGTAATAATGACCAAAATAATTAATTTTTCAAAAAATAATTAATTTTTCAAAAAATTATTATTGTATGTATCGAATTTTATATTCGATCCATATAATAATAGCATTTTAATAAAATAATTATCTATAAATTTTAGAAGAAAAAGCATTATTAATAATTCTTCAATAACTTTATAAAAGCTTATATTTTTACAAGATTATAGTTTAAAAACCTTTTTCTACAATTCTCTCTTCTTTAAATCATATAAATAAACAAATCAAATTAATTGATTGCGGAAAAAGTTGCGATTAATTGTTTGATTTAAATTATAATAAATATATTTAATATTTAATATATAATTACAAATAAATAAATTGCTTACCAGAAGGTTGCTCTGCCGGAGCCTGATGCCTCTCCTAGGCCTCCTCCTCCTCTCAGTTAAACGCGCGATACTTAACGGCACTCCCGCACTCACGAGCGATATTTTTATATCGCTATTTTCGCATTTTTACGCGCGATACTGAACAGCAGTCCCGCACTATTCGATACGATTAAAAATTTTCTGTTTTGTCGCGCGATGTATATATTTAATATATATATACTTTAAACGGCACTTCCGGTTTCGGTACGAGCGAAAATCCCGTTTCACTTTTACAAGAGTCATCTTCGAGTCAACAGGTCGGGAATTCAACGCATCTTACCTCCGAACAAGAGTTAAGTCCGAAACGGAAGAAAACTATCGATCGATGGAATCAACGCGAATGAAGTTCACTCGACTCTTGTCCGCGCCTAATATCCTATCTCAGACGGAACAAGAGAAGGGATCCATTAACGACGATTCCAAGCAATCGATCGAATCCTAACCGATCCGTACCGAACTGGAGTCCGAAGCAGAGCGTGACCTCAATCAGCCGGACTTTTGAGCAAAAGCTCAAAATCGCGCGCCCACATACACAGTACTGGCATCCGCATGCGCGCCGGCATCACCTAAGTGCCGCGTTGCACCAGGCGTGAGACAAAGATCGTTGTAGCAACGACTCAATGAACATCCCAGTTAATTGACGTCGGAAGATGACAACTCGATGACAAATAAATGAAATTGGGATTGCGAAAAAGTCCAACGCGAAAACGCGATGACGCGATGACGCGAAAAAGCTAAACGCGAAAACGCGGTAACGAGACGCCGCCGTCCGCGACACGTTGACGGCACCGACGACGAAAAATCGACGACGCAATCTGCATCCAGAGCATTAAATGCGCGTGCCATATGAAATAAGTATTAACGTCATATACAAATAAAGTAACAAAATGTATATAATTTATCCAATGTAAGTAATAAATATATAAATTATATATATATATTTTTTTTTTAATAATTATATGTATATATTATATGTATATATTATATGTATATATTATATGTATATATACACTAATACATTATTATATTTATAAATGACGTTAAAATATAAACATCAAAAATCGTTAATACTTTTATGTTAACATTTTTTATTCTTTAAGTATTATAGTTACTTAATACTAATTTTTTTTATATTTTTTCTCGGTTAATATTTTTGATAGAACTTTCAAAAATTGCTGTAAATATTTCATATATATATTTCATATTATTATATTAATTTTGTTATTATAATATGTTAAAATATAAGAAAATACTTTTCGAGCATACTTTATTCAGCATAATAATTTTAATACGCAAACCGTACAACTGCTTCCTTTATGTGTTAAACTCAGAAACAGTAAGGCACAACATTTTTACCAGTTCACAATAAAATAAAGTTAATTCATTAATTTCAAAATGTATTAATACATAAATAGATTGAAATTTCGTAAATTTGAAAAAGAAATTTGTATTGTTATACAAATAATACTTTAAAAATTTTATTCACTTAAATGAAATATATATAAAATAAAATAGCTGCCCAAGAGGTAGAAACAACGGATTTATTTACATGCATTTATATAAATCCACTGCTTCAAAATAAAAATTTCGTCGAGTACTCACCGGTATTGATGCGCAACAGCGGAGTTGTTAATATTGAAGCTACGTTGTCTGTAACAAACAAATATAAAATCCAAATTATAATAGCGCTTTAAATAATTAATATTTTAAGAAATTATTAATATATATGCAATGAATTTTATACGTAATTATAAATAAATATATAAATATGAAATGATTTTAGAAATAGTTAATTTTTAAGTAGAAACTTTTATAGAAAGAATGTTTATAAAAATTTTGCTACTTTCTTTGAACCATTCAAATAAATGAATCAAATTAATATATGTACGCGATTTATAGATAATAATATAAATAATAATACTCACCATCAGGTTGTTCCGCCGGTGCAGGATGCCTCTCCTAGACCTGCTCCTCCTCTCAGATCATCAAGGCTGCGATCTATACATACAAAAAGAAAATCTAAATTGTAATAACGTCCAAAATAATTAATTTTAAAAATTATTGTATGCATTAAATTTTATATCCGACGCATATAATAATAGCAGATTAATAAAATAAAATATTACTAATAATTCTTGAATAACTTTATAAAACCTTTACAAGATTATAAATTTTATATAAAAATCTTTTTCTTTAAAATTCGTATTTAAATCATATGAATAAAAAAATCAAATTACGATTAATTGCTTAATTTAAATTATAATAAATATATTCAATATTTAATTTATATATATATATATATATATATATATATATATAATTGCAAATAAATAAACTATTTACCAGACGGTTGCTCTGCCGAAGCTCGATGCCTCTCCTAGGCCTCCTTCTCCTCTCAGTTTTAATCGCGCGAAACTTTTAGCGGCACTCCCGCACTCACGTGCGATATTTTTATATCGCTATTTTCGCACTTTTACGCGCAATACTGAACGGCACTCCCGCACTATTCGATACGATTAAAAATTTTCTGTTTTATCGCGCGATGTATATATTTAATATATATATATACTTTAAACGGTACTCCCGGTTTCGGTACGAGCGAAAATCCCGTTTCACTTTTACAAGAGTCATCTTCGAGTCAACAGGTCGGGAATTCAACGCATCTTACCTCCGAACAAGAGTTAAGTCCGAAACGGAAGAAAACTATCGATTGATGGAATCAACGCGAATGGAGTTCACTCGACTCTTGTCCGCGCCTAATATCCTATCTCAGACGGAACAAGAGAAGGGATCCATTAACGACGATTCCAAGCAATCGATCGAATCCTAAGCGATCCGTACCGAACTGGAGCCCGAAGCAGAGCGTGACCTCAATCAGCCGGACTTTTGAGCAAAAGCTCAAAATCGCGCGCCCACATACACAGTACTGGCATCCGCATGCGCGCCGGCATCACCTAAGTGCCGCGTTGCACCAGGCGTGAGACAAAGATCGTTGTAGCAACGACTCAATGAACATCCCAGTTAATTGACGTCGGAAGATGACAACTCGATGACAAATAAATGAAATTGGGATTGCGAGAAAGTCCAACGCGAAAACGCGATGACGCGATGACGCGAAAAAGCTAAACGCGAAAACGCGGTAACGAGACGCCGCCGTCCCCGACACGTTGACGGCACCGACGACGCGAAAGGGTACTTAGCTTCCTCTTCAGGCTCCTTGAGATTTATTCTAAATTAAAAAATTTAAAATAAACTCCAAGGCACCATCCAAGTACTAAGCCCTCCCACCGCGACAAGGTGTACCCCGTGGGAGAGTTATATTATATATAATTTTATATATAATATAATATATAATTAATAGATATATAATTATAAATCTTCTTTATAAAACTCAAAATAATTCATTTTGTAAAACTAATTATTACACGTAATGAATTTGTTGTTTTCATTATTGATATATATATGCAATACATGTATATTAATACGATTATAGTCGAAAGTTTAATATAATTGAAAGTCACGATACAATAATCGTTTAATTAATAATTAATTTAAGAATATACGACGTATTTCGCATTACGATCTTTATTGTTCGAGTGTCGCTTTATGAATGATACGAAGGCCATACGTTGTACGACTAGCGCGCTATTGTTTACGTCAAGATCGAATGCCGTGTTATTGTTCGTTCGTCATATCGAAATATATTATATTATATTTTATATTACAATATAAGGTAATATAAATATGTTAACGTACGTAGAATATTTCGATGACAAACAGATAATAATATCAATCTTGGCGTAAACAATACGTATTTTTATTATATTATATCATATTATATTATATCATATTATATTATATTATATTATATTTTACATATTTTAATACAGCAAATAATTTTTCGATATTGATCGCGATCGCATCTAGAAAAGAATTTAACGGAGCGTCTTATACTACTACTTTACTCTTTGAGTGTCATCGCGCGAATGATAATAGAATCGAACAAATTAATCCAAAAGACCGTGTTATTATTATTTTTGTACCGAAACATTTTTCAAGACTATGGCATATAAACATATAAGAATATACGACATATTTCGCACTACAATCTTTACTGCTTGAGTGTCGCTTTGTGAATGATACTAAGACCGTATGACTAGCGCGCTATTGTTCGTTCGTCATATCGAAATATTTTGTATTATATTATATTATATTTTATATTATAATATAATATAATAAATACAGCAAATAATTTTTCGATATTGATCGCGATCGCATCTAGAAAAGGACTTAACGAAGCGTCTTGTATACCACTACTTTACTCTTTGAGTATCGACGCGCGAATAATAATAGAATCGAAAAAGTTAGTCCGAAAGACCGTGTTATTATTATTTTTTTATCGAAACATTTTTCAAGACTATAGCATATAAACATTAGCGCGCTATTACGGCACCAAGATCGGTTATTGTTTGTTCGTCATCGAAATATTTTACGTATTTTAATATATACATATATGTACATATGGAAAATATTTAAGTATATAAAAGTATTTTAGATTACATAAATTTTTTAATTATAGGATTATTTATTAAAAAATTGATGTATGGAATCTTTCATTATGTTTAGATTCATGATTCAATTATTTTATTGCGTTCTCACAATTCAAAATATTTCAATGATTGAAAAATAAAGCATCGCGGATATATTGTATTTGACTTTATAAATATCTATAAATACTAAAGAAATAATTTCTGTTCGTAAAAATCGATTTCATATCGAAATAATAATTTATTATTTTAGATTTCTGTTACTAATTCTTAGTTGATTAAATGAATAAATTACGATTAAATGCGATAGAGAATTTTTGTCGCGATTTGTATATAGATATTAATTATGTGTTATTTATAAAAGTTAATTAATCATATAGTTATAATAAATAATTTTCGGTGTTGATCGCGATCGCATCTAGAAAAGAAATTTAACGGCGTATCATTATATCACTCATTAAAAAATATTAGACAATAACATATAAAATTATATAAATATGAATAAATATGAAATTATATAAATCGTTTCATAATCGGCATGCAGATATTACAAATGCTATCTGCATCTGATTTATATAATTTTTCATATGTCATTGTCTAATATTTTCGAATGTGTAATAATATTAATGTCACGTTGAAGTTAGATTAAAAGATAATCCGAAACGTTCGTATTTATTGTATGTATTGTGACGAGTAATTTGAAATATACTAATAATTTGAAATATATTAAAAGAGAAAGGATTTTTCTTGTGCTCCAGTTATCGCGCTTTTTATTGGTTCTTAGTTATCAATTGTTTAATTAATTTTTAATTATTATTATTTGAGCCAATTTTTTATTTTAATTTTAATACTTATATTATTTAATATTTAAAAATAATATTTAAAAATAAACTAGAATATTTTTTGTGTTATAATTTATTTTCAATGATGAACCGTTGTGATAAAGATCACGTACAAATGGCGGTTGCGATGGTGATGATGGATGATGTGTGATTAATATATTGTATCAAGGAATATATTAATAATTAATTATATTATTAATACAGGGAGAGAAACCCAAAACTTGAGATTTGTATTAAAAATTTAGCGTTTTGTATTATCAATACTTGTGTTACCGACGGAAAAATAATAAAATATGTATAACCAAAATAATGTTACCTACTGAAAACATTCATGATTTACTTCGTAGTTCATGTCCACGTTTTTATTTCAGAGGGCGTATTGCCTTTAGGAATTACTCAAGTGATCTACGATGTTTCTTATTCTTCTTTCTGATTGAAATTAATTGAGGCAAATATTTTTTTAATTAAACGGTAGTATATATTAAATTACATATAATAATGGCGATGGTGGTGATAGATAATGTATGATTAATATATAATATAATATCGGGTAATATATTTTAATAATTATACTTGATAGATAGATAGATAGATAAATAGATAGACAGAGAGAGATCACAAAACTTATTTATATTACAAATTTATTTAATATATACAAATGTTTTGCGCTACTTATGTTATCGACATTTCGTGTACGAGGCATGGAATATAATCCGAAATTATGTTACCCATTGAAAACATTCGTAAATTTGACTACGTAGTTCATGTTTATATTTTTTTGTTCATAGGATGCATTGCTTTCAGAGATCGCCTAAAAGCAGACTATGACAAAGCAGAGTGAAAACTATGAACAATTTTGTTATTTGTTTTATATATTTTAAAAATGGCTTGTCATATGCTACATATTTGTAGAGTTGTAAATATTTTGATAAAAATGTTCAATCTGTAAACAATGGTAACGCAAATGAAATATATCATTGTCTCTAAATCATTATATGTAATTAACATGTAATATGTATTTAAAATTAATTTATCAATTTAATTCTAATAAAATTATGAAATTTTTTTCAGGTATATATTATTGTTTAATATTGTTTAATTTATTGCTTGTCAGTCATTCACATTTATTAAAAATAGTCACTTTATTAAATAATGTGAGAAACTCTATGTTCTTTGCGAATAGTAAGTAGAACTTTTATGGATAGCATTTTGATAGTAGTTTATATTTACAGTAAAAAATAGTTTGTATTTCACTGTGCTTTTGTTCTATAGGACCTGAAGATGAATTATGAAAGGTTGTGACAAGTATCAGTAATGCAGGAAGAGACGCAGAGGTAGAACAAGAAGAGTAGTGAAAAGAGAGACCAAATAAGGAGCAAATTATTGGTATGGGAAAAATTCCGATACAATTTCCTGGTCTAAATAGTCCTGTGTTTAGAAGAAAAGAATTAATTCAACAGCAAAAACTGCTTGTAAATCTTGAAAGAAAGCAAAAACTTATGGAATTATCACAAAGTCAGATCAGGCCGATGCAAATAAAATAATCGCCATTAGAATGTGGTTGGACGAGTGTTACAATGGATGGCAGAAGCATTGAATCAGATCTTATTGGAAAAGGTTAATATTTAATATTTGCTATTATTGGATTATAATGGTTAAATCACACACATACAAAAATCATGTGATACGATGTCTATTTTCAATTTTTTTTTTTGATGTTTCAGTTCTAAATATTAGAATCTTATATAATTAATATCTTTGTTTTCTGCAGATACATTTGAAAGTTTTGAAACCTGGATTTTGGAAAACAAAATGATAACTTGTATGACTGGTAATTTAGTACGTAAGACTACAATCAGTTCATTTATAGTAACTGGAAATGGATTAGCTGGACTTGCATATCAAAAGCTAAAGCATCCCTAAAGACGGTTAAAAATAGGGCTGGTCAAAGATTAATGTATATTCCTACATATAAGGAACACACTAGTAAGAAAATACTTGCCAATACTATATAATATAAAATTTATTTCTTCTCTTTTAATAATACTTTGTATTTTTCAGTGTTACATGATTTCTTTACACAGTTTGAGAATATAAAAATATTTGTAAAGAAAAATTCATGAAGGATAATGGGCTTGTTTGTCATCATGCGATAAAAGCATGTTGCGAGATAATTGGCATAAAGGATATGTATGCCAAAGTACAAGGAGGAATGTAAAAGCATTCTTTAGTTGGTTTATTGCAATAGGTGTGAATATAAAGTATTTAAAGGCATATTATACTTTTTATTTAATTTATATTAGAAAGAAACATTTTTTATTTATAAAAATATACATATATATATATATATATATATATATATATATATATATGTTAGACATAAAGCTAAAAAAAAACGTGGATTGTGTCGATTAATTAACTAATTGTTTTATTTAATTATCAATTTATGTATGTATATTATTAACAATAACTTTTTGTTTACTTAAACTGTATAAGGTTGTACATAAGAAACAATCTTTTTTATTTAGTATTTCAAGCATATTTTCATAGAACTTTAATTTAATTATTATATTATTAAAAATATTGAACAAAATAAAGAATTAAAGCTGGCTTTCTCTGCAGTCTCATGTCAGATTATATCAGAAGTCATACTTTAATTATTGCAATATATCATGAAACAAATCAATCTCAAAATAATGGAAATATATGCAGAAATATCAAATATGTAATATTTGATTAATATAATTAATATTATATAAAAGAGAAGAAATAAATATTTGATTAATGTAAATATTTTAATTTTTTTGTATGCGATCTATTTTTTATTCTATCGATGTTTTCATAGTGATGCACCTTGAGCACTTTGCTTCATATGTTTGTAATAAAAATATATTAAAGCAAATTATTTTGCAAATTTATTATTCTAATTTTTATTTAGAAAGACTAAGATTAAAAAAGACGTATGCATTTTTTTCAGATATTTCTATTGAAAAAAACGCATCAGAAAAACTTTCCTGTACATTTTAAATGTGCCAAAAGATTTGCTCTTTATTCCACTTACTGCAATAATGTACACTAAAAATGACAGATCTATATTAAAAATGATAGATCTATATTTAGTAGTTGGAAAGAAAGAGAGGAAAAATGAAAAGTGCTAGAGAATTTAAAAGAATAAAAATCTAAAAATAATAATACATAAAAATTAATATTATGTATCTTTTTCATGAGGAATGTGGGGCGCACATTTATGCATTTATTTATTTAGATGAGATTTACTTTAGAGCACATTCAGTATTCAACTTTAATTTTATTTTCTCTTTCTTATGATATATAAGTATAACATAATTACCTGCAAATGCTATCATTTTTATGTGCGTACAGTGATAAAGAAGCAACATTACAAGTACTATATTTACAGATAACATCTGTATAATAAAAAAAGTATCAAAAATCTAATGATGAAAAAAGGATAAATATTGTAGACTAGCATAAGTATCAACCAATTATTCCACCGCTCTGTTTCATTAGAGTTGCAATTTTCTTTTATATCATAAATATTATAAATAAGATAAAGATTTCTGTACGTTTCAAATAAATTTATATATTTTATGTATGTAATACTACGCACACATATTAAAAGGTGATAATATCGCAGTTATAATAAGATACGATCCTGGCAATGTAGTGATTTTTGGATCCTACTTAAAATGATTTAATTTGATTTATTTTTGAGAAATGCGCACAATACTTGAGAACAAATTATTTTTGTGCTATGTATTACCTGTGTAAAATTCCACACACAGTATCATATTGTCTGCGATATATGAAAAGCTTCATCGATGAAATATGACTAAGATATAAGAAAAGTAATATAGTACTTGTAATGAATAACTTGTAATGAATGTTAATGTGGAATACATAAATATTTTATATTTTAATTTCATATAATCAAGATGAGATAAGACATTCATGATTACTTTAAAAATGTGTTCACAAATATCATGTAACTTCAATAGCTGCACATTCGTCAAATTAATGCTATTACGTTAAATGAATCACAGCAGCTTGTTTTAATTTAATCTAACCTAACCAATTATATTATATGCTTCTCATTAAAATGTGTAAAACTGTACGTCGCACATTTAATACGATTAATATAAAAATAATTAAATATTATTTAATATTAATATAAAAATTATTAAATATTATTTTTGAAAGCATGATAATATCCAGGCAGCATACGCTTGTGTTTACATTCGACATCCAAAGCATTGAGAGGTTAGATTAGGTTAGGTTAGATCGAAAAAATTTATCGTTTAACAGTTGGTAGCCCTATGAGATAGACTGTGCAGCACTGCGCGTATATAAAATAAATTTGAAATCGCTTCTAGCCTAACCATCTTCACGCGATCGACTGTATTTGAATTGCACGACATCGCATCGAATTATAATGCGGCGCCGATTTGTTCGAACGTAATTCGAGACATCGCGATGCTGTATAAGCGTCGAATGAGCATGAATTGTCACGCAAATATGATAAATCAAATCTACTCACCGTTCATCGGCTGTTCCACAGGCCGCTCCACTCGCTCGCCTCGGGACGTCCCATTCCAATCTTGATGCACACGATATCATCAACGCGAACGCGCGACACTTTATTCGGCACTCCCGATATTCGCTCGCATCCGATAATCATAATCAAGGGCGCGAATAACGCGACGCAACTTCGCTCCATCTTCGCAATGACGCCATCACTGAATATCGTCAAAAATCGCTGTCGCGCGTTTCCATCGACACACTATGAAAGTCGCGCGATCATCCTTGGACACTCTCGACGCTCGTTCACTCGCGATATTCGTTTAAAAACGGTTAAAAGATGCGAAAAATGCGGACGTACGACGATCCGTGTAACTGCGTATGACTCCGATTCACGCGCCAACATGGCGGCCGTATGACGCGTTTAACGTAACAGTGACGTAGCAGTGACGAAACAGTCAGCCGCCAACATGGCGGCCGAATCAGTGCGCAGTCGTTTCTGCGCATGGCCATTCCAGCGCGCAACTTTGATTTCTGAATAATGTCTACGGCTTTAATTAATAGCACATAATGATAAATATATAAAGATGGAATCAATTAATCATATTGGTCATATATGTAGACTTGAATGAAGAAACAGAAATAAAATTAAGAGATATTTTTAATTTCTTTTTTTTTAGTAAAGGAAGGAAATGTCTATTCATAGGCTTGTACTTTCTTTCCTCTTTCGCGCAATTTCGATTCAATATATAACGTAGAAAATTCATAGTATATTATGCTAATGATATGAATTACGAACGATGCGATTGTTTTACTGCTGCCGATCGCCGCCCGCTGCCCGCTGCCCGCTGCACCCTGCTGCTGCTGCCCGCTGTCCGCTACTGCTGATGTCGGCTGAGAGACCCACATTCTGAAAAAGAAAAAAAAATAAGAAAAGAAGGGAA